>NC_058408.1:154229603-154271001 GCF_002201575.2 Neomonachus schauinslandi
ACCTGCAAGCACCCACAAGCACCTGCAAGCACCCACAAGCACCTGCACGCACCTGCAAGCACCTACAAGCGCCTGCATGCACCTGCACGCACCTGCAAGCACCTACAAGCACCTGCAAGCACCTGCATGCACCTGCACGCACCTGCACGCACCTGCAAGCACCCACAAGCACGTGCAAGCACCCACAAGCACCTGCAAGCACCCACAAGCACCTGCATGCACCTGCATGCACCTGCAAGCACCTACAAGCACCTGCAAGCACCTGCAAGCACCTGCAAGGACTTGCATACATCTGTAGGCACCTGCACGAACCTGCAAGCACCTACAAGCACCTGCAAGCACCTACAAGCACCTGCAAGCACCCACAAGCACCTGCAAGGACTTGCATACATCTGTAGGCACCTGCACGAACCTGCGCACGCCCGGAACCCCACCAGTTCTCCCCTGTGCTACTCTTCATTCAGCCTCATACTTAAATTTCTAAAATCTTACGAGCTTACCTTCATCCCAGAAATGGAGACTGTGTCACCCCCAATGCTCCCCTGAATGTTAACCCCTGAGGCAGGTAACCCCAGGCCAGCAGGAGTCCCTGTGTTATTTCCCGCACACCCCGCCAAGAGAAAAATGTAACAAACTGTACAAATGTGATGTCCAGTTAGGGTAATTTGTGCTCCGAATGAATAAATTACTTACCTTTTGCCTCTGCCTTTCCCCTGGGACACTTTCACGGAAGGCTGACAGATCGATGAGATACAATGATCATTAAAAACACAGACAAGGGACGTCGGGGACTAATAATGAGATCCGTCTCAGTCGGTACAGAACAGAGGCGGAGGTGGACGCCGAGGACGGTCTACATCTCCCGGGTGGAAGAGGCCACTTTCCTATGCGCCCCCTTCTGGCAAAATGGCCCCGTCTTGATCAGACCACTGACACCTGACATAATACCGCCTTCCCCTTTCTTCTTGTCTTCTCCCTTAACATCCAAGTTGATTTATTTGCAGAACAAACCAAAGAGGATACATCCAACTAAAATAATAATGAAACGTAAGAGGAAGTTAAGCCTCAAGAAAAGGGAAAATACAAGCAAACCACAGGCGAGAGCGCCCAGCCTCCAGGCTCCACGGAGAACCCAGGCCAGCCCGTGGGAAGAAGGAAGCCCGGATTTCCCAGGAGGAGAGACATCTTCTTGAGGGCAGGGCAGAGCAGTGAGCAGCGATCACAGGCTGGGGGCCACAGGAGCAGGATGGGTTCTTGACTGAGCCCAGCCTCTCTGATGTGAGCTCCATGCTGGTCCCAAGGGCACTCGAGGGACCGGTCCCAGGGAGGCAGCCCCACACGTCACAAGGATCTTATCTGTGGGATGCTTGCAAATTCCTCCAGGAGGAACTCGTACACGTGTGAACTTTAAAATATAGAATAATATCTCCCTTTTGCATTACCTACTTTGAATTTTAAATGTCACCTCTAAAAATGTAGAAACGCACAGTTGATAACTAACTTGGAGGAAAAAAATAGGAGGCCGAATGAAATTGAAGCTCTGTTTCTTATAAAACGCACATTGTTGGCACAACTGCCCCGGAGCTCAGACATCCTGCCCCCGCCCCCGCTGCTTCAAAACCGGGCACGGATGAGAAAGCGCCCCTGAAGCGGGGTGACCTTGGCCGTATGTGTTGGCCTGGGCGCCGTTCTCAGGAAACACTGCGTCTTGAGCTAACACCCTGATGCGCTTGCCTGTGGCAGGAACGAGGTCTGATTTCCCACTGGCTTAGCAGAAAGGGGTTGGGGTGTGTGGATAAAACTTGGCAGATAGGATGCCCTTGAGCGTGAGTTCTCTGGTGCAGGTCCTGGGCGTCAGGCACACTGCTCCAACCCTGGGATGCTGCACAGGGACACGGGGGCCAGGCATCACGGCAGACTCTGCTTTAGGATGCGCGGGCTGTCATTCCCCAGCCCCTCTCTACCCGCCACCCCTGCCCCCGCCCCCAGCAGGAAGGCGCGGGCCTTTGGGGGAGCGGTGGCAGGACCCCAAGAAAGGCCATGAAGGAACTGGGAGTCCCACCCCAGGCCTCAACCCGAGTCGGGCTCCACGCACAAGAACCCTGTCCCAGCAGCCAGGGGCTCCAGGTCAAGAGTGTCAGGGTTTTCAGACCCCAGGTTAAAAGCCCTTGTCTCTGGGAGAAGAACAAATGACACACACGAGGGCCTGGGCCATCTCTGGGGCGCTGACTTCCTACAGCCGGCGGGCCGCTCTCCACCTGTCGGCAGCAGACAGTTTCAGAAGAAGCGGCGGTGAGAAGATAATTACATATCAGGACTTGACCAGGAAAACTTGTTTTCCTAGACTTTTGCCGTGATTTACAATTGTCATGACGCCGGCATCGGCTGACGGTGAGCTCTCCAGCACCACAGGACACGCTCCAGAAGTTGGGGCGGCAGGGAAGGGTGGGTGAGCGCTTCCAGCAGCCAGCACATCCTGGGGAGACAGACAAGCTGGGCTGTGACTTCCCAGCTCTCAGCAACAGACAGCTATGTCCCGCGTCACAGAAACCTGTCCTTGCATTCCGCGTTGCAGGACGGAGGGCCCGGCAGGCGCCTGCCACGGCCGTGAAGGCCCCGGGCGACATGCGTGCCTTGGGGAGAAGCCTCCGTTGGGCGCGGGTATAGAGATAGGGGCGGGCCGGGCCGGCGGGGCTCCAGGCCACAGTTAGCTGTACCCACTTGTCCCGGGGGGCCAGTAGCCGTGGTGTCCCTGTCACCTTGAAGCTGGCATCCTCTGGCTGTCTGTGCTCCTGAGCTCAGGATTTCATGGCAATTGGGGCCACGTGCACAGCGTGGGTCCTGCTGAAACCCCAGTTATCCGGATGGGAGTCGTTGGTGTTCTGTGCACGTCCACACCTGCCCTTCAGGCTTCCTGGCCTGCGGACGGTCAGGACAGTATGGGGGCCCCCATGGGGTCCAGCCTACAGTCTACCACGTGACATGTGCTCCTCCTTTGGTTACATCTGGCCAGCTGCTGGGTCAGGGGTGATAATTCTGGCTTTGATAGCCAGCTAGTCCTTCAGCAGTGACACTGGGAGGAGTCCCTTGGTGTCCAGGTCACTCGGCACCTTTTCCTTGGTGACAGGATTCTATCTGCTGTTGACATGACAGCAGAGAGGTCTCCTTGGAAAGTCCCTGGGCAGAGCAAGATCAGGGTGCAGAGGCCACGGCTGGACACCAGGGTGGCCCTTGGCTGTCCCTGGAAGTCCCTCTGAGGAATCCGACATTCCCTGACTGGCCAGGGCCTCGTCTTAGCTGGACTGACAAGAACTGATCCACCAAGAAAGGAAGCAGCTTGAGCTCTTGGACACACTGCCTTCCCAGCCGTGGCAAGGCCAAGGGCCCTTCAAGGGCATTTCTGTCCTTTTCCCGCATGACTCAGGCTGACACCATCCTGGAGGAGCACCGGCGGCTTCCCGCTGTCCCGACCGCCCAGGGAGGAGCCCATCACAGACCCAGAGCCCGCGTCGGCTGGGGGGGGGGGGGGGTGTGCATCCGCCTTGGGCACAGCTGGCAAGGCTGCAGACCATCCCCCAGACCACCAGCCTGGTGTCACAGCCGGGCAGCTCAGTGTGGTCTCACAGGGGACACCCAGGCAGCCCTCTATGGGCACCAGCCCCCACCCGCCCTCCCCAAGCCGGGCAGGTCCTGGCGGCCGTGGGAGCAGAGCGAGTGGCTCAGAGCATGAGCTGAGGGTCAAGAAAGGGTTTCACCCTCTGACCTGGAAAGTAGGAACAAGAGCAGTCACCTAATGGGGTGTATCTATCGGCTATGGTGACCGCAACCAGTACCTGGTGTGGGGGGGGGGCTGGAAGCAGCACCCGGAAGGTGGCGGAGAGCCATAACCAGCTCCTGGGGCGGGGGGGGGAGGGGAGCGGGAACGGGCTGCTGGGGGCAGGGGGGGTGGAGGGGGGCTGGAAGCAGCTCTTGGAAGGTGGGGGAGAGCCATAACCAGCTCCTGGGAGCGGAGTGGGGAAAGAGGGGGCCGTAACCAGCACCCTGGGGTGGAGGGCAGCCATAACCAGCGCCCCAGGCAGAGCAGGTTAAAATACAGAACTGTCTCTCAGTCCTGGAGCCTGGAAGCCCAAGGTCAAGGTGTCACAGGGTTGTTTCTCCCGAGGACACCCTCCTGGACATGTGGACAGCTGCCTTCTCGCTGCCTTCTCGCCGTGTCCCCCAATGGCCTTCCCTCTGTGCACAACCATGTTGTGTCCTAGTCTCCCTCTTATAAGGAGGTGGGTCCTATCGAACCAGGCCTCACCCTATGACCTCTTGTGACCGTAGTCACCCCCATAAAGGCCCGCCCCCACTGCAGTCACGTGGGGCACAAGCACTCCAACCCCTGAATCGTAGGTATAGGTTTCAGTCCACAGCAGGGTTTCCCTGTGACTCGGCGAGTTACAACACATGAAGGTTCTGGAGCATTGCTCAGTGCCTGTCAGAGGTCAGAGGTCAGAGGTGCCTAAGGCCAGGGCTCCCGTCGGTGCCTCTGCCGCCCACACAGCAGGGGAGGGTCTTACCCTTGGGGCCCTCTCCTCCAGCGTGCAGAAATCACCAGACTTGGTTGCTGGGTGCCCGGCGGGCTGTGCGAGGCCCGCCCACGTGGCGCTGGGTTCTGCTGCCACCTTTTCTGTTGGCGGCTCGGGAACCCGGTCCCGGCACAGGTGAATCTCGGGGATGCGTATGCCGACACCACGGGAGCGCCCCCCACCGGTCTGATGGACAAAAAGACAAACCTCCCTCAGTTCACGCGTCCAGCCGGGAGCCTGGCCCCTCAGCTTCACATCCCCGTGGGAAACGCGTTCCCCCTTGACCTCTGGCCTTTGCCCCTGGGCTGCGATGCTCCCCAGAGGGCCTCGGGGCCGCGCCATCCCATCAGAGCGACTGCTCTCTCTGCAGGACTGGAGTCGGCTCCAGGGACGTGACCTGGAATTCTCCTGGGAGATGCTGTAGAGCAGAATCTCAGTGTGCCTGAGGCCGGGAAGTGGGGCTGGGGGCATTTGCTATGGTCGCTGGCTCGCTGCACGGCTCCGTGCAGACCTCGTGGCATCTGGGGCCCTCAGACAGGTGCATTCCCGGGAGGCAGGGCGCCCGTCACAGACCTCTGCTGGACTCCGCAGACACCCAACAGCTTGCAGGGGAGGGGCCGGACGTGGGGCTCCAGGCAGCTCAGCCAGGTGCATGGTTCCTGCTCACACGGTCTGCTGTGTTCTTCCCAGGATTTGAAGACCGTCCTCTCCCTGCCCCAGTACCCGGGGGAGTTCCTGCACCCCGTGGTGTACGCATGCACTGCCGTCATGCTGCTTTGCCTCCTCACCTCTGTCGTCACCTACGTCGTGCACCAGAAGTAAGGCCCCACTTTGCGTCAAGATCGCCCGCTTTCACCGTCAGACGCGAACCCCACAGTGAGACCGACCCTCACGTAGCAGGAGGTCCCCAGAAGGCGCCTCATAGACCACCTGCCTAGCACCGGGGTGGCCCTGGCTGCAGCCGAGCGTGGCCAAGGGCTCAGGGACCGCCATGCCCTTCCACTCCAGGCCTCCATCAGGGTCTTCTCACAGTGGCCTGTGTTCTCACCTGTCAGGTAGAATAGGTTCTTCCTCCAATGGCCCCGCGTCTGTTCAGGGGCTCCAAGAGCCCACATCCTTGGGAAGTTAACAGTAGCTGCCAGAACCCTCACACACCTTCGCATTGTGCCTTTTAATCACAGGGGGAGGGGGACGTCGTTGTCTTTCTTCTGAGCTGGTTTCCTAGCCACCTCTGCCTGCAAGAGGGGATGACCTGGGTGTGTCTGCGTCACTGGCAGATGCACTGGGAAATGTGAGGAGGGGTCTCTGTCCTGGTCAGGGTCAAGCCCAGAATCAAAGTCATGAGCAAAGCCTAGACTGTGGCCGTAACCACAGTGATGAGAAGAGTCTTGGGCGCGTCCAAGACTACAGTCATGGGGAGGGGGTTTGGGCGCGTCCAAGGCCACGGTCATGGGGTGAGGCTTGGGCGTGTCCAAGACTACAGTCATGGGGTGAGGCTTGGGCGCGTCCAAGGCCACAGTCATGGGGAGGGGCTGAGCAATCCTTGCCATGGCGATAGTGGAGATGGTCGCAGCCGTAGACAACATCCTAGTCCAGGGACAAGCGTGGCTATAGGGTCTTGCTCACAGTCAGCCACAGTCATGCCCTCTTCTCGAAGTACCAGACATCTGCACAGAGAGGGAAGAACTCCGTCCTGGGAACCAGGAGGTGTGGCCAGGGCGTCCCTCCCACCCTCTGTCTCTGTGACCAGACAAGCCACAGAGCCTCAGGGCTTCAGCGTCAGCATCTGGCCAATGACCAGGTTCAAGATTTCTCAAAACCCTTCCAGTCAGAGCATTCCAGATTGATATAACACAAAAGCGTCCAACAGATGCACACTAAGCATGCCCCTATGTCTGTCCCTCCACCTGGTCCTTTGGGTGTGCTCCCCCAAACCCCGCGCAGTCACACCTTGGTGGTCTTCAGCTCAGTCCCTGGGTGGACAGAGCATGGATTTGGCTAAGGGGGGCTCACCTGCACGCCAGGTCCTGATGGGAAATCTCCATTTCCCGTAGCACCATCCGGATCAGCCGGAAAGGCCGGCACACGCTCCTGAATTTCTGCTTCCACGCGGCTCTGACCTTCACAGTGTTTGCCGGCGGCATCAACCGCACCAAGTACCCGATCCTGTGCCAGGCGGTGAGTGCTGCCCGTGTCCTCATTTTGTTACAAGATGAAGTGTTTATCTGCCCTGCTTCCAAAGGGGAAATCTGTGATCATTGTCTTGTTTATGAAATAACACCGGGGTATTTGTCCAGATGCATCTCCCGGAGGGAACCATTCAACGTCCAGGGAGCCTGTATCATGGCCTCTCCCCGACGTGAGGCCCATTGTTTCGCTCAGCACTGGGTCCTGTCAGAGAATTTGTTTTCCACTTGACCAGCTAACTGGACGTTCACTGTCCGGCAAACGGTGCTGGTCCCGGGAATAGGGGTGGGGGCTGCCCTCCCACAGAGACTGGTGGGGCAGGAGTACGGAGACGGGGCCACCTGCTGCCCCACCCCCGCCAGGTAAGGATCCACAGCTGCTGATGCCAAGGCTCTGGCGCCAAGAGGTGACCAGGGAGTCCCGGCCACAGAGTCCCAGCCCCCACGTGGAACCACGGCAGACCTCACGACCTCACTCTGGAAGGTCCTGCTCCCCTCTCAGGTAAAAGAGGGACTTCAGAGCATTGCAGCATTGAGAACAAGTCACCAAAGGGTCTTCTTCCCTCCCTGTGGCCTCACCTGGCTTTTCTTTCTTTCTTTATTTTTTTTTAAGATTTTATTTATTTATTTGAGACAGAGAGCATGAGAGAGAGAGAGCACATGAGAGGGAGGAGGGTCAGAGGCAGAAGCAGGCTCCCTGCTCGATGCGGGACTCGATCTAGGGACTCCAGGATCATGACCTGAGCCGAAGGCAGTTGCTTAACCAACTGAGCCACCCAGGCGCCCCTCTTTAAAAAGGGGGAAATAGGGCGCCTGGGTGGCTCAGTCGTTAAGCGTCTGCCTTCGGCTCAGGTCATGATCCCAGGGTCCTGGGATCGAGTCCCACATCGGGCTCCCTGCTCGGCAGGAAGCCTGCTTCTCCCTCTCCCACTCCTCCTGCTTGTGTTCCTGCTCTCGCTGTCTCTCTCTCTGTCAAATAAATAAATAAAAATTTTTAAAAAAAAAAAAAATAAAAAGGGGGAAATACCAGTTGGTTCTGACAGAGCTCAGAAGAGGCCTTTCCCCCAGTGGTCAGCCTGGTTCCCTGTTTTACCGAGTGTGGCCCAGGCCCAGGAGAGGAGGCCCCAAACCCAAGTTTCTCCGTGCACTCCTCCAGCTCCTTGCCCAGCCCCCCTGCTCATTCGTGGCCCCAGCTCAGCCCAGCTGGACAGTGACCTCTATGTGGACAGTGACACCCAGGTAGTTTCCTCCAATGCGAACAGTGGCCTCCAGGGTGGACAGTCTCCTCCAGATAGACAGTGACCCCCAGGTGAATAGTCCCCTCCAGATGGACAGTGACCTCCAGGGTGGACAGTCCCCTCCAGATGGACAGTGACGTCCAGAGTGGACAGTCTCCTCCAGATGGACAGTGACCTCCAGGGTGCATGGTCCCCTCCAGATGGACAGTGACCTCCAGGGTGCATGGTCCCCTCCAGATGGACAGTGACCTCCAGGTGCCCGGTCCCCTCCAGATGGACAGTGACATCCAGAGTGGACAGTCCCCTCCAGATGAACAGTGACCTCCAGTTGCACGGTCCCCTCCAGTGCCCAGGCAGGAGCCAGATAGGGGCTGCCCCATGGACTAAAGAGCATCTTACCAAGGACTCACCTCTTGGGTTTCTGCCATCGGGGGTGTGTGTCTGCCTGGGCCACATGGAGCGAAGCTCTTGGCCTGGCGTCCACGGGCTTTCATGTTGCTCCCTTACAGCCTTTGTTCTGTGAATTAAACATTTATTGATGGCTGTGGGAGCCACGGGGGCCTAATTACCTGACACTCGGGGGCACCAGCGCTGACCTTGATTACAAGATGACCTGTCCCCTGCACAGATGGCGGACAACTCCCCCCGGGTGAGAGGCTGCTCCTGCAGGGGGGCCCTCGGGAAGAATCGGGCAGTGAGATCCTGCTCTGGAGCCCTGACACCGGCAAGCCGTCATGCTTGCCCTGAAAACCGGGAACTGTGCCCATGCTCCAGGCCCGATGGGGACTCCTGGAGGCCGGGTGTCCTCACGGCATCTGAGGCCCAGCCGGTTAGCCGGGTAGACACCCTAGGGATGGCGCAGGCCTGGTCAGGTCCAGAGAGGCAAGGTCTATAGAGATGACATTAGTGTGAGAAATGGTTGGTTGTCTGGTGGTGACAACCCTCAGGCCCCCGGTCAGAGGGGCCAGCCGATGAGCTCTGGAGTAGGTGCAACCCTAACCTCCCAACTATGTTTCCACAAGGTGGCAGGGGCATGACTCTTTCACTCATTCATTTGCAAGCATGCATCAGGCCCTGACCCACCTAAGGGAGCAAAGCTACTCGAGCCCTGGCTGGGCTGTCCTGCTCTCCAGCAGGCAAGGAGGGATAGAGGGCCGCGTGTGCATTCGAGAGGACAGAGCTAAGGCCCAGGTGAGGGAATGGGGGGCCAGCCAGCCCTCAGCGTCACTCTCCCTGGGACTCCCCCAACATTTCTGGAACGCAGGTGTGTGCTCTGCAGACACCGACAGAGCGTCGGTTACTATTACGGAGGCTACTCCTGGCTCACCCAGCATGCCCGGCTCTGCCCACTACTCGCTGGAGAGGAGGCAGGCCCAAGGAGGCGCAGCTGGACCGCCGGGGCATCAGAAGATGGGATAGTGAGCTTTAATGTGTTGATGTGACTGGTGGTGGGGCCAACATCTGGTCAGACATCACTCTGGGTGCGTGTGTGCAGGTGCCCTCCCCATTGTAGGGCTCGTCCACTCCCCTGGGGCCTAGGGACAATGGCAGAGGAGGGAGGGATGCTCTCTGCCTGTCCAGGCTGGGACATCGGTGTCCAGCCCCTGGACTCAGCTCTCCTGGGCCTCCGGCTTCCCCGCCACAGATATCAGATGTCTCAGCTCCCACATTTATGAGCCAATTCATCCTAGCAAACATGGTTTTCCCCTGGTGGGCAGCCAGGCCTGCCCCGCCCTGACAAGGGACAGCTCGCCACCACCCTGGCGCCTGAATACGGGACGCCCTGGACCACTTCCCTGTCCAGGTATGGCTTGGACTCAGGGTAAGATGATGCACAGCACGTGGCCCAAAGCTCTGGTCGGCTGGAGAACAGATGGTTGCTGTGGCAACAAGATGACCGGGAATCTCATTAAGGTCCTAAGTGACATCATGAACACAAAGAGCCGGCCGCTGGTGGTCCCACGTGATAATGTGCGGCAGCGCTGGCCCTGGGTCGGCGGTGTGACGGCCGGCGACTGCCTCCTTCCCAGGAGGGCTGCAGCCTTGTCTGGCAGCCTGGACGGGGTCCCTACAACCTCTCCCTGTGTCCAGCCTGGAGGGGGTGTCTGGGAGGCGGAACACCGTCCAGGCGAGGCTCCGAGCAGCTGGACAGCAACAGAACGAGCGCCCCCACCCCGACCCCGAAGCTCCTCCGAGGACTTCCGACTATTCCTATTCTTCGGTGATGGCAGCCACACTGCTGTCCCCGAACAGAGAGACGGACCACCCTTCTGTCGAGGGCGAGGCGGACGTGGCCCCTTTCTCCCTCTGGTTCAGGTGCAGAGGTGCTCGCGCCCCAGTTCCCCGGCCAGGCTGAGGAAAAGGTTGGGCTTGCCACGTGTGTGCAGGGAGCCCACCTGAAACCACAGACAGCTCTGGGGATCCCAACCCACCCATCCCGTTCTCATCGATTATTCTTTTTTTTTTTTTAAGTTTTATTTATTTATTTGAGAGAGAATGAGATAGAGAGAGAGAGCATGAGAGGGGGGAGGGTCAGAGGGAGAAGCAGACTCCCTGCCGAGCAGGGAGCCCGATGCGGGACTCGATCCCGGGACTCCAGGATCATGACCTGAGCCGAAGGCAGTCGCTTAACCAACTGAGCCACCCAGGCGCCCCTCATCGATTATTCTAGAGCTTTCTAAGAAGTGAAAATTGAACTCTGGATTTGATAAATCATTATAATGCAATGTTAGCTTTATTCAGATAATCTTTGTATTCCTTAAACATCTATGCCCTTTCCAATTACAGCCATAATTTACTTGTCTTTGTGAAATGTCAGGTTACTGCTTCATAGGTAACCAGGTGGAGACCAAGGAGGGGAAAGCATCATTAGCTAAGGAACTAAGTGCAGCCAGGGACCAACTTGGGCAGCTGCTGATAGCAATGAGCAACTCGGCCTTGTGGGGAGTGGACTTCAGCCTCTGATCCTGAAAGTGTTTTATGTCATACACACACCCCAACACCAGCCTACTGGGGAGACCCCCTGCTGTAGGACTGCCCCGCCCTTCACTTGGTGACACCTGTGTGGGGCCGAGCCCAGAGGAAGTCCTCCCTGGAGCCCTCAGGGTCCCACGTCTGGGCCACGCTGACCCTAGGCACATGTGCACAGGCCCACGTGTGGGCACGGTGGCATGCTGCTGAGGGGCACGTATGTGGTCAGCCTCACGTGGACCACCCCAGGGGTATTGTGTGCACAGGCCCGTGTGCTCCCCAGCACCATCTCTCCAGAGGACAGCAAAGCTAACCAGCTTTGCTGCCCACACACCTCCCCGTGAAGGGGGACATCTGCCCTGAGTGGGGACCCCCCGTGCCCTCCTGCTGGTCTCATTCCCTGTCGCTACCGAGCTGCCTCCTGAAAAAGCAAAGGGAGTGGGAGGGCTCAGACCCAGGCCTTGGGGAACTCGCAGTCTCCAAGGGCAGCAGGCTGGGGGAGATGCCCCATGGAGGCGCAGCTGACCAGCTTCTCCCCGCAGGTGGGCATCTTGCTGCACCACTCCACACTGGCCACCATGCTGTGGATCGGGGTGACCGCCAGGAACATCTACAAGCAGGTGACCAAGAAGGCCCCACCGTGCCCGAGCGCAGACCACCCGCCATACCCCAAGCAGCCCCTGCTCAGGTACCCAAGCTCACACATGCTTGGCCACCTCCACCACACTGGTCCTCGGCTAGCAAAATGGTTCACAGGGAAACTTGGGGTCCAAGGACGAGCCAGTCTGCACAGGTGGCCAGGGTTGGGGCGGGGCACTGGGGGCAGGGTGGGGTGCCGGAGATGGGATGTCGGGGTGCTGGGGTAGAGCGGTGTGCTGGGGGCTGGAGCCACAGGTGAGGGGGCCAGTGTGTCCCTCTGCCTGCTGGGCGCGTCTCTGTGCAACTGAGCTCCACGCCACAAGGGGCTGCGGTGGAGACAGCTCTGGGTGGTGGATCCGTGCTCCGGCCTTGGCAGCGGTTCGTTCATGGGTCTCAGTGAGCTGAGGCACCTGCTCATTAGCTGGGAGAAACTGAGGCGGCTCAGTCGCCAATCCCAAGGTGGCCATGTGGCCTGGGCCTTTCAAGGCTGGGTGGCAGGTGGGTTTGGAGACTGTTACTTGGTCAAGCTGGGAGGGCTCATGGTGGGCAGGTGGTCCCCGTGAGGGGCAGCTGATGCCACTGTTAGGCTGTGGCCTGGGCCCTGGGCCCTGGGCCATGGACACCCAGCCCCTTGGACTGAACTCTGTCCAGGTCCAAATTTGAAGGGCCATCGGGGAATACCTCAGTGCACCTAAAACTCATCAGAAGAACTCATTTTGAGGCAGATAAAACAATGCCCTGTGTTGTTTAATAAATAAGGTGACCTCCACCAGAGGTTTTTCTGACCCTGAGTTTCTGGAGCTAGCCGACCCTTTGCCACACACCTAGCAGGGCCCATGGTGCTCGCTGCTGACGTGGGCTAGGGAGGCAGGGTGTCCATACCTCGTTCCTCTTGCCAGGGAGGTCCCGTTCCCTAGGGTTTAAGAATCACTCTCAGAATGAATGTCCTGGTCTGTCATTGATTGAAAAGCTGCCTGGCTTTTTGAAGAATGACATGGAGGCCTCAGAATATTCTGGAGGCTTTTTCTCTGATGGTGTCACATGTACATAATGAACCAGACTCCCAGGTGCCCCAGGGAGCAGTGGGCCCCGGGCCTCAGGGGGCATGTGTCCCAAGGGCTATGGGCTCTGTGGGCATGTGCCCCATGGGCTGTGGGCTGCGTGGACATGTGCCCCGTGGGCTGGAAGCCTCATAAGCATGTGCCCTGTGGGCTGTGGGCTCCATGGGCATGTGCCCCATGGGCTTTGGGCTCCATGGGCATGTGTCCCTTGAGCTGTGGGCTCCATGGGCATGTGCACCTAAAACTCATCAGTGGGCTGTCCTGTGGGCTGTGGGCTCCAGGCTCCGTGGGTCTGTGTCCTGTGGGCTCTGTGGGCATGTGTCCCGTGGGCTGTGGGCTCCGTGGGCATGTGCCCCGTGGGCTGTGGGCTCTGTGGGCACATGCCCTGTGGGCTGTGTGCCCCGTGGACATGTGCCCCGTGGCCTGTGGCCTCATAGGCATGTGTCCCTCGGGCTGTGGTCTCCAGGCTCTGTGGGTATGTGTTCCGTGGGCTGTGGCCTCATGGGCATGTGTCCTGTGGGCTCCGTGGGTATGTGTTCCATGGGCTATGGGCTCTGTGGGCATGTGTTCCTTAGGCTGTGGGCTCCATGAGCATGTGCACCTAAAACTCATCAGTGGGCTGTCCTGTGGGCTGTGGGCTCCAGGCTCCATGGGCCTGTGTCCCGTGGGCTGTGACCTCATGGGCATGTGTCCTGTGGGCTCCGTGGGCATGTATTCTGTGGGCTCTGGGCTCCATGGGCATGTGTCCTGCAGGCTCTGTGGGCATGTGTCCTGTGGGCTGTGGGCTCTGTGGGCATGTATCCCATGGGTTCCGTGGGCTCTGTGGGCATGTGTCCTGCGGGCTCTGTAGACATGTGTCCTGTGGGCTCCGTGGGCATGTGTCCTGCGGGCTCTGTGGGCATGTGCCCCATGGGCTGTGACCTCATGGGCATGTGTCCCTTGGGCTGTGGTCTCCAGGCTCCGTGGGTATGTGTTCCATGGGCTGTGGCCTCATGGGCATGTGTCCCGCGGGCTCCGTGGGCATGTGTCCCATGGGCTGTGGGCTCAGGGGGCCCAGGACTGGAGGTGCATGGGCTCGGTGGCTGTGCACTAAGCTGGCTGTGTCACACCTGCTGGTCACTCTGGGACCTGTGCTGTTCCTGCTGTCCTGTCTGAAAACCACTGTGACCTCTCCCTCCATGTCCCCTTCTTTGGTACAGAAGCTTGACCTTGGGGGGCGGGGGGGGTGTGATTCCAGCAGCTCCCTAGGTGACGACCCCTCTGGCAGGATGAGGTGCTGGAGAGTGGGGACACTGGCTCTGGACTCTGCGGAGGGCCTGCCCTCCTCCACTGCCTTCTCTGGCCAGGCCTGGCCTGGGGGTGGCGGTGGGGACCCTGAAGGCTGGGGGCCAGAGTCTTTCCTCCCACACCCCCCTGGACTTGCCATCTGCCCTCCAGCCACAGGCATCCTTACCAGCGATGCTCTTCCTACTGGCCCCCCGTAGGCATCCTTGTATCCGTGTCCCCGACCACACTCCCAGCACGGGATGTAGCTCCTGAGTCTTCAGGGGAGGGGAGAGCCCCCAGGCTCCGCACTGCCGGGCCTCGCCCTACGCTGAGCAGAGTAGTACAGCAGGGCCCGCTGACCCATGGCGGGGCCCAGAGCTGGGTATGCGGCCGGCAGGCAGGCAGGCCTGTGTCCTCCCTGCTCTGCAGTTTTCCGATGAGAAATAAAAAGAAAGTAGCTGTGGGTTCGGACCCTCTGTGTGAACTCAGAACAGTTTTTTGAGAAACAAGAAGCCGACTGTCTCACTTCTCACATTGACCTCGCTGCAAGGTGACCGCAGAGATGCGGCAAGGGGTCTGCCAGGGCCCTCGCTTTCCCTGCGGCCCACACCAGGGTCTGTCCGCTCGCTCCACAGGCCCCCTCTGCACCGCTTTGGGGGAAACCAGGACCATTTAGAGATTTCAAGGCAACCACATTCACGTAAAGTTTTACAGGACGCTAGAGAGGAAGAACATTTTGGGCCTGACTCTCCCTCCTGCCTGAGCCCTGGGGGCGGTCCCCACTCAGCAGAGGGACCGCCAGGGCTGAGCCCCCAAGTCCGGGCGTTAGATGCTCTGCCTTCAAGTCAGGGCCGGCTCAGGAGCAGAGGGGACAGAGGGCTCTCGTGTTTCAAGATTGTTTTATCTATTCAGGGTCCCTTGCAATTCCATATGAACATTAGGATCCGTTTTTCCATCTCTGCAAAAATGGCCACTGGAGTTTTGATGGAGCTTGCCTGGACCCTACAGATCCCTTCAAGAAGAGTCATTGACACGGTAACATTAACAGCATCTGATCCGTAAACACAGACAGCTCTCCATGTCCGCAGGTCTGTGTGATCTTTGCTAGCGACATCAACAGCTTCCAGCGCACACGTCCTGCCCCGTCTGGGTTAGATTTCTTTCCTAAGGACTGCTTTTATGCTATTGTAATGGGCCTGTCTCCTCATCTTCAGGTCGATCGTTGCTTACAGGCAGAAATGCAACTGAATTTTGTGTGTGGGTCTTGTGTCCTGAAGATTTGCTGAATTTGTTCACGAGCTCTGGGAGCTTTCCTATGGATTCCTTCCGTGGGTATGTGGTCCCATCATCGGCATACGGGGACACCTGTCCCGTCTGGATGGCTTTTAAGTTTAATTCTTCCTGCAAGATCGCTCTGGCCGGGACGTCCAGCATAATAGGAGCCTTCTCTCTCTCTCTCTCTCTCTCTCTCTCTCTCGGTCGGTCCGGCTAGTGGTTGGCCAGTTTTGTGGACTGTTTTAAAGAACCCACGTGGGGTTCATCCATTTCCTGTGTGGTTTCCTCTTCTCTATTTTACGACCTCTGCCCCAGTCCGCACCGCTCCTGTCCGCCTGCTAGCTGGGAGTTCACTTTGCTCGTCTTATTTCTAGCTCCCTACGGTGTAAAGTTAGACTAGTTTGAGGCCTTTCTGCCTTTATCGTACATGGTCACAGCTACGGATTTCCCTTGAGGCAATGCTGTTGCAGTGTCCCATGATTCGGGCATGTTTTGTCACTCGTTTTAATATTTTCTGATTTTCCTGTGAGTGTTTTCTTTGGCCCGTTGGCTGTGTAGCATGCTGTTTAATTTCCACAGACGGTTAGGTTTCAGGGCGGGGGCCTCTCGAGACCTGTGCCAGCTCCAGTGGGGAGTTGAAGGAAGGAAAGTCCAGCTCCACCAACGTGGCCCGTGGCTTGGGGTGGACGTCCCCGTTACTGTGACGGGAGACACTAGTCCCTCATTCCTGCCCGGGGCTCAGGTATGGCTGTCGGCTGAGTGTGAATCCCGTCCCTGCCCTCAGCCCTGGCTCGGCCTCCTGCTGGGGTGTCACCGCCTACAACCAAGGGGTGACACTGGAAGTGCCGCCCTAGGCCTTGGAGGCGTGGCTTGGGGACAGGATAGACTCAGAGCCTCAGCTTGGGGTGCGGGTCCCAGCTGGATGCTCTTTCTCAAGCAGGAGGGCGAGGTCCTCGGGCAAGGCCAGTGTTGGGAAGTGCAGGATGCATTTTGGAGGATGATGACCTTGGGGGGAGGGCGTGAGAGGGTCGGCCCGAGAGAGGAGCCGCTCTGCGGGGGCAGGACTGGGTGACAGACTCAGGAAGACTGCCAGCCCCAGCGACCCACCACCAGGGCCTCTCTGAGGCAAGGACATTGCACCTTGCCCATCACGTGGACTCTCTTTCAAGACACCCCAAGGGTCTCTGCGGCCAGACCCAGCCCCATCCCACTGGGGCCACGCCAGTGTCCACATGCTCCTGGATCCAGACCTTCATATGCCATGGCGGCTGATGCCTCTCCCTGGGGCTCCTGACAAAACCAACCAGTGCGTCCATGAGGAAAGAGCCCCAACCCCACGTCCCCAGTTCAGCATCCCATCGTCCATGTCAGAAAGCTAGCGAGGTGGGCTCCCTGCCCCCGCCTGGTGGTCGGACCCCATGGCGGGCGCCCCGCTGTCTCTGACACCTGGCCTGGCAGCCGAGGGGAAGCTGTCTGCCATGCCCGGTCTCCTTTCTCTCTTGTTACAGGAGTTTTGTTCCCTTAGTGCCCGGCTTCTTGGCCGCGCCGCTTCGAGGAAGGAAGAGGTAGACCAGACGAAGAGTGCTGGGCAGCAGAGCAAAGTTTATTGAGCCAGAGTACAAAGCTCCCCGAGAGGGCTGCCAGGTTCCCGTTCCGATTTCGGGGGGTCTTATAAGCTCTTTCCAGGACCTTGAGAGCGGGCCCCCTGTGGATTCGCACCAAGGTGTTGCCAATCAGGGCTTTCATCACGCCCCCGTCTCCCGTGCTCATGGGTCTCGGTGGGCTGATACCTGGAGACTAACTGCCTCAGCTTGTGACAGCGACCAACGTTTCCTGGTTAGTGCCTTTGTTTCGGGTTGTGCTGCCAAAGTCACCCCTGCAGAGGCTGCTGGACAGGATGCTATCGTGGTCTTGTCTGAGCGGTCAAACGGGACGCTAGTGCGGTTTTGGCTGAGCTGTCCCGGCTCCCTGCTTTCCTGCTGGGGACCCCGGCCCTGATGACCTACATGTCCGATGAACTCCTAACATGGAGGCCCCTCAGACGCACGCCCACCGTTGCTCACAGGTGACCACACATGAGGAGAGGTGTGGCCAACACGTGGCAGGAGGCAGGCGCTTGGATTTTAAGGTCCGGTTTCCGGCAGCTCTGGGGGGCTTGCTAGTTGCTAGCTGTATGCTCGCAAACTGGGATTTCTTAAACGGCCCATTTACATCATCAAAGCCGGCCCAGAAGAGCCCTGTGGCTGGAAAGTCCACGTCTGGCAAACCATCACTGCCGCTAAGTACTGGTGAGTGGCCGGCCCTGCCCTGCTGGACACGCATCCTCCTGGGCCCGTCCCTCTTTCTGATGGACACGGGGTGCCACAGAGTCCCTGCTCCACCAGCATCCACAGCTGCCTGTCCTCGGAGAGGCAGACGCCAAGGTGACAAGTCCTGCGGGCCCACAGCTGCCAGTACCAGGGCCAACCCCCCTGCTCCCCCGCTGCTGACACCTGCTCGTTTGGTGGCAGAGAGAGAGCCGGGGCTGCGTGGGAATAAACGGGCAGGGATCTCAGCAGGGGTTGGAGGGGTCCCAGCCCCACGCTGCTGACCCTGGCCAGCCCTGACGCAGGCTTCCAGATGGTTCTCTGGTCTCCACCTCCAGAACTCCCGGGTTCTCATTAAAGGGCAGGCTCCCAGGAGGCCTCCTGCTTGGACACAGGGCCCATCCTCACGCATCCCCGGTGTAGCGCCCTGACCTGTCACATTCAGCACCCGGCCCCGTGTGGGCCCTCTGCGGGTGTGTGCGTGGGCACGTGCATGCATTGCACACTCCCTGAGCTGAGCCGCACGGGAACAGGGCGTGTGGTGTGGACGGTGCCCCTGACTTTCCAGGGGGGCTAAGACCGGGCCGTGTCCTGTGTGCCAGGAGTTGGCAGGTGCGTGGCAGCAGAAGTGTGGCCTGGTCTCCTGGGTGTCAGGAGCTGCCGGAGGGCCCTGTGCCCACTGCCTGGAGTTCCGCCGGGTCCCAGGAGCTGGTCTGTTCCCGCTGCACGCCTGGTTCCAGTCGGCCGCGGGCGTGTGTGCAAGCCGGGGCCCGTGTCTGAGGTTGTCCCAAGGCCCAGCACAGTGGACAGTAGGGTGCTGCCCTCCCACCACCAGCACCACAGGCTCAGGGAGAGATCTGCTCCTTTCTCTTTCTTGATTGTTTTGTTTTGTTTTTTTAAATAGAACATTGACCCCAAAAAATGCCTAAAATGTCAGTGCATGCTTACAAAACTTGTCCTGTGCCCTTCAGGGGAAGAAACGGAAGTCTCCCCCGCCGGAAGCGTCTGGGGTCATGCCCACACCCAGCCCGCACCCCTGTCCTGTCTCTTGGGACTTTCACAGCCTCTTTTTACAGTTTCACCACCCAAGTGTGGGTCCCCAGACACTCGTTCTGTCTGCACTGATCACAAGCTGTGTGTACAGGTGGACCCACTCGACTTACACTGTTTAGATCTGGTTCTTTCACTGTGCATGGCTTTTTTCAGACCCGTCCACGTGGGTTGCATCTGGCCAGCTGAGCTGGGCTCGGGACCGGAGTGCGGTCTATCAGCTCCCGTGGACAGGATGCCGCGGCCCGGACGCCCCGCTCCTCCCGGTGCTCACGCACACAGGCTCCCCAGCTGCCGGCCCGCAATCCACGCAGCCGCTGTGCTCCCCAGCCGCGGCCTGCACCCTGCGAGCACCATGCTCCTGCAGGCATTGGGCTTTCTCTCGGTGGAGCGCCCATTCAAGCCTCGTTCCCGTTGTCCTTCCGGTCATCTGTGTGTCTTGCTGATTTGTTGGAGCTCCTTGTGTGCTCCTCACATGAGCATGTGGCCACGTGGGTCACAAATAGCTTTTCCTACTCGCGGCTGCTAGAGGTGCGCTTGCGCTTCCTCAGTGTGACCCTCCCCAGCCCACGTCCACATCCACGTCCACATCCAGCTCCGACCCACGTGGCGCCATGGGGACGTTAAGAACCATGTATGGCTCGGGACCATATTCCTTTTCTGCTCCTGACGTAACAAACGACCACAGACTTATTGACTTAAAATGGCACATGTATTTTCTTATGGTCCTGGCAGGCAGAAACCCAAAATCGGTCTCCTGGGCTACATCCAGGTGTGGCCAGGCGGGCTCACCTGAGGCTCCAAGGGAGAGATGGTTTCTTGCCTCTTCTGGAGGCACCCACACTCCTCGTGGGCCTCCCTCTGACTCCCAGCCAGCCCTGCGGTGACCTCCCTCCCCTCTGACCTCCGCCTCCCTTGCTAGGACCCCTGCGACATCAGGCCACCCAGGCCGCCCCGGACCATCCCGGGTCCCTGCATCTGCCGCTCAGTCACATCCACACGTCCCTCCACAGCATGGGGTCAGCACACCCCGGTTCTGGGGGCCATCATCAGCCCACAGCAGGGGCGGATTTCACGTTCCTGACCATGCATATCCGCACCCACTCCACTTACTCATCAGACCACCTGACCCTAAATGCCGCTTTGCTCTGCTCTCGGGCCATCGCTGGGCTCTCCCGCCTGCCCCGCACCACTGTCCCCGTGCTCTCGGGGGGCCCAGCCAGGCCCCCACCCCCCTCTCCTCCCCAAGTGCCTGTGGCCCTGCCCTGTGTGCGTCCTAGGGTCTGGTGTGATGTCAAGGGGCAGCAGCTGGGGTTTCCTCAGGGTCCCGGTTCACCCTTCTTTCTAGAAATCCTCCCCTAAAGGAAGAAGCTGGTCTGACCCGGGAGCCAGGTGAGCTCCCAGACCTCCGGCAGACCTGCCCTGGGCGTTCTGTGTGGGGACCGGGGAACGCAGAGCCGTGAGTGGTCCTAGATGGGCCAGGGTCCTCTGGGGCTGTGCAGGGGGCCGGTCCAGTGGACAGGATTTCAACGTCACGAGAGGCGCGGGTCAGTGAGTACAGCAGGACAGGACGCCCAGGAGGAAACAACAGGAGCCCCCAAGGGAGAGGGTGTGCCTGGGGCCAACAGGTGACGGGGCAAAAGGGACCCCAGCCACGGGCCATGCTGAGGCTGGTGCAGAGTGGTCGGCATCGGGGACGGGACAGGCCCCGCAGATGTCCTGCATGTCCACCGTGCTGAATGCCCAGCGGCCGCCGCAAGAACAGCCGTCCCATGTGGGGCACCTCCTGCGGCCTGCAGTGCCCTCTGCCGACAGGAGCCGAGCTTGGCTGCCCATCCAGGGGCTTGGCAACTTGCGGCTGACGCAGCTCAGGGAGAGGCAGGGGGAGCCCCCGGACAAGGAAGAGGCACCCCCTGGCTTGAGAGGCCTGGCCAGAGGCGGTGTGAGGGGCTGTAGCCGCCTCACCCTGCAGGATATGCGCGGCCGGGGGGCTTGAAGGGCGCGGTCCCCGAGGGCCCTGGCTGCCTCTGGGCCTCCAGTTGCTGGAGGACCTGTCCGGTCCCCTGGGAACGGTGCACAGCCCCTGGGACTGGCCAGGAGTAGAGGGGGGTGTGTCGCCTGGGGGCACCCATAGGGGCCTCACCCCCGGTGCTGACAGCTTAGCCATGCCGCCCCTTTGTCTTCCTCGGGACGCCAGAGGGACCAGCTCTGCCGCTGCTGAGCCTGCTGGAGCAGAGCGAGCCTCCCACCATTCCAGTCGCAGGGCCCCCGCCTCTGTGCCGCCTCATGAGTTACAGGGACCTCGTGGCGGGAATCCCAGGCTCCTTGTCTGCCTGGAGGGCGGAGGCATGGCTCGGGGGAAAGTGGCTTTCTGCAGGTTCTGAAGGGCTTTGGGCCTAGTCAGCGCTGGGAGCAGAACCACAGACGTCCGTGGGCCAGGACCGTGCCAGGCCAGGTCCCCAAGCACACGCTCAGCTGGGGCATTCTCCTCCAGCCATTAAAAGCAAGGGGATGTTTTCCCTACAGTTTTGTCTGGCTTTGCTCACCGCCCCGCTTTGCGTGCTAGGCTGGACCCTTGAAGGGCTCCTCCACTCCCCTTCTGTACACATCAGCAGGAACAAGCCCCCTCGCTCAGGCCGCCGGGCCAGGCTCGCCGTCCCTCCCCCTGCCCCTGCAACCCTGGCCCTCTTACGCCTGCTGGGGGCTGGCTTCGCGGGACGCAAGCCCTGCTCGGAGCCCCGGCGCCCCGGGGACAGCACGCAAGCCTTTGCCGTCGATGCGGCTCAGCAGATCAAGGAGAATCCAACTGTGTCTAGTTTGCTGAGATTTCTTATGACAAATGTGTGTCAAATTCTGTCAAGTGTTTTTACTGCGTCTATAAGATAATCACATGGAGTCTCTTTATTGCATTTCCATGATGAGCTACTTCGATTTTTTTTTTTAAGATTTTATTTATTTATTTGAGAGAGAATGAGAGACAGAGAGCATGAGGGGGGGAGGGTCAGAGGGAGAAGCAGGCTCCCCGCCGAGCAGGGAGCCCGATGCGGGACTCGATCCCGGGACTCCAGGATCATGACCTGAGCCGAAGGCAGTCGCTTAACCAACTGAGCCACCCAGGCGCCCATGAGCTACTTCGATTTTATGAGTAACACACTTTGCATTTCTGCGATAAATCTTACCTGCCGTGATGTTTTCTCCTGTTGGTATAAAGTCCTCAATTCCGTCTGCTGATTCGCTGTTAGAGGGGCAGGGGTCTGTGCTCACTGGCGTTCACATGTCTCCGCTGGTTTTCGGACCAGCTCCCACTGTCCCTCAGACGGAGTCAGAAGGTGCCCCTCCTTCATTTTCTGGAAAAGCCCATAGAAGATGGATTCATGTCATCTCTTCCTTGGACGTGGGACCAGATTCCCCAGTGACACTCGAGGGGCCTGGAAGTTTCTCTGTTAGATGTTTGTGGATATTGGAATCAACCTTTTTACCAGATAGAGAGTATTCAGATTTCCTAATTCTTATCTCGCTTTTGCTAATTTATATTTTTCTCAGGGAATTTATGACTTTCATCTAAGCTGCTGAGGTGTTGGCAACGGCTCGTCTTCGCCCTGGGGAGGCGGGGGGTCTGCATCGCCCTCTTCTCCATCCCGTGAGGTGTGAGCACAGGGCTGTCCGTTTGCTGCGGACGTCCACTCTGGGCTGGGGGGTTTTCTGCACTGCTTGTGGTCTGCTCTCCTGCTCGTCCTCTCCTTCCGTCTGGGGGCTCTGCGCTTACTTGGCTCTCTTCTGCCTTGGCGCGTGGAGCCCGGGCCACGAACGCCGGGCCTCCCTGCTCGTCCCACAGAAACATTCGTTGCGGTCAATGTTCCTCCGAGCCCTGCTTCAGCTGCCTCCCAGAAATATGTTGTTTTCCTTTCTCGTTTTGTTTAAAATATTTTCTAAATTCCCTTAGGACTTCTTCTTCGACCCATGAATTATTTAAGAAATGTGTCATTTCGCTTCCAAGTATTTGTGCTTTTCTCAGTTACCTTGTTGTTACTGATGAATTGGACTCCATGGAGGTCAGACCATACACGCTGTGTGATCGCGACCCTGGTAACGCGACCCAGGCTCGTTCCACGGCACACACGTCGTCCACCATGGCGAGCGGACCACGCGCACGTGGCGGGAACGAGCGCCGCCAGTTACTGGGCGTGATGTTCCAGGAAGAGCTTTGAGGCAAAGGGAGTCATATTGTTGCTCATATCTTCAGTGTCTTTACCACCAAGAGAGGGCGTCCAGATCGCCGACCGTTATTTTGATTGTCTGCTCCGACCTGTGATTCTGTCCTCGTTTGCTTCACGTAGTTTGAGTCTCTGGCCCCATGCACGCACAGCCGCTGGGCCCTCCTGTGGGCTGTGCTGACTCCGAATAAAACGGGCTCTTTATCTCCTTCTCCGGAGTCCGTCTTCCGGTGTCAGTGCCCGCACAGCCTCTCTGCATCCCCTCCGCGGACCAGCAGCGGCCCGCCTCTGCCCGCGCCAGGGCCTCCGGTCCAGGACGTCGGATGGACTTAAGTCTCCGTTTTAACCACCTGTCCACCGGGTTTCTGGTTTTACTTCTTCTTTTCCTTCTGCTCCTCCTTTCCTCTCCTATTTTTTTCTTTTGGATTATTTTAATATTTTTCTACATTTCATTTTAATTATCTATTAGCCCTTTGCCTATTAATTTTTCATGTTGTCTTAGGGATCGAAGTCCACGGACTCTTCCCTGTATCTTTGGTGTGAGAGTCACACTAGTTCATGTAAAGTGTGCGCAGAAGTCTCACTTGTGAGACCGCCCCCCCACCACCATCTTGGTGCCAAAGACGC
The DNA here is from genome assembly GCF_002201575.2 of Neomonachus schauinslandi. Lineage (NCBI taxonomy): Eukaryota > Metazoa > Chordata > Mammalia > Carnivora > Phocidae > Neomonachus > Neomonachus schauinslandi. The sequence continues at coordinate 154,253,007 of NC_058408.1, forward strand.
GGCGTCTATCAGTCAACATGTGTTAGTAACTCCACTAGGCAGCATTAGAATTCTTTCTTCAAGCAATCATATGTATTTTTTTTTAAATTAAGAGAAAACAAAATGTTCTATGTTTGCCCTAATAGTTAGATTTCTGACGCTCTCCATTCTTTGGGGTTTCTATCTGGGGCAATAGCTCTTCAGCATGAAGGACGAAACTGAGCATTTCTTGAAGGTCAGCTGGTGACAAATTCGCTCAGTTTTATTTTTGTCAGAAAATGTCTGTTTGTCCTGTTCTGAAGGACATGTTCTCTGCATATAGAATTCTGGGAGGGGTCACCCTGCTCCCGCCCATGGACCCGGGACCATGGCATTCCCCTCGTCAGGGACAAAGAGCCATTGGACCATTAGGGTGTTTGGGGCATCCGGGAGGGTGGCACCCCCTTCCGGTGATCATCTGCAAGCTGGTCCCTCGGCCACCGTGACCCTCACTCGTTCGGACCAGCATGCTCTGTGGCCAGGCACCCAGGGCAGGCGTCTGTGGCCTGTGTGCTTGGCGGTCCCTCACATTCCTGAGATCCAGCCTCAGTGGGTCGGACACTAGACACCAGAATGCCCTCAGATGGCGCTGCTGGCTGAGGCCCTGCTGGCAAGAAGGTCAGGCCATGCCCAGAGTGGGTGCCAACTCCCGTCCAGACTGCTCGCTGTCCGGGGGGGGCGGTCAGAGGCCAGATGTGTCCCAAGCAGCTGAGAAGCCAGGCTGCCAGGTAGTGCACAAAGTTGTGAGGGGGTGGGGAGGGAGGGGGGATGGGTTGGGGGAGGGGGGAGGAGGGAGATGGGGAGGGGAAAGAAGGGGAAGGGAGGGGGTTAGGTGGGGGGAGGGGGAGGCCCGGCTCTGGCAGGGGCTCCTCTGGGGGGTTGGTGCTGTCAGGACACGGGTCCCCCCTTTGCCCAAGCTGCTGGAGGCTGACCTTGGGGGCCCGGGTGGGCCTCTCAGGCACCAAGTGGGCCTTCTGCCCTCACAGGTTCTACCTTATCAGCGGAGGGGTTCCCTTCATCATCTGCGGGGTCACGGCCGCCACGAACATCAGGAATTACGGGATGGAGAATGAGGACATGCCCTAGTGAGTACTGGGCACCAAGCGGGTGGAGGCTCCTTCCCAGTGCCCTGCACCTCCCCATGCCCGGGCCACCTCGCTGTGGGGGTGCCCAGCGGGACTGCCCTCCCCCCCAGCAGACCCCGTCTCACCGAGCCCCCCTCCCTGGGCGCTATGGGCTGCTGCTCGAGACGGCTGCACCCCAGGACCAGCTCAGGGTATACACAGCCACACACAGCACCCAGAGCTCCGGCCCCTCCGGTCGTGCCCCCCACGCCAGCGCCCTCCTGGCCCGCCCGCCCCAGGCTCCTTCTCCTCGGTTGCCCCAAAAGGCCAAGCCCGCGGGACACACCGGCTCTGCTCCCTCGGGGCTCCAGCACTGGGGACACTGAGGCAGGGAGGAAAGGCAGAGAGGTGCGCAGCCAGTCCCCCAGAGCCCAGACGCCCACCACGCTGTCCCGGCCCCAACAGGACGGGCGGGCGTGTCTGTGTCTGTCTCCTCACCACGACTAAACTCACGCACCGTAGAGAACGTCCTCCCGTGACCCCAGGACGGCCAGGTGCTCAGCCCCAGCGCGACCCCTCACTGACCCCCCTCTTCCCGCAGCTGCTGGATGGCCTGGGAGCCCAGCCTGGGCGCGTTCTACGGGCCGGCGGCCTTCATCACCCTGGTCACCTGCATGTACTTCCTGGGCACCTACATCCAGCTGCGGTGCCACCCAGAGCGCAGGTACGAGCTGAGGGCGCGGCCAGAAGAGCACCAGCGGCTGGCCGGGCCCGGGGCCGGCCACAACCCCGGGGCCCGGCCGGGCTCGCCGGCCGCCTCACTGCTGCAGAACGAGCACTCGCTCAAGGCCCAGCTGCGGGCCGCGGCCTTCACGCTGGTCCTGTTCATGGCCACCTGGACCTTCGGGGCGCTGGCCGTGTCTCAGGGCCCCTTCCTGGACATGGTCTTCAGCTGCTTGTACGGCACCTGCTGTGTGACGCTGGGGCTCTTCGTGCTCATCCACCACTGTGCCAAGCGGGATGACGTGTGGCACTGCTGGTGGTCCTGCTGCCCGTCCCGCGGGGATGCCCCCTCCTCAAAGCTCGCTGCCCGCCCCGCGCTCGACACCAACGGGGACGCACTGGCGCGTGTGGCCTGCCTGCAGGACGCGCCATGTCCGGCCAAGCCGCGGGGCTTCGGCCACTGCAAGGTGACCAACCTGCAGGCTGCCCAGAGTCACATCAGCTGCCTGTCACCAGCCACGCCGTGCTGCGCCAAGATGCACTGTGAGCAGCTGATGGAGGACACGGCCCACGTCCACGTGCACGAGGAGGACGCCTTTGGGCCAGACCCGCATCCGCACAGGTGTCTCCAGGGCAGAACTAAGGCTCCCTACTTCAGCCGGCACCGGGCGGCCTCGGCGGAGCAGGGATACGCCTACCACATCCCGTCCAGCCTGGACGGCAGCCCCCGCAGCTCGCGCACAGACAGCCCCCCCAGCTCGCTCGAGGGCCCAGCGGGGGCGCACACTCCGGCCTGCTGCGCCCAGGGCGACCCCTTCCCCTTGGTCAGCCAGCCCGAAGGCAGCGACACCAGCCCGGTGCTCTATGGCTGCCCCCTGCGGCCAGGCAGGGAGTCGGCCCACGGCCCAGCACACTTCGAGATGCTCCGGAGGACACAGTCCCTGCCCTTCGGTGGACCCGGCCAGAATGGGCTGCTCAAGGGAGACATGTGTGAAGTCCTGTCCTTCAGTGCCAATGGCGTGGGCAATATCCGGACAGGGCCGTGGAAGAACGAGACCACTGTGTAGCTGGGCCGGGCCTCACGTCACCCAGCCCTGACTGACGAGCTTCGGAGCAGAGCGGGGTCCTGCCACGTGAGGCCAGTGGGGGCTCACTTCTCAGAAGCAGCCAGCACCCCCACTGACCCTGTGCTGTGAAGGACCCAAGCGGGAAGATGCTTTGGGCCACGTCTGCTCCTGCTAATCCTGAGGTCAGACGGGCCGTCCGTGTCCCAGTCACCGGCTTTCTGACCCATAGTCCCCAGTCCCCAGGGCAGCCCAGGACCAGAGCAGGGGTTCTATCAGGAAAAAAACCCCCGCGCCCTGCGTGGGCCGTAGGGAGGCCTGGGGTGCGTCCCGTCTGCCCCGCCAGTCTGGCCACAGCAGAGGTGCCACCCACTTTTTGTGTGTGTCTCATGAAATTTCATTCCAAGGCACAGACAGGATGCCGGTCGGGACAGGGGGCTCTGGACCTGGGCTGTCACCGCTGGCCCCTCTGCCTGCCCGTGTCCGAGTCAGGGGGCCCGCGTCACCACCTCCACCTTCAGCGGCCCCCTGGGCGCGGCCCCGCAGTCCTGAGAGCGTCACGGACGCTGGGGCCTGTGCCATAATCCAGGTGCACGTGAGAAGAGAAGCAGCCTGTGACAGTCCTCCGGGGCGCCGGCCGGGCTCTTTGAGGGGCCCTGTGCCTTCAGAAATGCCCAAATGTCCTTCAACAGACTCGACTGTCAAAGCCAGCCACTGTCGGGACCGTACCCCGCCCAGCACGGTCATCTGGGGCTCTAACATCCCAGCCCTAAGAAGAGGGGGGCCAGCACTCCCAGGAGCATCTGGGCACGAAGCCCCGACTCGGAGGACAGTTGTCCGTTAGAGTGAGCTGTGTATGAAGCAAGGGGTTCGTCCCGCGGGCAAGCTCCACAGGTCCCCACGGAGGCAGAGCCCGGACATCCGGAGGAACACGTGTGCGAGACTGTGCACGGCCATTCCTCCCTCCCCCCTCCCAGATCTGTGGCACACATGCAGACCGCACGTGTGTACGTGCCACATATATGCACACGTGCATCATGTGTGTCTCCGTGCTTGCACACGTGTGCACACACCATACATACGCTGTGCGCACACTCGACACACCGTGCACACACAGAGCCGGCATTTTCCAGACATTCGAGCACGAGTTTCATTGCCCTGCACAGATGTCATCTCTGTGACTCCTCAGTGTTCTCCGCTGTCTGGGGGAGGGGGCTTCACCAGGAGCAGACCCTTCCTAATGCACGCCTCGGGGGAGAGGGGGGTACAGACCCTTCCTAACACACACCTCGGGGGAGAGGGGGGTGCAGACCCTTCCTAACGCACGCCTCGGGGGAGAGGGGGGTGCAGACCCTTCCTAACACACGCCTCAGGGGAGGGGTTGCAGACCCTTCCTAACACACACCTCGGGGGAGGCGTTGCAGACCCTTCCTAACACATGCCTCGGGGGAGAGGGGGGTACAGACCCTTCCTAACACACATCTCGGGGGAGAGGGGGTGCAGACCCTTCCTAACGCACACCTCGGGGGAGGCGTTGCAGACTCTTCCGAACGCACGCCTCGGGGGAGAGGAGAGGTTTTGGGTGTCCCAGGGCCAACGCTCAGTATCTGAGCACAAGGAGCCTTGCTTCCAGGGATTCTTGTAAACCTGACAATGTCCCGTGCCCGCCACAAACCCCATGTGTCCTCACAGGTCAACCCGACGGTGACCACCAGGCAGTCTCTGTCTCTGTGCAGCCTGTCCGCCTGCTCCCGTAGCCGATAGGAACCGGAGACCCGACGCTGTGCTGTGAACACCTGTAGATGCAGAACCGTCAGACAAAATACAGTATTTTGCACTGTTTGCCCTTTGTGAGGCTGGTTAATGGCATCCACGTGCGTCTCTCATCCTCGATGGGGGCAGGCCCACCTCGGTGCATGGCTCCGGCTTCTGCACAGGGGCCCGGGGTGGGGCCGGGGAACCCAGAGAGGCTGCTCCACCCGGACACTCGGGCCCCCTAGCCCCTGGCCCACCGGCAGAGCAGAGCACACCTCATCACTCAAAGCAAAGAAATCCAGCGCTAAATATTAAACCTCGTGTGTTTCAGTATCGATTCAGCTTCCAGAGTCCACTTGGGACAGCGTGGTGACCCCATCGCCACTTCGTGCTGTGTTTTCAGAGCATCCAGTCCCCAGCATGCACACCACACAGACACACTGCCGGGCGGATGTGGGCTGGAGGTCGGAGCCACACCCCGTGTCTCTGGTGTCATGGCGAGTCAGCTCCTTCCCTGGCGTGCGTGTGTGTGTGTGGACACGTGTCATCTGTGTGTTACGCATGTGCGCACATATGTATGTGCACGTGTGTTATCTGCTTGTGTAGACGTGTGTTGTGCGTGCACATGCGTGTGCATTGTGTACACGTGTGTGTTGCCTGCACGCGTGTGTACGTGTGTTGTCTATGTGTGAGCACACGTGTGTGTTCTGTTTGTGCACACATGTGATGTGTGTGCATGTGTACGTGTGTGTTGTGTGCATATGCACACGTGTGTTTTGTGCATTGTACACGTGTGTCGTGCGTGTGTGCACGTGTGTTGTGTGTGCATTGTGTGCACGTATGTGTGTTGTGTGCACATGTGTGTTGTGTGTATGCATCTGTGTGTTGTCTACGTGTGCATGTGCACACCCCCCATTCCCACAGGCCTGGAGGCCCTCGCCTAGTATAAACCTCCCCACTCTGGGGGCCCTGGAGAAGGGAGCCAGTTCCCTCCAGGGACCCCCCCAGGCACAGTCAGGCTCCTGCCGCCTGAGTGCTGCAGAGGCTGGATGGAGAGTGTGTGGCAACTCCTCATGCCGCCAGAGGGATGTGGTTGGACACCAGGAAGAACTTCCGTCCGAGAAGCCCTGGCTGCTGGAGGGCAGGCATGAGTCCTGGTAGACCCTCCGGTCTGCAGGCTGGTCCCAGACACAGAGCAGAGAGGACAGAGGCTCACACCCCCAGGATCCCCCACAGAGGGCACACGCAGGCAGGGTACATCCATGTCACCCCCCCACCCCCCGCCTAGGTTGTGCAGACCCCAGCCATGGGCTGCAAGGTAAGTAATCAGGAGCAAAGAGCAGACCAGGAGAAAACCCACAGTGGTCCCTGTGTGTGGAAGGCCCCAAGGACATGCAGGTGCCCCGGGGGAGGGTGGGGTCCCAAGGACACTGACACCACACGATTTGTACACATGGGTCCCCCCATACCAAACATGTCCCACATTAGGTGGCAGAAGCGACCTCAGGCTGTTCCAAGATCCCCAGGTCTGGGGAGCAGCTCGGAACGTGGCTGAGCAACAGCGTGAGCCCGGAGAGTGAAGTGCGCCTCTCCGCGCCCCGTGCAGACCTGGGGCCGCCCCCTAGTGCTGCGGTGGCCACACGTGGATGCGGAGCCAGCCCTGCACACAAGCACGATGGTTTTAGGGAATGCCTGTGGAGCCTGCAGACACAGGACCTGCCACCAACACCTGGTTCAGAAGCCAGACCGATGGCATCCCACCAGGAGGATTCCTCACCCACGTGAGCGTGGTGGGACTTGGGTGGCCCCCAGTAAGCCTGAGAGTACGGAGTCGCAGCCTGGCTCACCAGCTTGTCCGGGTGTGGGTACAAGGTCTGTACAAAGGCACCGCCGTAACGGCTACTCGGGGACTTCATGTGGCACCGAGGGCCACGCCAGCTGCAGGACTGGCTTGGAAATACATTTGCAAGGGTTTCTGTTTCATCCAAATGGACACCTCCACCATGTAACTGGAGTCTGTAACTGCAATACATTTGAAATAGCAAAATACCACTTCTCTGGAAGTCACTATCTTCATTCCCAGGGAGTATGCATCTGGGAGGCTCTGCTGCTGAGGCGTGGAATCGCGTGTAAGGTCGTGCACATCTGTGTCCTGTTGTGGAGCACGCTCATGGTTCTCATCTTAAAGGGGCGGTGTCCCGCCGGGGGACAGCCTGGGACAGGACTCGCAGTCCACGTCTAGAGGGGAGAGTCCCCTGGTGTCATGGGCTTCCTGTGTCCAGTGATGCCTTGTGTTGGGTGGCAGTGGGGTGTCTGTGGCCTCTGTCTGTGAGGCTCATGGTCTTGGTGTGGTGACTTGGATGACATTCATGTCCTGTGTGGAGTGGGGGTCAGTGCTCTGGACCGAGCTAGGACAACACAGTGCCTCTGAGACACATCGTCCCTGCGCCATGGGAGACGGTGGGGACTCAGGTCTGGGTCACAGTGTGTTGAGTGGTAGGTGCCTGAGTCGTCATCGGCCAGGTGTTTGTAGGCTGCATCGTGGGGGGCATACTCAGTATGCACTGTTGTAAACCAGCGCCCCGTCCGTGCACGGGACAGGAACTCGGGCACGATGCTGGTCCAGGGTCAGGGTCCCTGCTCTGACACGGGTGGGCTGCAGGCCCAAGCCCTGCACCAGGGGCCTGGAGCCTCAGGAGGACTGTTGGTCTGTCCCCAAGCAGGTATGTCGCGGGGGGTCAGTGTGGAGAGATGGTGTGCCCTCCTCACAGCACCAGAGAGCCTGCCCCACCTTCTGCCCCAGCTGCCCGTGGGGATGGGAGCCGGGCAGGGCTCAGGGCTCCAGGACACAGTTTGGCTCCCCCATACCCCAGCCCTTCTGGTCCATCAGCACCTCCAGCACCGGCTTCTCCATTTGGCCTCAAACAGCATGTTCAGAGGCCCGAACAAAACTCCATGGAGCCGTATATCTTCCCTTCGGTGAGGCAGAGCACACGCTCTGCGCACTTGAAACTCAGGCTTTAGAAGCAAATGCAGAAACTAAGTGGCTAGGTCTTCCTGATGCCAAGTTCAATTTAGTCCAAATTTAACCAGATTGAAAATTATCTAATAAGATTAAGAAAAAATCAGTTTCTGCACAATGAGTAACTTGGTGACCTTGGTAACTTGCCACACAGGCCCCTGAATGCACTCAGGATTCTCTTGTGCTTGGAGGAGACAGGAGGCTGCAGAGCCCAGAGCCAACCACGTGCTGGTCCTGCACACCCCTGGACCCGGGGAGCCGGTGAGGACAGGGCCCTGGTGTCTAGCCGTGTCCTCCAGGGAGGCCCTCAGCCTCTGCCCCGGCTTCCTGCTCCAAGTGTGCAGGCGTCCTTCCCGACTCTCCCCATGCTGAGTCTTCCTTGAGCCCACCGGCTGCTCCCAAGCGACCGCCAACCCCACCAGGCAGACGGGATGGCTGTGCCCACCCTGGTGCTGGCCTCCTGGGGTAGCCACGCGCATTGTAAATATGTACGGCTCAGGAAATTTCAGTTCTACTTCAGTAAAGTAAACTATTTAATAGGCATTCAGCAAGAAACAAGGGAAAGGCGAGGGGGAGGGGGCCACACCGGGCCCTGCTGGGTTACGGCCTTAGCTGCCAGTGCCAGGACCAAGGACCAAGGACAGACAAGGTGAGGGTCATTGTGGACCGGAGGCGGGAAGTGCCTGGGGCCACCCTGAGAACGGGTCACCAGTGGGAAGTGAATCAAGATAAGCCTGGGACTGTGGTCTGTCTCCTGGGCCTCAGATGTGTTGGGGTCTCCTGCTGTTGGAGCTGGGGTGCACAGCGGCCTTCCTGCCTCCTGAATGCTGGGGTCTCTGGGCCCTACAGCTTTTCCCATCTGGCCCCACACACCCTACCTGCTGATGGACCATCACCTTGCGCAACTTCAGACTCAGGTCCCCTGCCCTTCTCGGCTGGGGCACAGGACAGAGCAGTCACTATGGGGATCAGGGGAGAGGAGGTGGGCAGACCCTAGAGAAACAGGGACCCTGGGTGTCAGCCAGCTCCCTGGGCCTCCTGCCTGGACCCGAGCCACTTAGCTCAAGCTCTGGTGAAGGAGAGGAGGAGAGGGACAGGAGGAGAGGTAGGGTAGGGCCAGCTCAGGCCAGACCACAATGGGTTGCCCTCATGGGAAAAAGTGGGTCCTGGAGTCAGTCTATGGCCCTCCTTGGAAGGAAGGACAAAACACCAGAAGGTCCAGACCTGGGAGTGGGGGAGGGCAGGGTGGGCAAGCAGTGGGCGAGGTCCTGGGCTGGGTGCTCTGGGGCTCGTCTTCACTCTTCTGGCCTCCCTACTGTGTTCAGATAGAGATTTGGCTCGGGTCCCACTGCTGGTCAGGGACGGAGCCAGGACCTGTGAGCCAGGACCTGCCGGAGCTGACTCCACAGCCTCCTGGAGCAGCTCAAATGCGGCATAGCATTCGGGGGCCCCCTGGATCTCCGCCCTGCTCCAGGGTAACCCAGACATCATAAGGACATGGCTTTCTGAGCTGGTTTTTGGAGGAAATGCAGGGCTAAAGCATGGCCTGTGGGTCAGTCAGGCCATTACAGGCCCCGCACACCCCAGGTGCCAGCCCAGGCTGAATGGTGGCCACTGCTAGGCCTGGTCCACTCCCAAAAAGTTCCAGCTCCACAGACAGCCGGCTCAGGCCAGGGTCTGGACAGGAGACAGACACTGGGCCAGTTACAAAGCCGGAAGCCCCTGGCTGCACTCCACCGCTCTCCTGGGAGCAGGGGTCCAGCTGGGCCCCCACAAGCTGTGCAATAGGAGGGCTCTGCAGACACATAGCAGGACAGTCTGCAGGTCACAAGGGGTGGGGTCACAAGCCCAGGGTGACCATCTGGCCCCAAGGGCCCGTCCTGGGTGAGGGAGGAGACCCCACTGGGCCCTGCAGATCCTGCCTGACCTCCTGGGGAGGGCCAAGCTGCTTGTCCTTCTATGTCCTGCACAATGTAAGCGGGGTACACAGTAGGAGCTCAGTAAATGCTTATGGAGTTGCAGTAGGGCCCACTCTGCCCAGGCCGATACCAACCACCCCAGCCCCCAGACAAGCACTTCTAGCAGGAAGGCACTCACCCCACTCTGTCCCCAGACCTCGGGCTGCTGCTGTCTCCTGCTGGCCCCGTCCTGGGCACCAAACACGGGGCTGAGGCGGGTGGCTGCCGAAGACACAGGGAAGCTGCGTCCCCTTGGGGCAGAGGCTGCCGCCTAGACAGGCTTGGAGTACATGTCCCATCTTCGGGCCTCGGGGGCCTGAGCACACGCCCCTTTCCTGGGAGCACTGGGGGCCCCTGGGAAGGAGGAATTATGTCATGACATTTGTTATAGAATGAAAGTCAGACTAATCAAGGGGGACAACGGTGGGGTCTTGCAGTAGGCGCAAGAGATGAGGCTCACCCCCCAGCGCAGCACAGGCAGAGGGGAGCAGGGAGCAGGGTGGGTCTGACGAAGGTTCTCTGCTTGGCCAAACCCCAGGCAGGCTCCCGAACCTTCTCCTGGGCCCACACCCGCACTCACCAAAATAGAACCACCACCTGGCTAACCTGGAGTGAGAAGATGCGGTGGGCGGGAAAGGGCACCCCATCCCCTGCGATGCCCTGGAGGGCGGAAAGGGAGCGACATCACAGGAGGCCCCCTGGGAGACCCTGCTTCTCGGGAGCACCAGGGTGCAGCTGCGGCACGTGACCGGGGAGGGCCCGGGGGAGGCGCTGTGGGATCCAGCTCAGCACAAAATGTCGGGGCACCAAAAATCCCATCATCAAGACCGATGCACTATATTAAAAAACCTAAATCGATGTAAAACACCCCTATGAACAGCATCGGAATCTTCAGGAAAGACAGGCTCTTCCCCCACCTCAGGCTCCAGGGTGCTGCGGGGTTGCTGGGCGACAGAGGGCAGCGCACCCCAGGGAAGGCAGCACTGGGCCCCACCGGCGCGGGAGCCACGTGGGTCCAGGGGACAGGGGCGGCAAGAAGTGACCCGGCCAGGTAGGACATTCAGGGCCGACCGCGCCAAAACCACCTGCAAACAAAGAGCAGCCGGTGCCTCGTCTCCTGGCTGCAAACACACATTCCAGAGCCCCGGACTGGAAACTAGCCAACAGGAAAGTTCTAGCTGGAGGAGAGCCCCGCCAGAAGTTTCCATCAACCCTGTCCCGACCCTGGGGCCCGAGGGCCACACTTCACAGTTTACAAAGTGCTCCATGGCTGTCCCTGCAGCCTGAGCTGGGACTCCAGGCAGCGAGGCACTGGGGGAGGGGTGACCCCCGAGAGGCTGGGGCCCCGGGACCCGCTGGGCATGCAGGAGACAGACTGAACCCACAGCAGACGGCCGGGGACCACACAGGGCACCACTTGCCCCCACAGCATCCACGGCAACCAGCTCAGTGACAGACTGCTTCCCTGACTCTGTCACCCTCCCACTGTCTTATAGCTCAGGACCGATGATGGGAGAAAGCCAAGCTCCCCAGCCCATCAGAGGACCCTGCCCCCAGCCTCCATCGGGCACCTGAGCCCCCTTCCCACTATGATGTCTCCCACTCCCCTGCCACACACACGTGTCATGGACCCCCAGTTCGGTGCACTCTGAGGAATCAGCCTTGCTGTTCTCATCTGGGCGGGGGGGGGGGGGGGCTTCCTTGATGTCCCCATGCCCTGCGCCAAGCGTATACTGAAGACGTGTGCAGGCCAGGTGCCTTGCACACGTCACTTTTCAAATGCTGATGTCACACCCTGTGAGTAGACTCAGAGAGGTCGAGTGACCTGCCCCGGATCACGCAGCCAGGACAAGCCAGAGCCAGAACATCCATGAACCACGTGCCCTGGCATCTAACTCCCTCTGGCCACTCCGACAGAGCAGCGCTGAGACCAGCACCCTCCCCGGGCCTAGCCGGCACCCCCAGCAGCACCTGCGTGAAGGAGGGACAGATTTTCACATGACGCACCTGTGGCCTTCTCCGCTGACTTCCTGCTGCATGGGCCTCTCCCCCGTCTCTGTCTGCTCCCCACGGGTTGCACACCCTCACATCCTGAGCAGCGGGGGCCCCAGCGACTACCAGCGCCGGCAGACACATGGGTGTGGGCAGAGTGATGTGGAGGGAAGTGGTATCAGTCACGTTCTTAAGGTAAAGCTCTTCCAATTCTCCAGACTGAGCTAAAGACACCAGGATGAGCAAAGACAGAATTCTCTCACTTCCTACAGACGCACCAGAAATTGAGGCAGGTGAATATAAATGTCTGGACTATTCATAAACACGTGGAATTCGTTCCAGAGCTGTATGAAAACGTCAGCCTCAGACCCGGGGGGAGGCCAAGAGCACTTCCCAGAAGAGACGAATCGGCACATCACGGCCAACCGTCCTCAGATGTAGTCAAGGGAAAAGCCGACCTGGTATTTGGGGGTAAATGATAAGACGAACTCCTGGTAGAAAAGGAAAAGCCCGTTCCCAAGCCCGGCATTGAAAACGCTGGCTGTCGGTGGCCGAGTGGACCTCTGGGGAGGCCACGGAGCTTGGCCTGGGTCCTGGGGCTCTGTGGAAATGTCCCCAGAGCCGTGGCCCGCGGAAGCTTTGGGAAAGCCGGAGAGGACACATCATAGGACGTCCACAAAAGGAAGACAACTGTGTGCAGTTTGGAGCAAAGAGGAGAGGGAGACGCCAGGACAGAAGGAATGCGCAGGCCGGGGCTCCCACTGCCCCAGGGCTCCCAGGCTTCCGGACTGCCGCCTGTGCTCATCAGCGTCTGAGTCCCAAGTCTTTTCATCTTTTTCTGAGGAACATTTCCCACTGAAGTCAGTGAAATGGAGTATTCTGCTAGTTTTTAAGAAATAGAAGCATCTATCCAGGAAAGGTGACAGCATTTTAGCATTTTATTTATAGGGACCCACGTGTAAAATCGATTTTGCCCTTCATGCATTAGGGAACAGCATAGCCAATAAGCTCCTGGCAACGTCGCATTTAAACTGGGCTTAGTTGAATTAATTCTGGGACTTTGTTTTTAAAGATCAATGTTTGTTTATAATGGACTAGTGTTAGTCTACTGGCCAAGGAATCTCGAGGGGCCCTGCCTCACGAAGGAATGAACTAACCTCATGTTACAGAGTGACCATTGCCCCCTTCTCTGGGTGCAGGGGGTCCCAATAACCCATAAAAGCCCTGTTTGAAATTCGGTTCCATGAATAGAAACAAGGAAAAGACGCTCTAGTTCCCAGGCGAGGTGCTCCCTGATTACAAACCCAGGACAGAAGCTCCAGCCGGTTCCCGGCTGTAGAGAAGGGCTAACCCTCGCAGGGACCCTCCAAATGCACCCCAAAGCCCACGCTGAGTAACTGAGGGCTTCTTAATTACAGAGCATCTTGAGCAATGGAAGAAGGGGAGACGTGCCAACAGTAACTGTGGGGCAGGAGGCATCTGGCGCCGCCAACTCCCCCACCCCACCCCCCCACCCCGCACAGGCAGTCCCCACCCCACCTGCCACCGTCTGGCGTTGGAATGTCAGAGTCAGGCCCTGAGACGCCCATGCTTGCATTTGTCCTTGGCAGAAATCATCATGAATAGCATGCAGTGAAAACACAAGAAAACACGCTGCAGTGGATTTTGATCATTACATCTGCAATTGGCACAGCAGCAGCCCAGCTGGGGAACCAGGCCGGGGCGGGGGGGGGTGCGGGCTGCTGGGCCCGGGAGCTCCAGTCCACACCTGGGCCATCACGGGAGCCAGCCCACACCCCACAGGACGGTCGTCCTGGCTGCTCATAACTGCACAAACGAGGACACTCACTGGCCAGGGTTCTCCTGCCCAGGGAACAAAAGCCCCCAGCTGTGGGCTGCACACACTCCCCCAGGAGAGGGCCCTGCCTGCCCCAGAAGGCTGCTTTCTGAAGCTTTCACAGCTCAACGGAAACACACACCTGCACAGCCCGCCTAAGCACTTGCCCAGAGCAGCACGGAGCAGGCCACGAGCCAGGGGCTGCACCCGACACCGCACTCCAGGGCATAGACTGTGCTGCTCTCAGCCCTCGCAGAGTTCCCAGTCCAGCAAACAGGCTTGCAGGGGTGCTAACAGGGTCTTTATGGTTACAGGGCCCGCTCTGAGGACACTGTGGTGGGTAGAATTGTGTCCCCAAAATGACATGTTGAAGTGCTAACCCTGGGCACCTGTGAGTGTGACCTTATTTGGAAATAAGTGCTTTGTAGCTATAACACAATATGACTTGTGTCTTTATGGAAAAGGGGACAGCCAGAGTAACAGCCACAGAATGACAGCCACAGAGTAACAGCCACAGAATAACAGTCACAGAATGACAGCCACAGAGTGAGAGCCACAGAATGATAGACACGGAGTGAGAGCCACAGAGTAATAGGCACAGAGTAACAGCCACAGAATGACTGCCACAGAATGACTGCCACAGAGTAACAACCACAGAATAACTGCTACAGAATGACAGCCACAGAGTAATAGCCACAGAATGACAGCCACAGAGTAACAGCCACAGGATGACAGCCACATAGTGACAGCTAGAGTGACAGCACAGACTATTAGGAGGGCTCAGGCTCCCCGAACAGAAGCCACGTTAGTAATCCATGGTCCTTGGGTGTGTGTTCCCACCCCCAGAACAAATATGGTCGTTTATTTCACCGAAAGACTTCAAGACTGTAAAATAAGTCTTATGGTCCCTGGAAACAAACAAACCAAAAAAACGTTTAAATTTTCTTATTTATTGAATATTTGATTTACTAAAACCTACATGTGTATTTGTTGCAAAGAAGTGTGATGGGGGAACTATAGAAACTTTCAAGCATGAAAAGATATCACAGTAGGATAAAATTCTGGCCAAAATTTGATGTCTATAATAAGTTTAAAGGAAAATGTTCTGATGAAGATTTTGGACTGGTAAAGAACATGTTTATGTGATTTTTTTTTTAAATGACTGACCTTGGGCATCAAAACCATTTTGGTATTGGGGCGCCTGGCTGGCTCAGGTCTGTGGAGCATGCGACTCTTGATCTTGGGATGGTGAGTTTGAGCCCCACGCTGGGTGTAGAGCATACTTAAATGTAAAAAAAAAAAAAAAGCCCAACATTTTGGTAATTAGCTTCTTGGATACATTGACAAGAGTAACAGTTTTACTCCAAAATATCAGTATTTACCACACCAGAAATTCCATTCCTTGCAATTATTTACATTTGTGATTTCTTACAAAATTGAAATGTTGACTTCAAAATGTGCAAGCAGTTTGACAACTTTTCAAAATTCATTCAGGGAAAATGAGAGCCAAGACTCTGAAGACCCCCGCTCCGTTCACATCAGCCACAGACTGGTCAGGCTGAGCGCTGACTGCACGCCTTAAGACAGGAGGGAGCCCCCCCCCCTTACAGGAGACCTGGGGCTCAGAAGAACGAAGCAAAGTCCTGCCAGTGTCTGAGTAGGACAAGGGTCCAGAGACAAGCATGGAACTCTGCAGGAGACAGCATCCGTCAGGGGCGTTCGGACCTGGCACTGATCAGGAGCAAGGTCTGTGGACGGCAGAGGCCAGAGGCAGGGAGGGCAGCTCAGGCCAGGATCTACAGAATGGAGGGTCTTGCAGGGAAGTGAGGTGGGGCAGACAGGTGAGCAGAGTGTGCTCTGCTGGGTCAGGGACCACTAAGAAGACCGGGGCACCCCCACGTCATGGCCTCACCGTGGAGCAGGATTCTGACGTCACCCGTGGATCCTCAGGAAGAAGGCGGGCCGGCTGGGCGTGTGCAGGACACACTGGTGTGGGGGAGGGGCAGGCATGCAGGCCAACGCTGAGAGGCCATTCCAGTGTCTGTTCGTGAGGATTCTTGGCACGGTTTGAAACTGGGTTGGGAGTTAACTTTGAATGGACACCCAGGGGCTACTTGGATGTCCTCACACATATGTGGGCTCATCAGCTCTGGAAGATCTGGAGTGCCTAATCAAGACTTGCTCTGATGTTAAGAATCATGCCTCATCCAACCACATTAATGAAGCCTCTACTTATGTTCAAGGCACCAGAACACAGGGCCAGTACCAAATCCTTTCTTGGAGCAAAGCTTACAAAAGCAAGCAAGTATGCAAACACTCAGACTAACAAAGCTTCCAGTGGAGATGACATCATGCCACTGAACAAGGAAGACCAAGGACCACAAACTTACAAATGAAAGCAGGGAGGTAAAAGAAGGACCTGCGGGGTGGCCCCATGGGCTCCCCCTTGGCCCTTCCGCACTGACCCATGCTCCTGGTCCCCCTCCATGGAGCAACAGTCTGCCTGACCCAGGAGATGGGAAGTGCCCACATCAACAGCCTGCATGTTCTGCATTTTACCCAAATTGGATGCATCATCAAATAGACGATGTGTCATTAGACCCAGAACACTTGAAATATGACGAATGCTCCTCAGAAGTGGGATTATCTTTGCCCCTCCCATTCAGTGCCTAAGTGCCCATCCTAAACCCTGCGCCCTCAGCCAGGTGCACAGTGACCAGAGAACCAGGTGACAAAGCCCACCTCCACGAGGTCCCTGTAGCTCAGCCTTTGTGCCCCCACGAAGGGCACTTAGTCTGGGTGGTGAGTAAGGGCTGGCCACATCCAGGTCTCACCAGCCCGCCCCCCCCAACCCTGCAGCAGACGGACCCGGCAGCCGGGGTGCCCAGCTCTGTGGACTGGGTCTGAGGGTGGGGGTGCAGCCCAGAGCCCACCGGCCTCCCTCTCCCTCCTTCTGAGGCCCTGTGTGGTGCCCACAGGGACAGCTCAGACAGCTGGCCCACATCCCACAGCTGTGAGGTGGCTTTTCTCCTGCTCCCGCTACCTCCACCCACCCAGCCCTGGCTGCTACTCTGAGCTTTTCAGCACCCCCAGAAGGGGAAAAGCTGCACCCAATTTCAGCTTAGTTGACTCGGGTGGGTTCAAGGACCAGCGTTTTGCACAGGATGAGGCTGACCACCCAGCTACCAGCTTGAGGCCTATTTGTCCCGTGACTTGCGTGCCCCCACATGCTTGGGCGTCACGTGCCAGGGCCCAGGGTCACAGTGACCTGACCCAAGCACAGGATATTGGGAATTAGTGTCCCAGTGAACGCTTGGATTTTGCATGCCTTGCCACAAGCCCTGGCTCATTCACACAGGAGCATTTATGGAGCGCCTGCTGTGTACCTGGCCAAGCAAGGATGTGAGGATAGGGCTGGCCAAGTGTGGAAGCTGATAGCCTGGCCAGTAGCATCTGCTCTCCTATGGGGCTCTGACCCAGAGCTCTGCTGGGAGGCGGGAAAGGACCATGCCCACCTCCTGTGGAAAGGCTGGTAGGGGGTGCTGTCTGGCCCTTTGCCAGGGTTGGGAGAGTATCCGGGATGTTCAGACAACCATGGGCCCCAGCTTGGGGCAAGGCTCGCCCCTTGCTGGAGCAAGTCCAGCCACTGGACCATAAATGGGGGAACGAAGGGGTTAATCGGGAGACAGCGGAACCACCGAATTGTGGGGAGGGGCTGTCTGGTCTTTGGGGCTCCTTTGCACCAAGGCTGGCTGGCAAGGTCGGAAAGAAACCGTAATTGTGGCTCCCAGCACGGCATCCATGAGACCCTCGCTCAAGGGAGGAGGCAGGCCAGACCCCAGCTGCTCAGACGAGCCCTGCCGGGTCTCCAGCCCCCTCTCTCCCCTCTCCGCTCCCCCACCCCCAACCGCGAGCCTCTGAGCCTCTGCAGGCGCCACCCCCAACGAAGACTGCGGCAGCCCCGCCCCTAGGCGGCGGGGGAGGGACCGGAGGGCCCCAGCGGAGAGTCTACGACCCACCCAGAGCTCTCCTAGCGGTGGACCACGGCCCTCGATCTCCGGGGGCCCAGGTGGGAGCACACCCAGGCAGCAGCCTGCGGGGGCGTCGCTCAGGACACCGGCCACACAAGGGGCCCCGCCCCAAACGGTGTCCGCCGCGCACAGGCCGAGCGGCCTACAGAAGGCGGCCGACGTCCCCGAGAGACAGCGTCCCCAAGAGCGCGCAGCCCCCACTCGTGCCCCAGCGCCCGCCAAAGTGAGCAGGGCCTTGCGAGTGCCGGGACCCCCGGTCCTCCCAGGCACCGGGTCCCCCGCTCGGGTGACACTGCGGCAGGCGCGCGGGCGGCACGCCGAGGGCGGGGCCGCGGGGGGGCGGGCACGTTGCCATGGCAGCCGGGCGCGCGTAGCCGGAGCCAGAACCCAAACCGGAGCCCGAGCCCGAGCGGCGCGCGGAGCGGGAGCCCGAGCCGGAGCCGAGCCCGAGCCGGAGCCGGAGCCGAACCCGAGTCCGAGCCGGAGCCCGAGCGGCGCGCGGAGCCGGGCGCAGGGCCCGCGGGAAGGCCG
>NC_058408.1:154271401-154277609 GCF_002201575.2 Neomonachus schauinslandi
TCGAGCCGCTCCCCACTCTGCCAGAGGACGAGGTGAGCCCCGGCGCCCTCGGTGGGTCCTGCCTTCCCCCACCTTCTAGGGAGAGTCCGGGGGAAGGTGCCCCCGCCCCCCCAGGTCTCCTGCCCCTGGCCCAGGTCTTGGCAGCCGCTCTCAGCAAGCCGCCACCGTCCTTTAGCATTTGCTCGGAGAGGACAGGCCCCCTGAAATGCCACATGGGACAGCAGTGGGTGGGTGGTCACTGAAGAAGTTGGTGCCCTGTGGGGTGGGGGGCTGGGGGCTCCTGACTATAAATGGTGGATGGATGAGTGTGGTTTGGGGCATCGTGAGGGGGAGGAGGGGAAGGGGGGGATGGCTGTTTTCCTCCTTGCCAGCACCCTAGGAGGTCAGCTGGAGGCACCAGCCAGCAGAGCCCAATCCGGCCAGCAGGTTCAGGAGCTGGGGTGGAGGTCTGGGAGGCCCCCCCAGAACAGAGGGCTGCTTCCTGCACAGAGAGGACAACAGGGGCCTCCACTCAGGATCCTGAGTCCTGAGGCATCCCCCTACCCAAGGCTCAGAGGGACCAGCAGTCTCCATCACATGGAGCTTCTGGTCATGCACTGGACAGGTGCCCACAGAACCAATTTGCCTGTAACTCTGGCTTCCCTAGCACACCCCACAGGCTGTGGCTTGGGGTCAAATGAACAAGCCAGGTCCCTCCATGTGATAGGTGACCCCAGAGGATGCAGCCACTCCCAGGAAGACCCAAGGCTATGGGGTCTGGGTGGATGAAGAACCTTCCGCGCCTCCAGCAGGCAAATGCCCCAGTCTCCGGGCTTCTGTGCTCACAGCTGAGGAATGCTGGCGTCGTGCAGCCATTCATGGGATGGGCTGTAACCAGCCTAGTGCTGATGAAGACCCTCCGACACCCACCTGGGCAAGGCTGGCGGCCAAGAGTTAGACATGGCCACCATCCTCCTGGAGTACGTCAGGGGGTTCATAGGGGCTGCAGCTGCAGTCGCCAGGGTCTTCCATCTCTGCCTGCCCCCCGGTTCTGGAGGAGAGCTGGCTATAAGGATGGAGTTCATGCTGGGGAAGCACCATCTTGGGCAGCGGAGTCTGCCATAGGAAGCAGGGGGCTGGCCGGCCAAGAGCCTCTGAGGCTGTACCTGAGGGCTGGTGTTCCCTTCCCCCCCCAACCTGCCACCGCCATGGTGGCCTGGATTTGGTAAGAGGCAAGGCTGCAGAGAGGAGAAGCAAGAGAATGAATAAGACTTTGGGCATCTCCATGGCTTTGATGGAAAATGAAAGGGTGCACCCAGCTCACAGCCGTCAGAGTCTCCCCCAGAGGACACATTTCAGTGGATCCGTTAGAAGACTCACCTCTAAAATCACCATCCAAAGCAGACGTAGAATGTGGTTCTTCATACAGAACCTTGTTGTGTCAGCCACCCCACACTTTGAGGGCCTCCTTTGTGCCCCGTGCAGAGTCAGCGGCTGGTGCCAAATAAACAGAACAGCAGGGCCAGGACCCAGACCCAAAGCTGGGTCCCTGCCCATGGTCTGTCCTCCTGTGTGCACTGGTGCCTTCTCTGGGTTGGGGTTCCCTCACGCCCCTCTGGGTCGGAGCAACCCCCCAGCTGTGCACACTGCATAGGGCTGGGGGTTTCCATCGTCCCATGACCGAGGCCTCCAGGGGAAGTGGGATGCCACTGCATTAGCAGAGTGTCCACTGGGAAAGCGCGGATGGGCCCCTCGAACTTCTCCACCTTTTCTGGGAGACAGAGACACTGTCTTTGGGTATGCTCCCATAAAACTGGAAGCCTGTCCAGGCTTGAGCCTTGGAGCCAGACCGATGTCCCGTACCTGCGAACACACTGGTCCAGACTCGATGCTTCCTGCACACACTCCGTTGGCATTGAAGGTTTTAGGTCTCCATCAGACACGTGACCGGGCCTGCTACAGCATATTATAGAGCCAGGCTGCATCTGAAAAGCCATCCTGTAAGATGAGGGGGAGCCAGGCTGCATCACCAGCCAGGGTGGGCCATGCTGCCACAACCCTGGAGAGGGCCAGGCCGGAGGAGACACAGGGCAGCTCCCACAGAGGGACGGCGGGTGCCAGACCCGGGACGTGGACAGAGTAGTTCACAGTTTGACCGCTGATCATAACAACAGCCCATACAGCAAGGTCAAGGCACAGGACCCTACCCCCCTGCCCAGGAGCCCCTTGGAATGTTTCTCTGGTTGTAACCCCGGAGAAAATCCAAGTGGCCAGTAAACATATGAAAAATGCTCAACTTCATCATCGTCAAGGAATGCGAAGACACCCACCGTGAGGGCCTCTCAAGTGCCAGTTGGCAAGAATAAAAACTGGGCAGTGGCCGAGTCGGCAGGGACTGGCGTGGCACCGGACGCCCCCTTGCCAGAGTGAGTGTGCGTGGAACAGCCTCTCTGGAAAGCAGCTTGGCATTTGATAGTGGCCTGGAAGATGGCTGCTCCCTGTGTCCCAGCAGCTTCACTCTGGGTGCGTGCCCCGGAGCACTCTCTTAGCTGGAAACCCCCCGGGGCAGGTGGCGAGTGGGCCTCAGGTCCTGGAGGTTGTCGCCCAGCCCAGTCTCTGGCCTCCTGCAGGTGGTGACCCTACATGGGGACCAGCAAAGGACATGGATGAGGGATCAGGAAGAGCAGCGGCTGCAGGAGGGGTGGGTGCCGGGCCTCCCGGAGGCCGGTGGTGCCACCTTCAAGGGCCTGGAGGGGACAAGGACAGGGGCAGGCTTGGAGACGAAGATGGTGCGCCAGTTTGGGCCCGGGGGCAGTGTGTCTCCTGGTCACTAGACTCTCCTGAGTTTTAAGGAGTCTTCTCATCCCTTCCACATGCAGAGAGCACCTCCCCGGCATTTGTGGGCTGGGCGCTGGGCTGGGCCCAGGGATTTGGAGGTGGGTGGGGTCCGTGTTGCCGCCGAGAGTAGCCCACAGCTCGGGGGTGCCCTGTGAGGAAGCAGATACTCCCACTGAGCCCTGCTGGGTCCATGTGAGGCTGCTACCCAAACAGCCCCGAGCTGCAGACAACTGGGAAGCCAAGGAGAGCTTCGTGGTGGGCGATAGTTATGAGTTGGAGGGGGGCACATTAGGGCCAGGGGTAAGACCCCCAACAGGGTACTCTGCAGAGCCTCCCAGGCCTGGGGGTCTGGCAGGTTGAAGGAACCTGCCGGCAGGCCCGGAGATTGTCAACAACTGTTCTCAGCAGTGATCTGGGTTTCGTGTTGGCAGTTCCTACTAGAATGCTCCAAGATTGAAAACATTAACATCTAAGAGTACGTTTGAAATCTGCAAGAGCGATCCATGGGTCCCCGTGGGTCCCCATGTAACCCTGGCTCACACACTGTCTCTGAAGGAGGGCAGCGGGGTGTCTTCAAGGCACAGAATCTCCTGGATGGGCACACTTTGCCATAACTGGATAAGGGTCTTCCGGTGGGAAGCCAGCCCTGCCCTCTGAGACCCAGGGACTGGCTGATGAGGGGCTGCCCTGGGGAGCCGCCCGCCCTGAGGGGTGCCCTTCCTCCCGGCCCTCACAGGGTAGAGCTTGCGCCTGCAGGATCCCTAGGGAAGGACAACTCTTTCCTGTCCTGCAAGGACCGTGACTTAGGTGACCCTCACCCTCAGGCCTACCCCACATCCCACCCAGGCAGCGCCTTGCTGGGGGACAGAGAGGGGTGGGGTTCCTGGACCCAGGTCCCCACACAGAAGACTAGGTCGGTACTCAGAAGGTAGAGCCACCAGAGGCTGCCCAGCAGTGACAAGGTCAGGCCGCGTTGGCGGCAGCAGGGACAGCTGCTGTGTGGGAAGTCATGATGCGTCCGGCCGCGGGCCCTCTTGGGTGGTGGGCATGTGGGTGCCCCAGAGGTGGGGCTACAGACAGGCATCAGTGGGCGCTGGGGCCGACTTTACTATCCATAGCATGTCACCTCCTTCTGAAATGTCTGCCTCAGCCAGTGATGCTCTTGTCCATCCTGCCCAGACCCTGTGGTGTCCCTGGGGCGTGCAGGGCCGACCTGGCAGCGAGGCTCGGAGCCCCGGGGTCCCGGAGATGAGCACCAACGTGCAGGATGCCCACGTGGCTCCCATCTGTCGGGGTGGCCCAGGGGGTGGGGGCGTCCCTGGGATTCTGGTGGAGATGGACTGAGGAAGTCTGAGCAGCAGGTACAGGCTTCCCTGTCTCTCGTCCTTGTTCCTGCCGGTCCACTACCAAGTCTCATCCCGTCCGCCCTCCTTGGGCCACGGCTTCAGGCAAGGGAGGGTCATTCCTCCAGCCAGGGTGAACTGGAAGGGCGGGTATCAGGTCCCAGAGGACAGGTGACTATGGGGTCCATGGTTCAGGGTCCCCCAGCACTTGGTGAGACGCCCCCCAATCTTGGTGTGCCCAGGAGAGCCAGTGGCAAACCTCAGCTCTGTCCTGGAACCACGCCAGCTGAATCCTGTCTTCCCGGCAGAACAGCTGGGTTTCAGAGGGGCCGAGAGCATCTTGTCTGTGAATCGGGGCTTCAGCCATGCACCGGAAGCAATGACTCAGGACCCACAGATTCGCTCTATGAAGTCACGCAGACAGTCCCCCCATTTAGATGCTCACACCGTGAATAGGCACTGGGGCTCCCCCCCACAGGGGCATCTTCCACTGGACAGGGCGGTGGGGAGGGGCCTTGAACAGGAAGCCATGCCCCATGAGATGCCCTGTGGGCACCCCTGGCCTGGGCTCCCTTCTCTTGGGGAGCTCCCACAGAGGGGCGGCGGGTGCCAGACCCAGGTCATGGACAGAGGAGTTCACAGGTGGACGGCTGATCGTAACCACAGACAACCTCCAGGACCTGGGGCAACAGCTGCGTGAGCGGGCGCGTGCGGCCGGGGGAGGCGGCCACCAGCAGGGCGTCAACAAGGCCCCTGCAGTGGAAGCTGGCTCAGACTCACAGTGTGGGCTAGCTTTCTTCTCCTAAATAGCACAAAACCACAGGGTCTCTGGGTTGTTTATTAGCGTGTGCCTGTGTGCACGTGTGCATATGTGCACGTGTGTGTGCATGCACGCACTCCCAAGACGCCCCTTTAATGGGCCCCACAGGTACATCCTGGGGAGTCCCAGGGTGGTGCATAGTGACCCCTAGATTGAGCCAAATCAGAAAGACCTTTTATCCGTGACCCTCAGGAACACGGCAGGGAGATGGGGAAATTGAGATTTCCGGGTTTGCTAGCCCCCTCCACACCCCAGTCTAATCTGCTTTATGCTCTCATTCTCCTTTTAAAACTCCCAGACCACCTTCCCCACAGGGGTGCACATATTTCTGGAAGCTGGCTGGCAGCTCTCTGCTCTTGCATCTGCATGAACCCCGTGGCCCCTTCTTCCTGAACCAGCTTCCAACGGGCTGTGCTTCCCTCATCCATCTACCCCACAGAAAGAGCTAGAAGGGCCTGGGGGTGATGTGGAGGCCCAGTCCCGGGGTCCCCCTCCCATCACCCCACCGTGCTGAGCCCAGAGGCTTAGCCAAGACGCCCACGGGAACCACTCCCTGATTTATTTTCTCTCTCTCTCCCTTTCTTTCCTTCCTTCCTTCCGCTCCTTGTCCCCTTTGCCTGTAGTTGTGGGGATCCCTTGCAATGCAGGTGGGGGAAATTCGAGGGCAGGAGCTAGGAGACTTTTCATGACCAGACAGCTTGGCCGCACTCGGAGAACAGTCCTGTGTGCTGGGAGGGGTGGGGCGGCTGAGGCTGGAGACAGGAGGGAGCTCAGTCTTCTGCACCATCTCCCCTGCTCCCCCTGCTCTCCACCCCCTCTCCTGACCCCCCCTGCGTGCTCCCTGCAGGCTCCGGCTCCCCCCATGCGGGCCTGTGGAGCACAGACACGTGGGCACAGAGAGGTGGCTAGGGCATCGAACAGCAGGCCAGCTTAGGGCCTGGAGATCCAAGGTGTCTGATGTGTGAGAATGTGTGTGTGCCAAACTCGGGCACAAGTGTGTGTGAGAGTATGGGTGTATATGTGTGAACACACGGAGTGTATGTGAGTCAGTATGGGGCGTGTGTGAGTGTGGGATTGCACAACTCTGCATTTAAGTGGAAGTATGGGTAGTGAGTGTGTGTGTGCATGCGTGTGGGCTGTGTGGCTCGACCACGGAGGGTGCATGAACTCGTCATACGAGTGTGTGTGGAGTGCGGACATGTGTGAGTTCATGCCTCTGTGACCGTGT
>NC_058408.1:154277619-154321987 GCF_002201575.2 Neomonachus schauinslandi
ATGCCTCTGTGACCGTGTGAGAGTCGTGGATGCGTGCACGCGCAGGGGAGGTGTGTGCACGCACGACCATGTGCGAGGGTGTGGGTGTCAGGTGCGTGTGTGCGTGTTGGTGACACGGTCACCACTGAGCTCGGTCACATCCGAAGGGGGAACCCAGCACGGGGAGGCCTGGAATCTGGCTGCGCAGGAGGGACCACGGTGACTTCGGGTCCTCTGTGTGCACGGCCCGGAGCTCAGGTCTGGGCCGCGGCTCCGCCGTCGTGTCCGGCGTTCCTGTGTGTCACGTGGTCCCGTGGTAGGCTCACACCACGTTTGCTCTGTTGCGGGCACCACGCTGCTTCTGTACGTACTGACTCATCTCCACCGGTGCCTACGCCTTGCTCACCTGCGTACGACCTAAAAAAGTGAAGGCCATCAGCATGCCCACCGAGCCACGTGTAAGCCGGGGCATCGGGGTGCAGGGAACCCGGCTGGACCCGGGGGCTGTGGGAGGCCGCGATTTCTGGCACAAAGAACCAGGTCCCGGCCCCCGGGGCCGACACCGGCTCCCAATAGCACGCTGGTCGTTCTGCCAAATGCCCTGTGGCTTCTGGCATCCAGGGGGCTGTGGGGCGGGTGACTTTCTGGGTGGTTTTTTTTGTGTGTTTTTTTTTTAATTTTTTTTTTAAATGTTTTATTTATTTATTCATGAGAGTCAGAGAGAGAGAGAGAGAGAGGCAGAGGCAGAGGGAGAAGCAGGCTCCCCACCTAGCAGGGAGCCCGATGCGGGACTCGATCCAGAACCCTGGGATCATGACCTGAGCCGAAGGCAGACGCTTAACGACTGAGCCACCCAGGCGCCCCTGGGTGGTTTTTTTTAAAGCCTTTGCCCACAACCCCGTTTCTGACGTAAAGTGAAACACAGCTGCGCGTTGTCTGCTTCCCTCGAGTCGGTCTCGGCGCCGTGGCACCAGGCCTTTCCCAGCGAGGAGGGCCTGCCGCGGCCTGGGTCTGTCCCCACACCTGCCTCAGCTGCGGCCTATCTTGGCAGGAGAACGTGTCCCTGGCCGACATCCTGTCGCTGCGGGACAGTGGCCTCAGCGAGCAGGAGGCGTGGGCTGTGTGCCTGGAGTGCAGCCTGTCCATGAGGAGCGTCGCCCACGCAGCCATCTTCCAGACCCTGTGCATCACACCAGACACTCTGGCGTTCAACACCAGCGGGAACGTGTGCTTCATGGAGCAGCTCAGCGGTGAGCCTGGGGCGGCGGCGGGGGCGGCAGAAGGTGCCTTTGGGGACAAGGTGGACACAGGGTCCCGCCCCGGCCCCCCGGATCGCAGCGGCTGCCCTGGTGGGATCTCCAGCCCCAAGAACCGCTGAGGGAGAAGGAGGTGGGAGGCCCCCCGGGCTGTGTCACAGCTCCTGCAGGGGACCCGCGTGGGGCCCGCCGGCCCTGAAGCCGCCGGCCCATGGTGAATGGTTGTGGGGCGTGAGGCCGAGGGCGTGGTGGCCAGCGCAGGGGGCCCCCCCGCTGCCTGCCCAGCCTCCAGGGTTCCCGCAGCCCCTCCCCTGCTCCAGGGAGGGCCGGAGTGGACGGCCCGACTCTCCCCAACTGGCTCCTTCAGTCCCCTTCTCTGGGAGGCCGGGAAAACCCTTCTCCTTCCTCCTTGGACGGCTTCCCCAGGCTTCCCGTGAAGAACGAGGTCTTCCTGTTCAAGCACTGTTTCCTCTGACCCAGTCCCCTGGGACGCCAGGACGGAAGGGGCCCCTGGGGAGCGGGAGGCCACAGCTCCTGCCCGCCTGGCTTCCTCCTCACCATTGGGCCTTGTGCGTGTGTGATCAGAGGCCTTCTCTTTTCCTTCCCCAGATGACCCCGAGGGCGCCTTTGTGCCCCCCGAGTTCGATGTGACCGGGAACACCTTCGAGGTGGGTGGCAGCAGGTGGGGGCACCTGCGTGCAGGGCACGGGCTGGGCTTGGGGGGCTGCCTTCGGGGCACCCCCACCTTTGTCAGACTCGGGGTCCCCGGCGGCACCATAAGCTCCAGTGGCCGCTTGGTGTGTGGACACATGCTTGTCATTATATTTGTCGAGTATGTTTCCCGGGTGTGAACATCACCGTATTTCACGTGTTAAAAGGGCCTGAAGTTGCTAGTGGTGGCTGGGGGGGAAGCACAGCGTCTCCGAGGGAAAGAGCGGGGCGGTGGGATGGCAGCACCCGGCAGAGACACGTGGCCTGTGGGCGATACCCCGAGGCAGCCGCGCTACCTCGCTCTGGGCTCAGGTCACCAGCCCCTGGGCACCCCTGTGTGCAGGCCGGGGAGCGTGGCTGGGGGGCACCAAGAGTGGGGTGGTGGCACTCTCCCCTGAGTGCCACGCGGGGCTCCCCCAGATCGCTGTTCACAGCTCCCATCTCCGTGGAGCCTGCAGTCTGAGGTGGGCGGAAAAAAATCAATCATTAACGAGTAATTACAAACTCAAAAATTTCAGGGAAAACCCATTAGCTTAGTGACGTTAGGTTAAATTTTAACCCCAAAATAAGAGTTTTGGGATTGGCTCCTCCTCTGCTCTACTTTACTTTACCTTAAACTAGCAACCAGCCCCTTCCTGAGAGGCCCTCGTCCACGCTCCGGTGGCAGGCAGGACCGCAGGGCCCTGGGTCGCTGGTGGATCGGGTCTCTCTGATTCCCTGGACCTCGGGGGCCAGAACCAGAGCCCAGGTGGCCTTTGGCTTGGGGCAGCTCCCAGCCCTGGTCCATGCACAGACTTCCTTAGTTTACCCGCATGTTTAACACCAGAACCAACGAGAAACTAAAGCCCTGCAATAACGTCCTCCCAGTGCTGCCCGCCTCCGTGCCGCCGGGCTGTTCCTAAAAGCAGTGCTGTTTGGTGTGTGCTGGTTTTCACATTCGAAGAAGAGTGTCGCTACACGTTATCTTCTGGAACTTTCTCTTACGTGTTTCTGGACGATGCGCCTGGACCCAGCGGGAGGTCCCGTGTAGCCCATGGCTCATGGGAGCATTGGAGCCGCCCTGCACAACCTTGGTGGATCTGGGCAGGAGCTCCTCCCAGGTGTGGACCCGGCCACGGGACGGCCACACGGCGGGGCAGGCGGTGTTCCACGGCCTCCAGCGGTGGCTGCACCAGAGTGTGCTCCCGCCAGCAGGTGCCACGGACCCCCAGCTCCATGTGGCTGAGAAGGCCCATTTTCCATGCAGTCGTTGTGCTTTTCTTTATATATTTCCACCCATTTTGTCAGGATGGCAATGTCTCCTCTACGATGTGTCTTCACGCTGTCCGTAAGACGGCGAGCGGTTCTCAGGACTCTTCACACTCCTGAAAATGACTGAGTAGCCAGAGAGCTTTCCGTGGTGCAGGTTAAGTCTACCAGTGTGTGTTACAGCTTAAACTGAGACACCTGCAAAATGCTTACCTATGAGTTCATTTAAAAGCAATTATAAGCCATTGCATGTTAATACACAACATATTTTTATGAAAAATAACAGTATTTTTCCCCAAAAACACAGTGAGAAGAGTAGGGCTGTTTCAAGTATCTGCCCACCCTTTAATGTCGGGCTCTGTGGAAGCCAGCTGGTTTTCATGGCAGCTCCGCCCTTGGCGAGGTCCCCGTTGGGGTGTCCCTGGAGCAGAGCCTCTGGAAGGTCTGGGGTGCACTCGGCTGGAACAAGAGCGTCGGTCTGGCATGCTGAGGGTCGTCCGCCTTGGGAACCACACTGTCGGGAGAGCCACTAAAGGGCCTCCTATGAGGGAGGAGGTCTCTCCAGTTTAATGGAGTCAAGTTTATTCATGTTTTCTTTGTTACTATTCTTTGTACCTTAAGAGACCTTCTCAACTCCAAAGTCTAATGGAGGTTTGCTGACATCTTCTACTAGGAATTTAAAAATTTTGTTCTTCACGTTCGAATTGCTCGAAGATGACTTTTCTCGGTAGTGTGAGGTAAGGACCAGGTTTCCCCCCTTTCCGTGTGGATACCCATTCCCGCGGATGCTGGCCGCGGGTGCACACACAGCAGGCCCGACAGCAGAGTGGGCCCGTCCTCTCGGGGAGGACGCCCGCTCCTGTCCTTCCTCAGAAGTGCTCTCACTATTCTTGGCCCTCTGTTCTTGCACATAAGTGTTAGAATGAGTATCCAGTTCCATGAAAAGCTGTTGGCATTTTGACTGGAGTGGCACTGAATCTATCAATCCCTTTGGGGAGGAGGCAATCTTTATAATATAGGGTCTTCTGCATAAACCCTTTTACCTCCTCACTTAGTCAACACCTCAGTAACATTGAGTACTGTTTCCTGTAGGAGTCTGGGATACCCTTTATTAGTTGATTCTCAGGAATTTGGTATTTTCTGCTTGCATTCTAATTTGGAGGTCATCTTTGTGATTGCATTTTTCTGCTTGTTTGTTGCTGGTCTACAGAACACAATTCACTTTAATATCTTAATCTTCTGTCCAGCCATCATGCTGAATTCTTTTGTTATTTCCCATAACTTACAGGTTCTTTAGTTTTTCTATCTAACTGATCAGATCACCGGCCTGGGCGGAGGTTTTGCGTCACGTTTCCATTCCTCGTCTTGCTGTGTGTCACAAAGCTGTGCACGTCGCCAGCCGCATGGTGTGGCCAGCGCACCTCCTGCTCGGGGACACAGGCTCTGAAAGCAGCGTTTCTCTCCCCGCCCTCAGCCAGGACGTATTTGCTACACAAGGCCCTCTGTGCCAGTCATCATGCTCTACCGTGAACGTACCTTGGGTTTTATGAAAGTGCTTCTGCATCCTTTGAAATGACCATTAAGATTTTTAATATTTACGTACTTATTTTCTAATGTTAATTCAGTCCTTCTTGCTTAGAAAACCTAAAGTGGCCAGGTGTCTTATCTTTTTAATACACTGTCACGTTCGATCTACAGATGCCTACTTTGGCGTTTTGTGCTGTTTCTGACCATGTTGGGGGCAGGACCGTCCCAGGCTGTGCAGGCGCCCCTTCCTCTGCCTGTAAGAGTTTATGTAACAACGGGGCGCTCTGTGTCCAAGGTCCGGTCACACTTACTCATCAGGACACTTGTCTCCTTGGAGGGAAATCTCTTTTTTGCTGCTCAAGTTTTAATAGTTACAGGATTATCTGTTTTGTATTTCTCATTGAAAGCTCTCTGGTAAACTATATATTTCTGAAGTTTATCCATTTTTACTTGTTTTTTCAGTTGTTGGCAGTTGGTTGCAGTGTCCCTTGTTGATCACTACACTGTCTGTGGAACGTCGGAGGACTTAAATTCTCTTTCCTTCACCTGTCAGTCTCACCAGGGGTATTTATTTGGTTAGTTTTTTCAAAGACCCCACTTCATACCACATGATCTTTCCTGATGTGTCTTTGTTTTCTTTTCCCACTGATTCTGCTGGTACTTTTCATTTTCTTTTCCTTGTTTTGAGTGTGGCAGGCGTTCCTTCTCTGCTGTTCTACTGTGAGTCAGACACTCAGCTCCCCTGTCTTCGGTCTTTCTTCCTTTGTAACGTGAACATTTATATCCAAGGCCATGAATTTCCCTCGAAACACGGGTTTTGCTGCATCCTGTGAGTTTTGCCGGGTAGCATTTGTAGTTCCCTCTTCCTCTAAGTATTTCTTTTATTCCCACTGGGGTTTCTTCTTAGCCTGAGTTGTTTAGCAACAGGAATGGGTTGAGTTTTTCCTGACTTTTTATTGAGATATGAAACACATACCGAGACACACACACGTCACAGGCATGCAGCTCAACGAGCTTTCACAGACTGAGCACCCCTAATCCAGCATCCAGACCAGGAAGCAGAGCATGCCAGCACCCTGCAGGGCACGGGGCCAGGCGGGGCCATGACGGGGTCCACACTCCAGCCCGTCCACAGCGGCAGATGGGGGCTCCCAAGTCTTTAATTCTTCACATCTCTGGAGTTGTCCTACGATAAAGTCTTGTTTTCTGAGTTGCCTTAATTCCCAGTGGGTGATAGGTGATTTTCTCTGGTTTTCCACCCACAGAGCAAGCAAGTCCTTCCTACCCGGCGCGTAAAAAGGGCCTGCCGGTGTGCACTGCCGCCTTGGGCCCAGTGTTTGCACACAACCCCCATCAGGCCTGTGATTCCAGGGTCTCTGTTCTACTCTTGGACAAGCTTCATTCCAGTGTCTGTTCCTGGGGCTAAGTTTCCCCCTAAGTGCTGCATTGTGGAGACCCCAGGAGTAGCTGCACATGTCACGTGGACTTACCATGTCTGCCCAGGTGCCCATTCCTGCCTGCAACCTGGGGCCACAACCCCCTGCCCACGAGGACCACGGTGGCAAATGCACCTTCTTGGTGCCACTCCCAGCAGGGTCAGGCCCTGCTGCTGTCGACCAGGCCGCCTCCAGCCCCGACCTCGGGGTCTCTGGACTGTGGCAAGGGTGCAGCGTGTTGGGTCGTGCTTGCTGGCCATGTCAAGACTGAGCCCACACCCTTGCCCACTGTCCTCCCTACAGAGAGGACAAAGATAGGGAGCAGTTTTCCTGAGCCCTCTAGTCCTCACACAGAATTCCCCCTTGTGACCCTGGCCACCACCCCACCCACTGCTGGGATGATGTCTCAGGCTCCCCCAATCCCCAGATGCATGGCAGCTGGCCCTCCTGGGACCATCCCCTGTACGTCCCAACCCTTGCCCAGGAAACCCCAGAGATGGGCTAGTTTCCAAAAGCTAAAACTATGACCATGGCCAGCATTCAAGCCCTGCCCCAAGCAAGCCCCAGACCCTCACAGGACTCTTTTCTGAACCTGGTCACCATGAGCATGTTCGGGCTCCAGTGGAGCCCAGCCAGGACGACCTCGACACCCACCACCCACCATTACTGTCCACTGTCACTTGTCCACAGACATGTGTGTCAGGCCTCACAGTGAACAGAGCAGATGGGCTCCTGCCTCGTGGGGATCTTGGTCTTCACAGGGGACAGACTTGATGTGGGCAGTGGGCTGCATCCTGAGAGAGGAGAATGGGGCCTTTCAAGGAGATGACAGGGTCCTCATCCAGCTCAAAATTCCCTGGAGGTCATTCTGAGAAAGTGATGTTCAGGTTGGAACCTAAAGTGTGAGTAGGGTTCACCAGATCAAGACCAGGGAGGACTTCCCAAGACAGAAGGGAATGTGCAAAGGCCTTGAGTGGCAAAGGTGCTGATACATCATGGCTAGCACATCATGACCAGCATCATCCAACAACCAATGAGAAGTATATTTGTTGAGTTACTGTCAAACTAAAAGATGGAATGATGGATGTGTGGGTGGATGGATAGATGGATGGTTGGATGGATGGATGGATGGATGGTTGGATGGATAGATGGATGGTTGGATGGATGGATGGATGGGTGTGTGGGTGGGTGGGTAGATGGATGGTTGGATGGATGGATAGATGGATGGTTGGATGGATGGATGGATAGATGGATGGTTGGATGGATGGATGGATGGATGGATGGATAGATGGATGGTTGGATGGATGGATGGATAGATGGATGGATGGATAGATGGATGGTTGGGGAGATGGATGGATGGATGGATAGATGGATGGTTGGATGGATGGATGGATGGATGGATGTGAGGGTGGGTGGGTAGATGGATGGTTGGATGGATGGATGGATGGATGGATGTGTGGGTGGGTGGGTCCATGGATGTGTGAGTGGGTAGATAGATGGATAAGTAGCTAGTCCAGTGATTGGATAGATGGGTGCCATGGTTCCTGGAGGGAAATAAAGGTGGTAGAGGGCAGAAGCAGATACCCTGACCTTGCAGGTATAGAGCCAGGTTTTATTCCCAGGACTGTGACTGGGGGATAGGGCGGTGCTCACCACAGACTCGCAGCTCATAGTCCTGGCTGGAGCCCTACAGGTGGTGGCTCATAGGGTTTGCCTTTCCTTCCACCCCAAGAATCAGCAGCCAGCAGGGTCCCTAAAACAAGGCATCTGCCCTGAGTCCATGCAGCAGCTTGACTTAAGTTTGGCCTCTTCAGGAAGCCCTGGATATTGGCTATGTGGGGACCCAGGCAGGGGACCTGGGGTGTGATCGGCATGGTCAGTGTGTGAGAAGGGAGGGCAGGTTGCCCTCCACATGGAGACCAGGGCTGGGGGTTCCAATGTCTTCTGTGAGATGTGGGGTAGTGGCCCAGGGACCCAGCTTTGGGCATGGAAAGAGTGGATGGATTCAGGGGTCACCAGTGCAGCTCAACCATGTACATGGGCCCACCAACACTGAGTGGTGTAGGAGTTCGGGTGGCAGGATTGCTTTGTCTGTGGGTGACAAGCTTGTGGGCCTGAAATCTAAGAGACTTCAGTGGAAAATGATAGAATAAGAGACTTCAGAGGCCAGCTGAAAACAAGATATATCCCAAAAAATAAGTAGCTTCTTTTTGTGTTGGTAATTACTGGTTAGAGATGAAATGGAAAATGTTTCATTTATAATAGCAATAACTATAGAAAGTCTGGAGTAAATATAGCAGGAGGGCTAGAAATGTAAAGTAAACCACTTTTCTAAAGATGAGAAAACAAGACACAAGAAGATGAGGAGACAGACCCGTCCCTGCCCCTGAGCGTCACCCCACCTCTTCAGAGACGTAACTGACCTATCACATGGTGTGAGTTTGTGCACAAACTAATGATTTGATACGTTTGTGTTTTGCAGGATGATTCCCACTTCTAGTAGTGTTAGTTAACACCTCCATCGTGCAATCGCTGTTTCTTTTGGTTGTGAGAACACTTAGGATCTCCTCTCTCAACAACCTCGAAGTATGTAATACATTATCGCTAACCGTGTCACTGAGTCACACGTTAGATGCCAGGAACTCACTCATTTCATAACTGCAGCCCTGGGTCTTTTCTCCAACGTCTCCCTGTCTCCTCCACCCCCAGCCCTTGGCAACCTCCACTCCACAGTTTCCGAGCGTTCGGCTTTTTTAGATTCCATGCAGAAGTAGTATCATACGGTATTTGTCTTTCTCTGTCAGACTTGTTTCACGCAGCATAATGCCCTCGAGGGCCCTCCTTTCTTGTGGCTGAATCGTACTCTGTTGTATCTCTAGACCGTATTTCTTTACCGAGTCATCCAAAGACAGACACTTAGGCTGCTTCCACATCTTGGCTTCTGTAAATAATGATGCAGTGAACATGGGAGCGCATATATCTCTTTGAGATCCTCATTTTATTTCCTTTGGATATGTACCCAGAAGTGGAATTGCTGGATAGTATGGTAATGCTATTTTTTATTTTTGAGATCCTCCGTGCTGTTTTCCAGAGTGGCTGCACCAGGTTGCATTCCCACCAACAGTGTAGGAGGGTTCCCCTTGCTCCACATCCTCACCATTATCTCATCCTCACTTATTATCTCTTGTCTTTTTTATAACAGCCATTGACAGGTGTGAGGTGACATCTCATTGTGGTTTTGATTTGTATTTCCTTGATGATGAGTGATGCTGAGCATCTTTTCATGTGTCTGGTTGGCCATCTGGATGTCTTCTTTGGGAAAATGTCTGTTCAGTTCCTCTGCCCATTTTTTAATCAGATTGTTTCTTTGCTCTTGAGTTGTAGGAGTTCCTTATATATTTTGGATATTAACTCCCTGTGAGACAGATGGTTTGCAAATATTTTCTCCCGTTCTATAGGTTGCCTTTTCATTGTGTTGACTGTCTCCTCTGCTGTGCAGAAGTTTGGCAGTTGATATTTTTCCCACTTATTTGTTTTTTCTTTTGTTGCTTGTGCTTTTGGTGTCACATCCAAAATATCACTGCTAATGTCTTAGAGCTTTTTCCTGTGTTTTCTTCTAGGAGAGTTATGGTTTGGGGTCTTATGTTATAAGTTTTTTGTCCATTTTGAGTTAATTTTTGTAAGTGGTGTAAGATAGTCCAATTTCATTCTTTTCCAGTTTTCCCAATACCATTTATTGAAGAGACTGTCCTTTCCTCATTGAGTATTATTGGCTCCTTTGTCAAATACTGGTTGATTGTATAGACATTAGTTTATTTCTGGGCTCTCGATTCTGTTCCGTTGGTCTATGTGTCTGTTTTTATTCTAGTACCGTCTCTTTGCATTACTATAGCTTTGAAATAGTTTGAAATCAGGATGTGTGGTGCCTCCAGCTTTGTTCTTCTTTCTCAGGATTGCTTTGGCTATTTAGGGGTCTTTTGTGGTTCCATATGAATTTCAGGGTTGTTCTCTCTATATCTGTGAAAAATGGCACAAGAATTTTGATAGGGATTGCATTCAATCTAGAGATGACTTTGGGTGATATAGACATTGTAACAACACTAATTCTTCCAGTCCATGAGCACAGGATATCTTCCCATGTATTTGAGTCTTCCTTAATTTCTTTCACCAGAGTCTTAAACTTTTCAATGTACAAAACTTCACTTCCTTGGTTACATTTATTCCTAATTATATTTTTTGTTTTTGATACTATTGTAAATGGGATTGTTTTCTTTACTTATTTTTCCTATATTTCATTGTTAAGGTACAGAAAGATAGCTGACTTCTTCATATTGCCCTTATGTTCTGCAACTTTACTGAATTTGTTGATTGGTTCTAACAGAGTTTTGGTAGAGTCATTAGGATTTTCTATATGTGAGACCATATTGTCTGCAGATGGAGACAGTTTTACTTCTTCCCTTCTGATGTGGATGTATTTTATTTCTTTTTCTTGCTTGATTGCTCTGGCTGGGACTTCCAGTGCTGTGTTGGATAGGAGAGGGGACAGTGGGCACCCTTGTCTCATTCTGATCTTAGAGGAAAAGTTCTCACCTGGTCACCATTGAGAGTGATGTTGGCTGGAGGCTTGTCACATGTGGCCTTTGTCATGTTGAGATGTATTCCTTCTATACCCAATCTCTTGAGAGTTTTTATCATGAAAGATGCTGAATTTTGTTCAACGCTTTTTCTGCATCTATTGAGATGATTATACGATTTTTGTCCTTCGTTCTACTAATATAGTCATCACGTTGACTGATTTGCAGTTGTTGGATCACCCTTGCATCCCAGGGATAAATCCCACTTGACCATGGTTTATGATCCTTTTGATGTGATGTTAAATTCAGTTTGCTAGTGTTTTGTTGAGAACTTTTACATCTGTGATCGTCAGGGATATTGCTCTATAGTTTTCTTTTGGTTCCTTACCTAACTTTGGTATCAGAGTAATGCTGGCCTCACAAAATGAGTTTGCAAGTGTTCCCTCCTCTTCAGTTTTCTGGAAAGATTTAAGAAGGATTAGTATAAAATTCTTTAAATGTTTGGTAGAATTCACTAGAGAAACCATCTGGTCCTTGGTTTTTCTTTGTCGGGAGGTCTTTGATTACTGATTCAATCTCCTTACTATTCATGGTCTGTTCAGATTTTCTATTTCTTCATGATTCAGTCTTGATAGGTTGTATGTTTCTAGGAATTTATCCATTTTTTTTCTAGGTTATCCAATTTGTTGGTGTGCAGTTATCCTTATTAGTCTCTTAAGATCCTGTATACCTCTCTGGTGTTACTTGTACCATCTCCTCTTTCACGTCTGAGCCTATTAATTTGAGTCCTTTTCTCATGGCTAGTCCAGCAGGAGGGCCCACAGCCAGGACAGAAGTCTGTCTGCCTGTTACCTGACACACAGGTGGGCGAGACTCCCGCCAGGTCCATTGGCATGAGGCAGTGGCTCCCACGGCCCCCACGGAGGTGCTCTTGGCTGTGAGTGGAGGCTGAATTGCTCTTGAGGGTCAGGTTCTGGGGACATCCTGTTGGCCATCTTGGTGACTTCTTAAACATTTTATTTTGTAAGAAGTTGATCCTTCCCAAATTCTGCAATGTCAATGCAATTACAATAAAATTGCAACCATTTTTGGTTTGTTTTGTGAATGGGAATGGGAGAACTAATATTTGTTTTTTAAAACCTGATAAATGTGAAAATGATCCAACTTTTTGAGGGAAAAAAAGGGACAACCTGTCCTCGGGATATGAAAATACACTCTGACGCTACTATAATTAAAATAGCACGGTCTAGACAGGACAGACGCATGGGGAGACGAGGATTAGAGGAGACGAGGCCAGCTGGACCCAGGGTCCCAGGGGAGCCAGCAGGACGGGCAGCAGCAGAGGGGGATCTTCTCTAAATGCTGCTGGGGGCTGCTCTCCATTACGAGGGAAACAAACCCAGATCCCTACAGATGGCCAGCACGTTGACAAATTTCAAATGGATTAGAGCTGGATGTGTAAAAATTATAAAAATATTGGAGGAAACAAAAGAAAGCTGTTTTTATCATCTTGGGGTAGGGAAGTTCCTCCTAAGAAGGAGCTAAAGAAAAAAATGTCTGATTTCACAAATTAAACATGAGAATTTTTGAATGTCAAAAGATGCATGAACTACGTCAAAAGCTAAGTGACAAACGGAAAGAACATATGTGTGGCACACAGACTGGCAGTCAGATCCTCAGTATGCCAAGGGGGCGCCCCAAACAGGAAACAGTGTGGTGACGTTGCAAAGCCCATGAATGGGCATAAAGAGGAAAAGTTAGAACCATGAATAGCAATGAACAGATGCTCAGTCTCATTCATAATTAGAGAAATGCAGACTTGAAAAGAGAAGACTGCCCTTCAGAGACATGGCCGCCATCACAGGTGGGGATCCTAGCATCTGCACACGCTGGGTCGGGGCTGGGGTGAGGCGGAAGCTAGGGGGGTGGGCACCGGTCAGTGCAGCAAGGCCAGCGCAGACCTCCCACCCACGAGCACGGGGCCCCTGCCCTAGGGTCAGCATAGTCACCGTGCCGGGGGAGGTGCTGCTTGGCTGTCCCGACACAGACTGTCAAGAGCAGGGGTCCCCAAAAACATGTGTTCCTGGCCAGAGGAGCAGAGACCGTGTGGGGAGAAGCTGTGCTCCAGGGCACTGACAGTCTTTTGGGTGCCGCAGGCTCACATCTACTCTCTGGGGGCCACGCTGAAGGCAGCCCTTGAGTACGTGACTGAGCCCGAGCCGGAGCCCAGGCTGAGCCAAGACCTGGAGGCGTTGCTGAGCCAGATGCAGGCGGAAGACCCTAGGGACCGGCCTGACCTTGAGGTACAAAGTCACCCCCAAGGCAAAGACCTGAGACCCCCCCCCCACGGCCCCAGTGCCCCAGGCACACACACACACACACACACACACACACAGGGCCCTCCTGCCCCACCTCTCTCCCCTCGGTCCCATGGGCTCTTCTTCACCTGGGATTTGGTGGCATTGCATTTTGCTTAAATAAGAACTTGACCTTTCATTATACATTGTTATAATGAAGAGGTTTGGCTTATAATTTTCATGGGCTGAACAGAATCGCCTGGTTTTCTGTAATTGCAGGATACACTGCTTTTTTATGCCAGAAAATAGACATGGAGGGGGGTGGGCTCTTGGAGGGCAGGGCTTCCTCCATGATGAGCTTTCCCATCTGAGCTGCTCACATGCGTGTCTACAGAGCATTATAGCATTGTGTGAAGAGAAGATGCTCTTCACGTCCTCCTGCCGTCTGTGCCGGAGCCTCTCGGCCATCGGGAGGAGGGTGCTCTCCATTGAGTCCTTTGGAGCATTTCAAGGTAAGCACGTGCACACGTGTTCTTGCACACACGCATGCACACACAGATAGTCACACACACATATACACATGCATGCACGTACCCACTCACATGTGCACGTGAGTATACGTAAGCTTTAGCACAGATCAGACACACCCATGTTCATGCCATTGTACTCACCGTGTAAACACCCACACTCACATGCACATGTGCAAACAGATCACGTGTGCCCCCACAGGCACGCACGTGTTTATACTAACTTGCTCATAGTCACAGAGGCATACATGAAAATGCAAGGTCATACACACCTACTTGTACACATGCACACTCATCACACGCATGCACACTTGTGCACAAACATAGCACTCTCCTGCACATACAAACCCATTTTGCAGCCATGCTCACAGACTGACACATTCACCCTCACTCTCAGTCACCTTGCACACACTTTGCAGACACCTGGGCCACTGGGGGTGTTGGGAAGTGAGAAGTCTTAGACCTCTGGTCTCTGTCCGGGTCTGTGAGCATGCCAGTGCATGGACACGGGGACACTGCGCAGTTCGTTTCTGTTTGCTGACACCACGTGGTGTCTGGCAGGCCCATTCCTTCTCTGCCAGAGAAGCTGTTGCTGAAGCATCTGGGATTTTCCTGGCTCGGGTGGGACTCTGGCATGGTCTCAGGTCATGTTTTGAGCAAATGTCAGCATCTGCTCTGCACTGTGCCTGCAGCAAGAAGCCCGGAGGGCCCTCAGGGGCGGCCCGCACGAGCCTCTTGTGGCAGCAGGGCCTGACAGCACGCCACCCGAGAGACCACAGGCCTGAGGCTCGTCTCCTGCCGTGCAGCAGAGAGCAGTCACAACGGGAGGGGCTGCAGGCCACAAGGAGGGGCCTCCATGGAGATCACAGACACCTGCGTGCGAGATTGTGCACCAGGACGGTGGGGGGGGTGGGCAGCCAGACTCAGTGTCTTCCTTTGGGGACATCATCTGTGTACTTGTACTAGAAAGCAAAGGCTCTTTAGACAAGCTGCTTGGATGACCTTAGGAAGACCCCGAGGGGGCCCGTGCAGGCTGTGGAGGGGGCCCAGGAGCCTTTGGAGCCTCAATAGTTGGAATCAGCCGGGTTATGCAATGAAGGAGGCAGGTGAAGATGGTTCTGGGCTGATACTGAGGGGAGGAGAGGGGGACCCAGGAGTGCAGGAGAGGTGCCCGCATCCCCTCTAGTGACGGGTGGGGTTGCTAGGGATGCCCACCCCGGGCTCAGGTCCCCAGCTGCTGCCCCTGCAGCAATCACCTTGCTTTTGCCCAGATGTCACCGAGAGCAGCTGGAGCGGGAGACCTGCTGCAGGAAGCCTGGGGCCCAGGAAACAGCCGGGGGGCCGCGCTGCAGACCCAGAGGGCCTGCCCCAGCGCCCTGCCCCTGAAGCCCACGGCAGCCCGGAGCAGTCTGCTGCTCTGCCCTCCAAGGCCCTGCTGTCAGTCCCTGTGAGAAACGGAGAGCGGCTGGCCAGCCTCATCCTGGACACCCAGCACCCCCTGGGTGACCTGGAGAGGAGCCGCCTGAGGAAGGTGCAGACATTCCCCAGGCTCCTGCCCGACGGCCCTGAGGCCGGCACCCTCTGCCTGACGCTGACCCCCACCAAAAACCAGCCACCCAAGTCTGAAGTCTTCCCTCCAGACCCCAGGGAAGCCTTTCTAGATGGGAAAAATGGCCTTTCCAGCTACAAGTCACAGCCCAAGTCCAGACTGTGGCCAGAGCGGGAGCCCGAGCTCCAGCAGAGAGGACCTGGAGATGCCAGCCGAAGCGGGGACAGGGTATCTGGGGCACTGGGCTGGAGCCCTGTGGAGGAAAGCACCCCATCCCGCTCCAAGGACCCCGGAGATGCAGGCCCAGAGCCCAGGACTTCCAGGGCTGATGAGGGGACTCCCGACAGAGCTGGGGAGCCGGCTAGTGCAGCAGGAGAGCAGGTGGGTGATCGCGGTTTCCATCCCATGTGGCCGGGAAGGGGCCCTGCACGCGCACACACACTCCTGTCTGTCTCACACGCAGTGCTGATGGTCTACCGCAAGGAAGGGAGTCTCAGCCTTCACTCCTGCTCAGTAATTTACAAGTTTTAAGCAAGCTGCCTGTTCCTGAAGGAAGCTGTGAGGACAGCCTGCTGTAGCCCCAGGTGTGGCCCCAGGCCAGAGCCTCTCCTGCAGCCCCCCCTGGAGGTGGGGAATCCCAGAGAGCACCCCCACACACCCAGGCCTCCCCTGGCCTCACCCGCATGTAGCACCCCACGCATTCACTGAAGGAGGCACACCCCTGCTTCGGGGTTAATGTTCTTGCCAAACGATGCGTGCAGGGAGCAGTCTTCCCGGGAGGAGGCCCGGCAGCCCCAGGCCAGCAGGGTTACCTCTGCGGCTCTGTTCCCCAGCCCTCATGCTCGGGGGCTGCAGCGTCTTCTTCCGCTGATGATCTTAAAGGTCAGGAACTGGGGCACCTCAGTGGCACAGTTGGTTGAGCATCTGACTCTGGATCTGAGCTTAGGTCTTGGTCTCAAGGTCGTGAGTTCAGTCTCCGCATTGGGCTTCACGCTGGACGTGATGCCTGCTCCATGCTGAGCAGGGAGCCTGACGTGGGGCTCGATCTCATAACCCTGGGATCATGACCTGAGCCGAAATCAGGAGTCAGACGCTTGACCGACTGCACCACCCAGACACCCCAAAACTCTAGTTACTTTAAAACAAATGTCTATCCTGAAGACCCCAGTGCATACACATGTGTCTACACCTCAGCTCATATGGTCTCTGCTGGCCTCCTGGATCCATACTGGCTTGTGTGTAGAGAGGTCCCAGCCACTGAGGCAGGAAAACCTCATACACCCCAGCCCTGGACTGGGCTCACCTTCCCATACCCAACAGCCTTACAACAGCCCACTTTCCAGATGGGTAAACTGAGGCATGGGGTGGCTGTGCACTCTGTTGGAGGGTGGGCAGCCACTGAGGGGCAGAGCTCACCTGGAGCCCAGCTACTTAACCACCAGGCTCCCCTGCCCCAGAGGCCTCATGGGACCAGGGCCCACCCAGACCCCCCCCAACCCAGGCACAGCCTGTTGGGGATCAGGTCCCCCAGGCTTCTGCTGCAGAGCATGTCCTGGTTTCAAAGCAGGCTGCTCCAACCGCACATGTAGCGGGAGGCTTGGGGAGGGCCGGATCATGGGCCTCCAGCCAGGCTTGCTGCACCCCAGGCGTGAGAGGGGTCAAGGTGGAGACAGTGCCTCGGGAACCTTCCCTAAAGCGTGCACTTGTATGTCCCAAGTGTGGTGGCTGTGGTCCTAGCTCTTCCCGTGGCCTTTAAGTGGAGAACTACCTTCCAGCTGAGTGCGTTCTTCTGACTCTGGGAAATTTCTGTGTGTGGCGGTGAGGGTGAAGTAGAGTAAAATACACATCCCATAAAATGAGCCCTCCCCCACCAAGCACCCAGCTCAGCGGCATCCAGCATGTTCGCCGTGTTGTGCAGCCAGCCCCACCCGCCGGCCCCACGACTCTCATCCTCCCAGACGGAAGCTCGGTCCCCATCCCCTCCCCCGCCCTGGCGCCCACCGTCTCATCTCCGTCTCTGACTGTGCTGGCCCCGGGGACCTCACGAAGGTGGGGCACGCAGTGCTGGTCCTTCCATGTCTGGCTTCTTTCACTCGGCATCAGGCCCTCAGGCTCAGCCTGGAGGTGGGTCACCGATCATATGGTGATTCTCTGTTCAATTCCAGAGGAGCCTCCATGCTGCTATCCCCACATTTCCACCAGGTGCACTGGGTTCTGGTTCCTTCCCGCCCTCCCAGCCCATCATGGCCACGTGAGGACTTTGCCAGCCCACGTGGCAGGAGTGCGCTGTGCCGGAGGCACATCCACCCTTATTTGAAGTGGTTCCCGCCCTGTCACCTTCCCAGTGGGCTGGGCCGAGCTGACCCCAGGGACCATTCTCACTAGGATGTGACTTCTGCCCCCAGGGCGTCTCCCTGCAGGAGCTCCTGTACCAGCTGGGCCGGCCCTTCAAGGAGTATGAGCTCTGGGCTCTGTCCCACGCGTGTCTCACCGCTCTGCGCACTCACAGCGAGCACCCAGGTGATGCTTTGTCCTGCGGTTCCGTGTTCAGCCTGCCCCCCCCATGTGTTCCAGGGCCAGGACCAAGAGCCTCACGTGGCCTCCATCAGGCACATGTGGGCCACGGGGACAGCCTAGGGCCAGGTGGCTGGGTCCCCACTGTGAGCCCCTGTGCCCTGGAGGTGTTTGCTCTGGTCTCAGGACCACAGGGGTCTGGGGGCAGCAGTGGGGGCAGGTGTTTGGAATGTGGGCCTTGAGGCAGACAACCCTGCTGTAGAGTGAAGTGGGAGCTGTGTGGATGGCCCACATCCCCTCAACGGGGCGACATTGTCCCCAAGGAGGCAAAAGTGGCCGGGGGAGGAGGGGATTTTAGATACTACCCTGGTTTGCAGCTCCCTGGACAGCGTGACAGGCCCACAGCCCTTGATGTGAGCACGTCCTGGGGAGGGACGAT
The DNA here is from genome assembly GCF_002201575.2 of Neomonachus schauinslandi. NCBI lineage: Eukaryota > Metazoa > Chordata > Mammalia > Carnivora > Phocidae > Neomonachus > Neomonachus schauinslandi. The sequence goes on from NC_058408.1 coordinate 154,295,677, forward strand.
GAGGAGAAATGCTGCCATCTGGCTGCCCCCACAGGCTTTTGGGGTGCAGCCTCCTCCGGGACCCCTCAGAGGGGCAGCTCTCAGTGCTGGGCCGTGACCTCCATGCCCTATCCTCTTCCTTCATCTCCTTTCCATTTCCAGCTTGATGTGCAAGGAGCAGGCAGGAGGGGCGTCGCAGAGGGCCCCCCATGCCCTGTCCACCTGGCAGTGTGCCAGGGCCTCTAAGAAGGAGCAGCAGCCACTGGCCCCTGGCCCCTGGGCTGTGCTCCCTGGGGGTCTGTGGGCTGAGGGGAGGGGCTGCCCTACCCTGAGCACACGTCTGCGGGTTTTCCGGGAGAACAGGGTTCCCACAGTGAGTCCCGCTGCCCTGACCCTCATCTTCTCTTGCAGCCTACCTGTGCCTGGACTCTGTGCTGGTGGCCAAGGATGGGGCCGTGCTCTTCAGCCCACCCCCTGCCAATGGTGCGTACGTGGGGTCACCCTTAGGAGTTGCTCCAGCACGAACACCCGAGGCTGAAAAGAGAGCTCAGAACTTGGGTTTTTCTCTCTTAGGCACGTACGACACATTTTTTCTGGCTCCTGAGGTTGCAGAGCAAGAACTGGTGACTGAGAAGGTAACTGGCCCTCCCCATCCCTTCCTGCAGCTTCCTGCCCCCACATCCCCAGTGGAGCCCCCCTTCTGCCCTGAGAGCCTGGCAGTGGGGAAAGAGGCAGGGTACCCTCCCCCAGAGCAGCGGTCACATCCAGAGCCCTGGCTCTCCTGGCCTGGGCAGCATCCCCCTAGCAGGTGCCTCCCCAGGAAGTGGCAGGGCATGGCTCTGGTGGTGTCATCCCAAGATGAGCGGGACTTCTGCATGGACAGCTCTGGGCGTACGTGCTGGCTTGGGAGAGTCCAGGGCTAGACTTTCAAGAATATTTACAAGGCACTTGTTAAACACAGCCATTGTTAAAAATTAAATTGTACAAACTTCTGGGGGGCCTAGCTGCCTCAGTCAGTAGAGCGTGCAACTCTTGATCTCAGGGTCATGAGTTCAAGCCCCACATTGGGCATAGAGCTTACTTTAAAAAATAATAATAAAATAAAATTGCATGAACTTATAATTGGGTAAGTGATATTCAAAACCAAGGTAGAACTCCACTTCCCTACTCGCCCAACATACATCTAGAAACCCCACATCCCTAACACAAGAATGAGAAGTCTGAGAGGTAGAGAGCAGAAGGCAGCCTGGCCGGGGCCTCAGGCCGGGGAAGGCACGGTAGCAAGAGCCCTGCTTCCTCCCTCTGCCTCAAAAATGGGGACACAGAAGCCACACTGTCAAGCCAGAGGACATGGCAAGGGAAGGGGTGGGCCCACCCAGGCCAGCAAAGACCCCACCTGGTGCTGCCAGAGAAAGCTGAGTATCCCCACCAGCCTATAATGAGCACCCCTGCCCATGAGGCCAGTGGGGACCATGTGGGGAGCCTGGACCCACACCACGCCCCCCACCCCCAGCAGTAGCAAATGCCCCTCCCAGCCAGGTGTTGTGGGAGGAGGCCTCATGGAGAGCAGCAACCAGGCCACCCCCACCTCCGCAGGGAATGGAGGCAGGGGAGGAGCAGAAAGGATGTACTCCTACACCTCCAGCCAGAGGCGTATCACTGGAGGCCCAATGGGGGCCCGGCCTCCCACCCCCTGTCCAGCATGAGGAGGAGCCCTCTCCTCAGATGTCAACTGGAGCCAAATACAGAACCTGAACTCTGCCCCCACCTGGCAATAAGGAGATGTTACCCCTCTTCCTGACTGTGCTGTCAGAGAAAGCCAGGTAAAACAGGTTAAATAAGATCGAGAGTCTTACGACATGGAAATGTCCAGGTCTCAACCAAAAACCACTCGCCATACCAAGAAACAGGAAGATTTCAAACCGAGTGAAAAAAAGACAATCAACAGAGGCCAATGTTGGCACTGTGGGGCACAGCTAAAGCAGGCCTAAGAGGGAAATTCATAGCACTAGATGCATATGTGAGAAAAGAGGTAAAAGCTCAACTCAGTAATCTAAGCTACCACCTCAAGAACCTACAAAAAGAAGAGCAACGTAGACCCAAAGCAGAAGGAAGGAAGTAATGAAGATGAGAGCAGAAATCAATGAAAATAGAATAACAATAGAGAAAACCAGTAAAGTCAGGAGCTGGTTCTTGGAAAAGACCAATAAAATTTTAAAACTTCCAGCAAAACTGACAAAGGAAGCAAGCAAGAAAGAAAGAAAAAAGAAGAAGAAAAAGAAAAAAGACACAAATTACCAATATCAGGAATGACACAGGGGATATCCCTACAAACCGTTTAGACATCAAATAATGGATGCCACAGACAGCTCTTTAAAGTTGACAACTTAGATGAAATGCACCAATTCTTCAGAAAACATAAACTACCACTCACCCAATATGAAATAGATCTTTGAATAGCCCTTGACTTTTTTTTTTTTAAGATTCTATTTATTTATTTGAGAGAGAGAGAATGAGAGACAGAGAGTATGACAGGGAAGAGGATCAGAGGGAGAAGCAGACCCCCCGCTGAGCAGGGAGCCCGATGCGGGACTCGATCCCGGGACTCCAGGATCATGACCTGAGCCCAAGGCAGTCGCCTAACCAACTGAGCCACCCAGGCGCCCAGAATAGCCCTTGACTATTGAGGAAATTGAATTTATAATTTTATAATTTTAAAACTCTAAAAAACTAAATCTCTTGGTCCAGAGTTTCACTGGAGAGTTCTACTCAATGTTTAAAGAAAAATCAATACCACTTCTACACAATCTTTTACAGAAGACAGAAGAAGAGAGAACACTTTCCAGTCTATTTTATTAAGCCAATATGTATACTGTCAATGTATACTGATGACAGATAGATAGATGATAGATAGATAGATAGTTAATAGATAGATAGATAGATAGATAGAGGAATATATATACCAACATTCCTCATGAATATAAACGCAAAAATCCTTAACAAAATATGCAAATAGAATTCAACAATATATAAAACTATGAACCATGACATAGTGGCAGTTATTCTAAGGATACAAGTCTGGTTTAGTATTTGAAAATCAATTAGTCCAACATATTAACCAGCTAAAAAAGAAAAAACCCGGGCGCCTGGGTGGCTCAGTTGGTTAAGCGACTGCCTTCGGCTCAGGTCATGATCCTGGAGTCCCGGGATCGAGTCCCACATCGGGCTCCCTGCTCGGCAGGGAGTCTGCTTCTCCCTCTGACCCTCCCCCCTCTCATGCTCTCTCTCTCTATCTCATTCTCTCTCAAATAAATAAATTTAAAAAAAAAAGAAAAAAAAAACCCATAATCACATTTAATCGGTGCAGAAAAACCATTTGGCAAAATTCAACACCCATTCATAATAAAAAATTTTCAGAAAAATACAAATAGAAGAAACTTCCTCAGCTTAATAAAGAGCATCTACAAACACACACACAAACACACACATACCCTATAGCTAACGTCATACTTAATGAGAAAAGACGAAATGCTTTCCCCCGAGATTGGAAACAATGCAAGGGTGTGCGCTATCACTGCTTCTACTCAACATAGTGCTGGAAGTTCTAGCCACTACAGTAATGCAAAAAAAAGCAAGTAAAAGGCATAAAGACCAGGAAGAAGAAATAATACTATTTGCAGAAGACATAACTGTCTATGTAGAAAATTCTAAGGAAGCCCATGGGATGAATAAGTGAGTTCTGAAAGGTCACAGGATATAAGATAAGCATTCAAAAATCAATTGTATTTCTGTATGTTAGCAATGAACATGCAGACACCAAAATTTAAAATACAGTGCAAAAAAAAAAATAATACAGTGCATTTGCTCTCAGCCTTAGCACCATCTTGGAAACCTCCAGGCCATGAACCACATGGAGGAAGAAGCAAATGCACAAGCTGAAGTTGAAGCAAAGGTCCAAGTGAAGTGCTCACTTGTGCATCCATGAAGCCGCAGGAGCAGAAACAAGGAAAGCCAGAGGCCAGGGATGCTGTTACAAACTGTTGGACAACACACCTACTTTCTAGAATTTTCTCAGTGGATCTAAAACATCCATCGCCATATGATCACAACGACCACTTTGGAGAAACCTACTTTGTTCATACCAAAACAGTCCCTTATGGTCCTTTGTCCTGGACCTGTGACTTTCAGAACTGATTCTGTTCTCAGTTGTGGCTGAATGTAACGTGTACAGTAAATCATCTCTTCTGTTGTCTTAGCTAAAGAAAAAATTTTTAAATACATATAAATTTAATTAAAATATAAAATGTAAACTTAATGTAAATGTACAATGACTCAAAAAAAATGAAATACTTGCATGAAAATCTAACCAAGCATGCACAGGACTTACCTGCTAAAAACTACAAAATGCTGATGAAAGAAATCAAACAAAATCTCTGGGATAAAGGGCCAGGCAAAGAGTTCTTAGACTTGACACCAAAAGCAGTGTCCATAAATTTTTCCACAAAAGGAAAAGTGGGCAAAATGAACTTCATCAAAATTAAAAGCGGACCAAGTGGGATTTTTTCCACATATGGAAGGCTGACTCAACAATGGGAAAGCAATTAATCTAGCATATCACATCAGTAGGCTAAAAAAGACAAATCATGTTAATGTCAAGAGATGCTAAGCTATTGACAAAATCCGCCATTCTCAGCAACCTAGGAATGGAGGGGAACTTCCTCAACTTGATAAAGAATATCTGCTAAAACCTACAGCTCACATAATTAATGGTGAGAAACTAGATGCTTTCCCTCTAAGATGGGGTAAAACTGGAGAATGTCCCTCTCACCACTCCCATTCAGCATCGTACTAGAAGTCTTAGCTAATGGAATAAGACAAGAAAAGAAGGAAAATGTGTACAGATTGAGAAGGAAGAAATAAAACTGTCTCTGTTTACAAGTGACATGATTGTCCATGTAGAAAATCCCAAAGAATCAACAAAAAATCTCCTGGAACTAATAAGCAATTACAGCAAGATTTCAGGATAGCAGGTTAATATGCAAAAGTCAGTTGCTTTACTGTTTACCAGCAGTGCGCAATTGGCATTTGGAGTTAAAAATACAATACAATTTACATTCACACCAAAAAAATTACTCATATATAAATCTAACAAAATACATATAAGATCTATAAGGGAAACTACAAAACTCTGATTAAAAAAATCTAAATAAATAGAGAGATATTCCATGTTCATGAATAGGATTCGATACTGTTAAGATATCAGTTCTTCCCAATTTGATGTATAGATTAAATGCAGTTCCAATCAGAATCCCAGCAAGTTACTCATGGATATCAGCAATCTGAGTTTAAAGTATGTGTGGAAAGACAAAAGACCCAGAATAGCCAACACAATATTGAAGAAGAACAAAGAGGACTGACACTGCCCAATTTTAAAACTTACTGTGAAGCCATAGTAATTGAGACTGTGTTGTTGGCAAAAGACAAATACCCGAAACAGAACAGAAAACTCAGAAATAGACCCATACAAATATAGTCAACTGGTTTTAACAAAGGATCAAAGGCAATTCGGTGGAGAAAGGACAGTTTTCAGCAAATGGTGCTGGAACAACTAGATGTCCACATGTAAAAACAAAAAACAAAAAACAAAAACACGGATCTTAACAAAGACCTTGCACTTTTCACAAACATTAACTCAAAATGGATCATAGATCTAAATGTAAAATGCAAACCTTTAATAAAGCCCCTAGGAGGAATCCGGCAGTAACTTCTGGGCACAACACAAAAGCACAGTCCGGGAAAGAGAAAGTCCATGTTAGACTCCATGACAACCTCAGACTTCTGCTCTGCAAAAGCTACTTTAAGAGAGTGAAAAGACTGGCCACGGACTGGCAGAAAATATTTGCAAAACACACACCTGATAAAGCATCTATATTCCAAATATACAAAGAGCTCTTAAAAGTCAACAAAAAACCAAAATAATTTAAAAACCAACCCAGTTAGAAAGTGGGCGGAAGATCTGCACAGACCCTTGCCAAAGATGTCGTATGGTAAACAAGCACGTGAAAGCCGTCCGACGTCATGTGGCACTTGGGAATTGCACATTAAAACAAGGAGACACCACTCCCCGCCGATGAGAATGGCTAACACCCCAAACACTGACGGCACCAGATGCCGGCAAGGACACAGAGCAACAGGAGCTCCTGGTCACTGCTGGTGGGCATGCGAAAGGGCGTAGCCCTTTTGGCAGTTTCATCAGAAACTCAACATGTAACTGCCCTGCAGCCCAGAAACCGCCTTCCCAGGCGTTCGTCCCGGAGAAATGAGACTTACATCTGCACAAAATCCTGCACATGAATGATTACAGCAGCTGCATTCAGAACAGCCCCAAACGGGACACAGCCCAGATGTGTGGACGGTTGAACGTGTGGGGGTCCGTCCAAACCATGGAATGCTACTGAGCAGTAAAAGGAACAGAGTGTTGATAAGGCAGCAGCCTGGGTGCATCTCCATATAATTATGCTCACAGCAAAATGCCAATCCCAAAAGGTCACATATTGTATAATTCCATTTATGTGAAATGGCACAACCGTGGAAACGGACAACAGACTCGTAGTTGCCAGGGATTAAGAACATGGCTTCGGGCCGCCGGACACATCTGATGACGGAAGCGTGCTGTATGGTGATGGTGTCAACCCAGTATCCACGTTGGGATGCTGCCCTGCAGTTTTGCAAGATGTTACTGTTGTGGGGACCTGGGTACAGGGCACACGGGATCTCTTTGTATTATTTCTTACAACTGTATGTAAATCTATAATGATCTCAAAATAGTTGAATTTTTTTAAAGGTCAATAAATATCTAGAGCTAATAATTCCCTCATTATGTGACTGTCCTGCACGGTGATCTGTGCTCCTAGCTGGTGGGGCCGCTCTCCCCAGCCCCGAGCGCCCGCACCACCTGGGCAGCGTGGTGTTGGCCGCGTGGGAGCATTCATGCCTCGGAGATGGGCACACGCGGAAACCAGGTTTTGTCAGTGGTGTTGACCTCATGAAGTGACAGAGGAAACATTCACGGTGTGACTGAACGCAGAAGTGTGCCGTGTCTATGGGACCCACCCGAGACCTTCAGCAGCCGAGGCCGCTGGCAGAGAGCCCACCTGCTCACCGCAGCGAAGCTCCGACCGGGCCTTCCACATTCCACTTCCATCTCGCCTGTCGAGTCAAATGAAAACACCAACCAGTAGGCGTGTGGCAGCCACCTGTCTGACGCAGGCGGATTCGGATACAAGAACTGGGTAGAATCCGTGAGCACATCCGGGGAGATCCCTTGGCTCTCTGGAACTTACTAAACAGGAGTGTGACACCTTTCCTTATTTCTAAACTGTGTGTTGCACCAGGGACATTTAGAATAAACAGATGTGTGTCTGTGGAGGTGGGTATTTTTGTTCAGAAGCCTGTGGTCTGCCATATAGCAGCACCCCACTGGTTCGGGGGCCGCTGGCCTCAGACCCCCGAGCTGCAGCCTCCACCTGCCTGAGGACCGTGAAAGTGAGAGGGTCCCCGCTGAGGCCTCAAGTCATAGCTGTTCACACTTCAGGGTGAAGACCGTGGGTATTTGGTAAACATGCAGGTCCCCAGGCCAGGCCCCTGGGAGATCTGACTCGGGGTCTAGCTGGGGCCTCCAAGCTCCAAGGCGGTGCACGGCAGGGGTCCCCACAGGAGTGGCTGTCCTGCTAGTGCTTGGGGTGCCCCTGGGGGAGCCCAGGGTAGGGAGGTGCTGCTGAGCAGGGCTGGGCTTTTCTCCACCCAGGCCTCCGTGTACTGTGTGGCTGCAGTCCTGTGGACAGCAGCCAAGTTCAGCGTCCCCCGAGACCACAAGCTGGCCCTGCCACGCAGGCTCAAGACCCTCCTCTTGGACATGGCCAGACGCAGTGCCCAGGAGCGGCCATGCACAGCTGAGGCCATCAAGGTAACCACCTGCCGTTGGGACCCCAGGTCACCGTCCAGGGCCTGGCGATGGCTGACAGAGCACCCAGGCTCCTGTTCCCGGAAAAGTGGGCATTGGACAGGGAGGGCCATGGGTTTCATTTGTGGACAGGTGGTGGACAGTGTCTGCTGCTCACTGCCCTGGCCCCTGCCAGACCACTCGGGTGTCCCCAGTGCATTCGCCCGGCTGGAGTGGGCAGGGGATGTCCTGGGGCCAGCCTGACCCCTGCCAGCAGGGAGCAGAGTTCTCCCCAACAACCCAACTTCCCTCACCTCCTCTGAGGGTCCTCTTGCCTCCCTTTCCCTGACCCTCCCAAGAGCTGGACAAGTGCGGGGCCGTCCCGCGATTGGTTCAGTGATCAAGAGGCCGCAGGAAGGCCCCCCCCGGAGGGAGAAGCCCTGTGCGGCCTTCTCTGCCCCTGACTGCTCTGTGGCCTCAGGGATTGCTTAACGGCTCTGGGCCTCTCTGGCCTGCTCGGCCAAGTACGGATGAGCTCTCATGTCAAAGAGAAACTCGGCAGACATTTGCTACAATGCTGAACCAGTTTACCGAGTAGCTACGGACAGATGGACGGACGGCAAGGGAAGGAGCTTAACTCCACTCCAGATCTGCATGGAGGCAGCTGGGTGTTTTCAGGGAGAATGAGGGACTGGGGAGGGAAGTGGCCATGTCCTCCGTCCCACGGTCACTGGGAGCCTGGGGCCCCATCCTTCCTGAAGATCGAGGTTCAGAGCATCAGGTACATCCTGGGTTGTAAGAGGCACAGACACCTCAAGGGCAGAGGAAGTTCACAGTCGTGACCTTTGATAGTAAACGCTCTAAGGTGGGGAGGTCGCAGCCTCTGCCCGGAGTTGGCGGAAGCAAACAGCTTTCCAGACAGGAACCCCAAGGGGTCTGGGCCATCCCTGTACTTGGGCCACGCAGCCTCCGTGCAGAGCTTGGAGGGGGGCGTTCTCTGCCGAGAGTTGTTTGTGGTTTCTCACCAGCAGTTAGGAAATGGTAGAGGTGTCCATGGTGGGTGGGGGAGCCTTAAATGGTGGCTTAAGGGAAGAATCTTTATCTTCACATTCAGTACCATCCATAACCCCAAATGAAAAATAGAAATTCTCATCGGTGACATTCTGTCCCCAAATATCAGAATGTCTGAGCTTGCAGAGGGTCAGTTCATGGGGGTCAGCTGCATTTTCAGTGTCCACCCCTTACCCCAGAGCTGGCCAGTGAACAGCTCGACTGAGGGCACAGAAGGAACGGCAGACCGTGGGCCTCAAATCTGCTTAACGCCCCAGCACATGGCTCTGGGGCCACATCCACATTCACCCTGCAGGCGGCCACTGCCCTGTTGTCAGGGTCACAAAGGACCCAGGCAACTGGGTCAAGTTGCAGTTAATCGTAACTGTCTACAGAATTGTTCTCTTGCCTGTTTTTTAGGTTGTAGTCTGGGGGGTTGTTGTCTTGTTTGTGCATGTGAGGGCTGAGTGCTTCTGCCCTAATTCTGCTATGGGTCTTAACGTCTCCCTTTCTTAGGGTTCTTAGACAGGCCGGCTGGAAAGGGTCATGTGTCTTTGTGCCCCTCCTCTCCTGCCCTGGGGCCCCCGCCCCCGGAGACTGCGGCTCGCCCCTCGCCCCTCCATGCAGATGGCTGTCAGTGTGGCAGGGGCCTGGGGAGGGGCTGTGGCCATTTCTGTTGGGTCTTTATTCGGTCCACGTGGGGCCTGCTTAGCTCTCCCTGGGAAGGGACACCTGTGGGGTCCTCCTGTACAGGAAGCCCCCAGGCCCTCCTCCCAGCCACCGAGCACTCTCTGAAGGGCCCCAGCCTGAGGTGCACTCCCCTCCACATTTGGAATGACCTGGGGCCGCTGCCCAGCCTGCGGCATTTCAGAGCACCTGGACACAGGGCTCGTCCTTCTTGCAGATATGCAGCACTTACCTCCTACAGCGGGGCATGGACAGCAGAAAGATTTTAGCTCACCTGAGGGCATCCACCTATAAGGTAAGATGGGGACTTCCAGAGCATGGGTGAAGACCCCTCATTCTGCCCTGGGGCCCTGGAGAGATGAGGGTCCCTCCTTGCTTTTTGCTGTTTACTGTCCATGTGGAGTGAGTTTAGGAAAGAGGTGGTAACTTCTCCTTCGCTCTCAGAAGAGCTCCGCCTGGCAGCCCCTCCCCGATCTCTGGTGATGGCCTGGCGTGTGTGGGGCGGGGGCCTGTCCTGCGGAGTGACCCTCAGGTAGCCGGCATGGTTTATAAATGTGCCTGCTGGCCTCCTGAGCATACTGACCCAGGCGGGGCCCTTGGATGGCAGAAAGGCACAACACAGTCCCCCCGGCAACCTGTGGGAGTTTGAGTTCTGAGAAGCCCAGGGTCTCCAACGGTGCTATAATCCGCCCAGGCCCTAGAAACCTCCCCAAACCTTGTTGAACTGGGAAGCGGTATGCCCAGAGCCCAGCTGCGTGAGTCATTGTGGGCTGGGGGTGCCACTAAAGGGTCAGGGAGTGCGCCCAGTGTCCAGTCTGCACCTCTGGGTCCCTGGTGTCACCTTGACTGGGCGGTCCGTGTCCTTCTGCCTCAGGTTGACCAGGAGGAAGAGACGATCAGCCTCCAGAATGCTCTCTCGGTGGTGGAACTGAACCCCAGCACCCCCAGGCCCAGCTCAGGTGGGCCGCCAGGGCCCAGCGTCTCCTGCCTCCCAACCCCACAACCGCTCCCACTGCTGACCCCCAGCCCTGAGTGGACACCCACAGGCAGGCACCACTGGGCCCCGGAGCAAGGTGTCCAGAACATCCTGGCGGCCTTGCTGCTCACTCTCCTCCTCTGTTCCAGCCGCCCAGTCACTCTCATGTCACCGGCCTCCAGAGCAGGTGGTGTAACCCCAGCGTCCCTCCACTCTCTTCCCACGTCCACATGCACATCCTGCTGACCGGTTCCTGCCCTGTCTGGGCGGTAACCCCATCCTGCGGAAGGAAGACGACCCCCTGGTCCTGTCTGTGGCCTTCTCCATCGCTCCCACCCTCCCCCACCCGGCCCCGCCCTCCCAGCTCCATCACCCTTGCCTCCGGCCACCTCAGGTCTCTGGAAGTCCCCTTGGAGGCTCGTGGGGGGGCACAGCACCGCATGGGGGGCGGCAGCTTTGTGGCAGAGGTGGGGGGTGCTCGGGGGTCTGCAGGGCTGGCCCACACCGCCTGCACTCACGCAGAGTTTATCCCCAGGTTTTGTTCGGGTCGGCGGCGACACCAGGCTGGTGGTGGTGCAGGGGCCTGGGCCCTCTCAACCCCCCTGCCGCGAAGGGGCCACGGTGCTGCCGGCCGCCTTCACCGCCACGGCCACACACTTCCAGCCCATCGTGCTGGTCCCAGATGCAGGTGATGCCAGGTGAGCACCCCCACCCCAGAGCTGGCAGGGTCCCTGAGCCACCCCCGAGTGCTCCCTCCTTCTCTCTGTGCTCTCAGGGACGGGGAGGGCGATGGGAAGCAGGCTCCCGAGGCCCATGGAGCCACCACCAGCCAGAAGATTCCTGACCGGCCAGTACCTGCTGCTGGACCACAGGAAGCAGCCCCAGAACCGCTCAGGGAGTCAGTGCCGAGAGACACGGCCCAGGGGATCCCCTGTGTCCCATCCCCTGGCCCGGAGGGGGCTTCACCAGCGATGCCCGAGTCTTCTACGGCTGCCCCACTCCTGAAGGCACAGGCACCTCCCATGGAGCAAGGGCCAGACCAACCAGTCCCACCTGGAACCCCAGCATCCAGTGCAGTCCGCCACGACCCGAGTCACCCAGCCAAGCCACCCAGGAGCAAGGCCACCAAGGGCGCAGGCCGGGAGCCTCGGGGTCCCTCATCAGCTCCGAGGGACCCCTCCCTGGCCAAGGCGAGTCCAGACAGACCCAAAGGCACCTCTGTCCCAGAGCAGGATGGCCTGGCCCCAGACAGTCACCCCGAGCGGCCCCTGCCAGCAGACCACAAGCTCTGTCTGTCCGGTGTGGACACCTCGGCCCTCCCAAAGAGGACAGCCTGCCCGTCGCTGCAGGAGGCCATGCGCCTCATCCAGGAGGAGTTTGCCTTCGACGGCTACTTGGACAACGGGCTGGAGGCTCTGATCATGGGTATCATGGGGGGGTGGGCACAGGGTTCCCCAGAGAAGCCCCCGGACCAGGGAGAGGCCAGGGGGAACACAGTGCCCTGGGGAAGGATCAGTGTGAAGGGGACCTGGGGCCCCCACTCATCCATCTGCATGAAGAGCTCAGGGGGCAGAGCTACGCCCTGGGGGGGTCGGCCAGCAGCAGAGCCTCAGGCAGGAAGAGGGTCTCAGGGCCTGGTCCCGCTGCCCCGGCTTCCCCCCCACCCTGATCCCCAGCTGTAGAGAGCAGGGAACCCAGAGGGGATGCTCGCCCACATCGTGACTGGCCGCTACCATTTTGCAAACCCAGGGGAATATATTTACGCCTTGAAAGACCTCACCTACGCCACTTTCTGTGGGGCCATATCGGAGAAGTTCTGTGACCTCTACTGGGGGGAGAAGTTGCTGCAGAGTCTTTTCAAAGTGGTGAATGGGAGGATGTCCCCCTCCGAGAAGTGAGTCCCCCTCGTCAGGCCCCAGGGTTCCCCCACCCTGGGGTCCCCTGCCAGGCCGGACGGCCCTGGTTCTGCCCCCTCTGGCCCCCGGCTGTGTTCCCCACACGTCCTGTCCCCTGAAGTCCAGCTCCCCACACTGGCCACCCACCCGGGTCCCTCTCATGGGCCTGAAGCCCACCCTAACCCACAGCCTTCCCTTTGGGCACCGGGCTCCTTTGGGCAGGAAGAGAGGGCTGTGGGCTCACAGGGTGTGGGAGGCACATCCCTGCTCAGCTACCAGCTTGAGGAGACAAAGGGACCGGGAGCCCAGAGGGGAGGAGGCCCCCACAGGGAACAGCATCTGCCCCCACCCCGTCATCCAGGTCGGCACTGGGTGACAGCTCCCCTCCTAATGGCCGACGTGGGGTGACGGCCGCTGGAGGACGGGCGGCTTCCCTCTCCCGGTGCCCCTCGCCCAGCCCCGTGGCCCTAGCGCCTTCACAGACTGTGCCCGGTTGCTCCGTTGCCATGGACTGGGTGGCAGTGGCCCCAGGGGCGGGACCATGCCTGGACCCCAGTGTCTTGACACCGGGCACACCCACAGCCCTGTCTGCCTCCAGAGGCTGCCCCAGGCAGGTAGGACAGGGCGTCACTTCGCATTTGCCGCAGGAGCTGTGGGGGGGGAACCTTGCTGTGCTCCCCTCCTGTGCAGACAAGTCAACAGAGCACGGAGACGAGCACCCCACCCCTCTGCACCCCTGTGTCCTTGCCGCGTGGAGAAGGGCCATCCAGGGACCTCCAGAAACGAAGGCCCAGGAAGCCCTGTGCCAAAGATTTGGGCCCCTTAATTACTGTGGAAGGACGGTGTTCTGTACCAGCCTGTGGCCTGCAGTCGGGTTGTCCTTGGGAAGCTTGGATGGGGCCTCAGAGTGGTGTGTGTCTGGGGTGCCGGGGCGGGGTCACTGGAGGCCCCCACCGCAGCCTCAGTGGGGCTTCTGCACATCCGCCGAAAGTTTCCTGTTGGAAGGCAGTGCGGGGTGAGGGGGGCCGGGAGGGGCCGGGGGGCACCTGCAATGTCCTCCCTTCTGATGACAGTGCTTCGGAGGAGGCTGGGTCACAGCCCGAGGGCAGCACGGCCAGCACTCCAAGTGGCTGCTCACTGTCCAGCAAAAGGCCATCGCTGCATGGAGCAGGTAAGAGACATGGGCTCTGGGGGCAAGAACTCTCCACGGCGGGGTCTGTGTTGACCCTCTTACAGGAGAGGCTCCCCTCTGCCCCTGGGACCCCCCAGTGTCCCCTCAGAGACCCCAGAGCAGGGCTTGTCCTCCCCTGGGGGCTCTGTGCTGTGAACGGGGTTCTCCCAGGCCAGCAGGTGGGTGGCGAGTAGGAGCCCAGTGGGCTGGGGGCTGGGAGGGCGCTTCTGCTTCTGGAATCACTGGCCAACAGCTTGGTGATCGGGGACTCTTTGCATCTTTCCTAGAAACATGTGCCATTTAAAGACTCTGAGGCTTATTTTCCTGGAATGTTAGTGCAGGGCTCCAAGATAACTGAAGTCTTTGTAATTTCACAGAATCCCATCTGAATGGGACATGGCTTTAGAATCAGGTTGCATGACTATGATCACACGTAATGGGCATTGGAGCAGGTGGACAGGCACCCTCCTCCCACCCTTTCTACCACGTGCACGCCCCAGGAAGTTTAGAAGCAAAGTGACTGTGCCCAGTGAGCCCCTCTGCCCCTCGGTCCAGCCTTGTTTGTGCTCCTCTCTGCACAAGCAGGTCACAACCCCTGGGGTCTCCTCTCTGGACTCCGGCCCCACGGGACAGCCTGTGTTTGGGAGGGGATCTGAGGGACCCTCCTGGGATGCAGGACCACCACCCTGAACCCTCAGGACCCTGTTGGGCCGCTAGAGAAGCAGGGGGGCACCCGGCCGTCTCAAGAGGCCTTGCGTCCCCGACTCAGCATGAGCAGCCTCTCCATAAACAATTAGTGATGGACTCTGCCACACGAACTAGAGTTCCGAGTGGAATCCTCCTCCCCTGTGCAGGGAAGGAGAAACTGACCACCGTGCGCGTCAGCCGAGCCCCCTGCCCGTCCCCGGCGCTGTCCGATGTGGACGCGGACGAGCTCTCACAGGGTAACTTTGAGGTGGGATTCCGGCCTCAGAAGTCGGTCAGAGGCGAGCAGGAACAGCAGCAGGAGGCCGGAGAGCACGGGCAGCAGGGAGGGGGCCCGGGGCCCGAGGCAGTGGCCCGGCTGGCCAGGCCCAAGGAGGGGGCCCCGGCTGCGCACTCAGGCCCGGCTGAGCTCCAGAGCTGCAGCCCCGGCTGGTGCAGCGCCTTCTACGAGGCGGACTGCTTCGGCGCCGATGTCTCCAGCTACGTGAAGGAGCTGGTGAGGCAGAGAACCGGCGGGGCCACCGACGTGGACGCCCAGAGCCCGGTGAGTCCCGGGCCGCTGCCCACCGCTGGCCATGTCGGGGAAGAGGGTGCTGTGGCCGCAGAGGCGCCCTGGGCGGCAAGTCCCGCATCGCAACAGGAGCTCCCAGTCACTCAGGCAGTGGGGGGTGCGTCCAGAGCCCCTCCCTGCGTCCCATGTCTGGGCCCCCACCCACCACCAGTGACCCCCGCGCCAGTCTGGGCACCCTCCATGGGAGTACTGTGCTCATCTGCGTGTGTCCTCCACATTTCGGGTAGGACATGGCCTTTCTCTCTGTTAGCTGGGCATATGAGCGCCAGGTGACTGTTGGCCTCGGGCCGTGTCTCGGGGGTGGGGGGCAGGCAGGTGGAGCCCCCTCCTCCCAGGCAGCCTCCTGTTCCTCATGCCTTGCCCCCGGGGTCATCTGGCCTGGGCTTCCCTGGTGGGCAGCGTCCCTCCAGCTAGGGCAGCCTACGCTTCTCCCTGGTCAGCAGGGCAAGAGGAGCCCAGAAACTTGAGGGTGGCCAGGCCAGGCAGCCCCTGGGTGGGGGCACCCCACAGAGCTCTGGACCCACAGTCGCTGCCCCTGCCACTGGGCCCCTGCGCCCCATACCCAGCGGCTCTGACCTGGGCTGCAGCCTTCCCCTGTGACCAGGAGCCCCCGCTTGGGCCTCCGGACCCTCCAGGACAGCAGTCGGGAAAGACCCCATCAGTGCTTAAGCGTCCTGCTCCTGGTGCCTCTACCTGCCCGCACGACTCACTTCCTCTGGCCTCCAAGGAGCAGCACAGGAACGCAGCGCTCCCGGCCCTGACAGCACCATCTGAACCTTCCCCGGGGCCCCCCCTTGTTCACCTCCTGCCACTGCCTGAACTTGGTGTCCCTGCTCAGTCCCAAGCTGGAAAAAGAGCAGGGCCCTGCTCCCGGCCTGCACACGTGAGGAAGGGGGCCGTGCCCTGTGGACCCACCCTGCCCCTCCGGGCTTCATGCTGTGATCCCCTGCATGTGCCATCACGGGCACCAGACTTCGGGGCCTGGCAGGGGCCTCCGGTGGGGCCCTGGCATGGAGGGGGTCCCACATGTAGGCTGTCAGGGCCGGGAGCACAGAGCTCAGACCACAGGGCAGCTGCGCGCCGCTGCATCAGAGTCCGGGGCTCCCAGCCCCTGACCCGCTCCTTCCTTCCGGCGGGGCGGGAGGGGCCTGCGGACCTCGCCCCCACTTCCTTTTCTGTAACGTGTATTTGCACACGATGAAGCTTACTCGGAGTTGCTAGATGTCTTCGCCCCAGCAGCTTTCTACCTGCGATGGCCTCTCCCAGAAGTGGAAAGTGAACAGCCCACAAGAGGCAGAAAGCCACATCACACTCCCTGTCGTGGGACCAGCGATGGGGCCGCAGCTCATGACAGCCCACCACACGCACGGGCCTCGTAAGCAGGAGTGGAACAGGTCCTCCACACCCTGGGCTGTCCTGGCGTTGGAGGGTCCTGAGGATCCTAACGTTCGTCACTGAGAGGGCCCGTGGACAGTGAGTGCCGTGACGCGGTTTCCGAGGGGGTGGTGGGGAACTAAAACGCTTCCCTGAAATCGCACCGCACGTTTCCTAGTTGTGTAGGCTGAGGGCCTGGAAGCAGAGACGGCCCGTGCCAGGGTCCTGGTTCCAGGGCCATCCTCCAGTCAAAGGGACCAGGGCTCCTGGAAGAAATCATGGACCCTGGGACTGGGGCAAGACCGGTGACAGCAAGCCAGAGCCATCTTGGGCCAGAAAGTGAGGAAATGATTAAGAACCCATGATGGGGGCGCCTGGGTGGCTCAGTTGGTTGAGCGACTGCCTTCGGCTCAGGTCATGATCCTGGAGTCCCGGGATCGAGTCCCGCATCGGGCTCCCTGCTCGGCAGGGAGTCTGCTTCTCCCTCTGACCCTCCCCCCTCTCATGCTCTCTCTATCTCATTCTCTCTCTCAAATAAATAAAATCTTAAAAAAAAAAAAAGAACCCATGATGGGGGCACGTCGAAGTTCAGAGGAACCAGCTGAAGGGCCCCCGGCAGCCAGAGCCAGAGCAGTTTGAGAAGCAAAAGAAATAACACAAAACAGTGTTCTAACTCAGAATGTGAAACATCCGCACGTCCACACTCATACAGATCCTTGAGCTAGAAAGAGCGTTGGCCCAGTGATGGTTTTCGACGAAGTAGAAAAACTCATCCTCAAATTCATACAGAATCTCAAGGGACCTCAACTAGCCAAACAATCATGAAGAAGAAGAACGGAAGTGGACGACTCACACTTCTGATTCCAAAACTTGCTACAGAGCTGCCGCTGTCAACATGCGGTCCTGGCATGAGGACAGACATACAGAACAGCAGGACAGACAGGAGAGCCCAGAAATAAGCCCGTAGTGAGATGATTGTTGACAAACCATCTGACCGGCAAGTGGGCCAAGGACAGTCTTCACAGCACACGGTGCTGGGAAGACAGGGTGTCCACCTGTGAAAGGATAAAGTCAGTCCTGTACCGTACTCCACTTCCAGAAATTAACTGAATTATCAGAGACCTAAACGTTAGAGCTAAAATGATAAAACTCGTAGAAGAAAATGGGAGAAGCTTCACAACCCTGGACGTGGAAATGATTTCTTGGATATAACACCAAAAGCACAGCCAACAAAAGTAAAAATAGAAAAATTGTACTCAGGGCACCTGGGTGGCTCAGTCATTAAGCGTCTGCCTTCAGCTCAGGCCATGATCCCAGGGTCCTGGGATCGAGTCCCTCATCGGGCTCCCTGCTCCACGGGAAGCCTGCTTCTCCCTCTCCCACTCCCCCTGCTTGTGTTCCGTCTCTCGCTGTCTCTCTGTCAAATAAATAAATAAAATCTTTTTAAAAAAAGAAAAAAATTGTACTCGATCAAAACACAGACCTTTTGTGCGTCAAAGGACGCCGTCAACAGAGGGGAAAGACAACCAACAGAATGGCAGAAAACATTTGCAAATCCTATATCTGAGAAAGGTTTAATCTCCAGAATGTATAGGGAACACAACAGCAACAGCCCAAGAACCCAGCTGAACAAGGAGTGATGGACTTACATAGACGTCTCTCCAAAGAAGATACACAAATAGCCAAAAGCTCATGAAAAGATGCTCAACATCCCTGGTCATTAGGGAAAAGCAAATCAAAACCACAGTGAGACCCCACCTCACACACAGTAGGATGGCTCTTACCAAAATTTAAAAAAGAAAGAGAAAATATCATGTTGGTGAGATGTGGAGAAACTGGAGCCCTCATGCATGGCTGGTGGGAATGTAAAATGGTGCAGCCACTCTGGAGTTTCCTCCAAAAATTAAACCTAGATTTACCACGTAAGTCAGTAAGTCCACCTCCAGGTGTCCACCCCAAAGAGCTGGGAGGAGGGCCTCCGAGAGCTGGTTCACAGCAGCCCAAGTGCCCATCAACGGATGGATGGATGGAGATGGAGAGTACGCACACAGTGGGACAGGCTGGTCCCTGACACGTCATGGAGGAGCCCCGAGGGCCTGATGCTGAGTAAAAGCCAGACATGGAAGGATCAGTACTCTGTGCCCCAGCTTCATGAGGTCCCTGGAGTCACCGCGTTCACAGAGACCGTGCGGGGGGAGGGGATGGGGGCTTGATCGGGACAGAGCTTCCCTCTTGTAAGATGGACATGGAGGGTGGGGATGGTTGTACAACGGGATGAATGTGCTTCATGCCAAGCATGATGAAAAATGGTTAAAATGGTAAATTTTATGTTATGTGTATTTTGTCACAAAAAAATTTTCAAAATAAAAATTTAAAAACTAGTTGAGAGCGGGGCACCTGGGTGGCACCATCAGTTAATCGTCCGACTCTCGGTTTTAGCTCAGGTCGTGATCTCAGGGTCATGAGACCGAGCCCCACATCGGGCTCCGCGCTCAGCAGGGAATCTGCTTGGGACTCTCTCTCCCTCTGCTGCTCCCCACTGTGCGCGCATGTTCTCTCTCTCAAATAAATAAATCTTTTAGAAAAATAGTTGAAAGCAAAAAAAAGGAGAGGATGACCCTTGGCCTTGGGAACTTGAACCGGTGCTTACAGATGTCATTCTAGTTGAATCCTAGTGAAGAGAGAAGAGACGGAGGCAGCATCCCGCGGAGTTTCCTTTGCCCTCAATCCGTGCACACGGCCCCACCAGCGTCCTGTGACTCTAACCTCCAGCTGGACCAGGAGACAGGAGCCCCGCTGACCTGGGAACGGGGAGGCTGAGGGCGCCCACGCCCCATAACAGAGGACGTGTCCCTTTCAGAGGCAGCTCACTGTGTCCACAGCGACTTCCCCAACAGCTTAATCCGAGAGTTGTGGGGAAGGGGGGATGGTAAGAGTCCAGGTGTGTCCTCCAATGTCGTAGGTCATCCTCTGACATCACAGGTCGCGCCTGCTGACTATAGTCACGTCTTTATGATGGACGGCTATGGACGGACTGCCCTGTTGCCAGCCCCTGTGTTCAGCACCGCAGAGGGTGGCTCTTTTGTGTGCGAGAGCCTGCTGTCGGCTGACGGGGCCCTTTCCTCAGTCCTGTGCTGTCCTCAGGGTGGCGGCCCCTTGCAGGGAGATGCACCCACTGGTGAGCCCAGGTCACCCCTGCACCACACTCAGATTGTTCTTGAAAGTGGGCTCAGAGGCCAGCTCAGACCAGAAGAGTGCCGGCGGCCAGTGGCTGCCCTCATGTGGACCATGACCGTGTGGTTGGGACGAGGTGCCCTGGGCCTCCGATCTCTGAAACAGGCTCGGTCCCACAGTCACCCTGCGGTCACTCTGCAGGTGGGGCACAGTCAGGAGGAGGCAGGTGGTTTGAGGGATGATGTGGAGCGACTCGGAGTGACCCTGTTTTCCCTTTTGTTTCTGCTCACCTGGGGAAGATGTCTCTCCTGGAACCGGAATGCAGACAGGTGAGTGTCCTGCGCCCTTGCCTGCATGGGGCGCGGGGGCGGCGGTTGGGGGGAGCGGCTGGAGGAGGCCGCCGTAGTTTCGTGTTTCTCTTTGAGAACCCGCTGCATTTCGGGCAAACTGGAAAGGTGTAAAACAACTGTTGGTCACGCTTCCACATTCGCTACCCAAACCGAGCGAGTGCGAGGCAGGCCCAGGCGCTGGGGTGGGCAGAGCGGCTGGAGGGCACCGGGTTCCCTCTGTGGGTCACCGAGCGCATGCCGACGTGCCCCGCGCACCTGCTGTGAGTGCGGACTGAGTGCCCGCGTCTCGTGCGGCAGCCCAGGTGCCCCGGGCTGTGAAGCTGCCCCGAGGGGCTTTGTTGCCCTTCACTGGCTGTTAAAACAGGCTTTGCTTTCAGTATTTAGGTGAGTGGTGCTGATTTCGGTTCCTCCCTCTTCTCTCTTTAAGTTCTGGCTTTCCAGCTTCCTTCTGACTGTGGTTCTCTTTGTCCTCAGTACTGGCCAGCTTTCAGGCCCGTGTCCATGGAGAGGGCTGTGTGTGCTTGTGCATCAGATAGTTCACACTTCCTTCTCTCATAATCCTGTGGGGGAAGTCCTTCGTTGGGTTAGGCCAGGGGAAGCACCTCAACGCAAATGATCCTAAGTATTTTATTTAGACCTCGCCAGTCCGAGTCAGCTGTGGTCGGGTTTGCTGTGCTTCTGCCAAGTATGGTTGTGGTGAAGCCCTGCTCGCGTGTGTCTTCTCCATTATCCTGTCTTGTGTGGAGTTTAGTTCACATAGATTTAGTTTTAAAATCAGTCGAAACAGTCCTGGAGTCTGTGTGAGCCCCCCTTTCCAGTGGGAAGCAGGTGTGTCCCATGGGCCCTCTCTGGGGGAAGGGGTCTGGATCAGCATCTGGACAGTGTGTGACAGGGCAAGGGGGCTGGACAGAGCCTTGTGCAGGGTGGCCTCAGACAGTGCCCTCCCCATGGCGGTCCTGAGCTGCACAAAAGGAGAGCCCAGGAACGCAGGGCTCGGGGCCGTCCTTCCCCTCTTCAGGCTTTGGGGGATGTCAGCCAGGGTCGTGGCGTCTTCAGAGAGCCAGGATTAGGGGCGCCTGGTGGCTCCGTCGATTAGGCGGCTGCCTTTGGCTCAGGTCATGATCTCAGGGTCCTGGGATGGAGCCCCATGTCCAGCTCTCTGCTCAGGGGGGAGTCTGCTTCTCCCTCTCTCGGTGCTCTCTCTCTCAAATAAATAAATAAAATCTAAAGAAAAAAAGGGAGGGAGGGAGGATCACAGAGAAGCATGCGTGGTTGGGACTGCAGAGACCCTTGGCCTCGCTTGAACCAGACCTCCCGAGGGCAGAGATGAGTCCGTCTGTGAACACAGCTGTGCGGGGTCAGGGTTTGCGCCCTCCCACTGACTGTCCTCAGTGATGACTCATTCCAGATCTGTGCCATCCCCCGGGTAGCCACCAGCCGTGTGTGGCTGAGCACTCGAGGTGTGGCCTACGAGACAGAGGAATGGACATTCTCGTGTCCTTTTAATACTACAGCTGCCACACACGGCCAGTGGCTCCCATGTCGGAGGCGCATGCAGGTCCTGCGCATACAGTTCTGCTCCACACACCCTGGGTGCTCATTCTATCCCCCACCCTGGTGATCAGCGACTGGGTCCCCGGGCCGACGAGCCGGGAAGGCAGATTTGGAGCCAGGGTGTGCGACATCAGATCCTCACTCTCCTCACACACAGTCCCAGCCAAAAGATGTCTCAGCAGCTTTGGGGCAACATGAGCTGTGCTCAGCAGGCTTCCTCCCCAAACGTCTGCCTCATGTGGGGCTCTCGCTGTGCTCGAAATCAGCGTTCTCCACACCTGTTTCCACGGAGACTGCCTGCCGTCCCAGTGTGTGACACCCCCCGCCCCCTGCAGCTTGCACGTGGCCCAGCTGGAGAAGGTCCTGGAGGCCTTGGGGGACCCGATTCAACAACCGAGACATGGGAGAGGAAGGTGGTTCTGTGTTCAGTCTGCACCACGTCCCCCAACACTGGCACAGCCCCTGCCCCACAGCTGCCCCAGGCTTGGAGGTTCCTACCACCTGGCGTGGCCATCTGCTACCCCACCGTTAAAATAGAGGCATGAGGGGCGCCTGGGTGGCTCAGTTGGTTAAGCAACTGCCTTCGGCTCAGGTCATGATCCTGGAGTCCCAGGATTGAGTCCCGCATCGGGCTCCCTGCTCAGCAGGGAGTCTGCTTCTCCCTCTGACCCTTCCCCCTCTCATGCTCTCTCTCTCTCTCATTCTCTCTCAAATAAATATCATCTTTAAAAAATAAATAAATTAAACAGAAGCATGAAGAAGAAGACAGCCACATGAACCACCTTTTCAGTAAAACCGTCAGATAGAAGAGATTCCAATATTTAAATAAAAACACCACCTGCATTTTTAATTTCACAAAATTGTACAGAAATAAGTGCTACCAACAAAGCAAAGTCCCTTGTTGTAGTTAGAGGAGACCAGGGAAAGCTTGTTTGGGTTTGAGCTGATTAGATGTGCCCAAATGAAGACCGGAGTGTATTTGGCTTTCAGAGTAAGGCTCCCATCAGTGTGGCCATTTCAGGGCCCTGGGGCCACCTTGAACCCTACTAACAGGAAGTTATTTCCCTGGGAGTCTGAGAGATCCCTGGGCCTCTGCCTCTTCCTCTGGTTCCTGGCCCTAGCCAGGTCCCTCACTGTGCCCACCCCACACCTATCCTCCTCCCCCAGGGACAGGCAACCTCACAGCCCCAGCTGGAGACCGGTGGGAGCTCAAGGCCCCCTCCCAGGGACCAACCAGGCTTCCAGCGCCCTCACCGCTCCAGACTCACACCCCTCCTCAGCCCTGGACCCTGCAGGGTTGGGGGCAGTAAGCCAGGCTGCATCTGTCTGCTCCTTCCTTCAAGGGAGGAGCCATGTCTGGGTTCTGGTCATTTCTAACACTGGCTGCCCTGAGCCTGCCCTCGAGCCTCGAGGGTTTCCTGGTCCCTCTGGGTGAGAGAAGAACCCAGACCCACCTCACTGGAGGACAGAGCTGGGGGAACTTCCCCCCACCCCAAGCAAGCTTGTGGACCCTCCTGGGAGATGCACATTCTCCAGGAGGGGTTTGGGGCCCCTGATGCTGGGCACCCTCGCAGACCATGACACCGCGGCTCTCTGGACTGCCCGCGAGCAGCAGGGGCCACGCGTCCTGGCCGCTGTCCCAGCGCAGCACCGCCGAGGGGCCCGGTGGGAACGGGGGCTAGCCAGCCTGAGTCTGGGGCAGGGACTCCGCGTGGGGGTCCCTCGGGGGCGGCCGGGCCTCAGGTGGGATCCCCACCCTCGGGGGCCCAGGTGCGGGG
Source organism: Neomonachus schauinslandi (assembly GCF_002201575.2). Lineage (NCBI taxonomy): Eukaryota > Metazoa > Chordata > Mammalia > Carnivora > Phocidae > Neomonachus > Neomonachus schauinslandi. The sequence goes on from NC_058408.1 coordinate 154,318,883, forward strand.
ACGCGGCGCCCCGGCGGTCGCGGGGGGGTCCTGCAGGGGCCTCACGGGGCAGCTAGGGCCTTCGGCTGGGCTGGGGGGCCAGAGGGGACCAGAGAGGCCAGAGGCGCGGGCCAGCTCCCCGTCCCCCCAACCAGGCAGAAGCGGTCCTGGACACCTATCCGGAAGGGCAGCCCCTCGGTGGGCCAGGGCGGGGCCCAAGCCGCGGCCCCTGCACCCCAACCCCCTCCTCGTGCGGGGGGCCTGGCTTTCCTGGGGTGGGGGACGGTCAAGAAGCCGGGACAGGCCACTAGCTGCCTCAACGATTTTCTGCCCTCATTGTTTTAAGTGGCTCAATGGGATCTACTTTGCAAATACCAATTTACCGAGATACTATCTTTGCCCCCAGTTCTGTTGACCTTCATAATAAAACAGTTACTTTACCAGAAAAACGGTTTATTCAGGAAAGCAGAGAATTGCAACATACAGAAGCAAACTAGGGCAAAAACCACAGGCAAGACCTGGGAACAAAGAGGAGGCTCTTTCATAGGGCGGAGCTGGGGCGCCTGTTGTAAACTAAAACTCCATTGGAGTAAACTGGGGGCTGCATTGGCTGGGCCGTGAGCGTCTCTCATTGGCTGGGCCGTGAGCATCTCTCATTGGCTGGGCCGTGAGCATCTCTCATTGGCTGGGCTCTGAGCGTCTCTCATTGGCTGGGCCGTGCGCGTCTCTCATTGGCTGGGCTCTGAGCGTCTCTCATTGGCTGGGCCGTGCGCGTCTCTCATTGGCTGGGCCGTGAGCGTCTCCCATTGGCTGGGCCCTGGGCGTCTCTCATTGGCTGGGCCCTGAGCGTCTCTCATTGGCTGGGCTGTTGCCGGGGCAGGAGGAAACCTTCCTGGCCGATCCCGGGTAGTGTGTCCACCTGCAGGGTCCCTGCTGGGTCTGCCATTCGCCGAGAGTGGTGCTGTCGAGAGGTCCCCTGCTAGCCTCCAACCCCCACTTCGGCGACATTTCCTAGTCCCCTCGTCGGAATTCACGTCCCCCGTGGCGCACACAGACCGTTTCTGTGGCTGGATGACGACAGCGTCCCTGTGAGGTCCCGTGAGAACCCTGGTGTCCCCGCGTGGGACGTGTCCCGCGCTCTGGTTCTGCGCGGGCCCTGCGGGGAGGCCGCCTTCCGCGACCACGCCGGCAAGCGCGGGGCGCGCGGGGCGGGCGCAGGCGGGGCTCACGGGCTGTCTCGTGGCAGGAGCTAGAGCAGCAGCTCCTGATAGAGAAGAGGAACTACCGGAAGACGGTGAAGTTCTACCAGAAGCTCCTGCAGAAGGAGAAGCGCAGTAAAGGTAGCTCGGGGCCGGGCAGAGGCGCTCCGGGGGGCTGGGGCCCGCCTTGTGCCAACTCTGCCCGCCCCCAGGCTCCGAGGTGAAGACCATGTTGTCCAAACTGAGAGGGCAGCTGGAAGAAATGAAGTGCAAAGTGCAGTTCCTGGGACTGGTCAAGAAGTACCTGCAGGCAAGTCGGCCCGAATCCCTAACCGCCCCCCCCCCCCCCGCCCCCCCCCCGCCGTCAGTAGCAGGGTGACCCAGCGCCCGGTCCTGCCAGCACCCGGGGGCAGCAGGCCAACCAGACGGAGGCAGCCCGCTTCCCTGCACACACAGGTCATGTACGCGGAGCGGTGGGGCCTGGAGCCCTGCGCCCTGCCCGTGATCGTGAACATCTCCGCGGCCCACTGCGACACGCTGGATTTCAGCCCCCTGGATGAGTCCTCGTCCCTCATCTTCTACAACGTCAGCAAGCACCCGCGTGGCGGCAAGCAGAGGAAGGCCCGCGTCCTGCAGGCGGGCACGCCTCTGGGGCTCATGGCATACCTCTACTCCAGGTGCGGCCTCCCATGCCCCAAGTGGGGAGGTGGGCCTGTGGGATCCCCTGGACCCTTCATGCCTTTTGAAAGCAAAAGGGAGACAGAAAAAAAGAAACAGACCCCCAGGAGGTGAACGAGGTGAGGAAAGTCTCTGCCTTCCCTCATCTGAGATGGGTTTATACTTCTTTTAATTTAAAAAATGTTTTCATCAGAACTTTAAGTGGCCTGTTAGCTGCCATTTGTCTCCTTTGCCAAGCTCTTGGCTGGACCTGCACCTGGAGTCTAAGGTGCGCCCAGACAGGTGCTGGGAGGTGAGCCGGGGAATGTGGCCATGCACAATTAACAGCCCAGGGGGCTTCTAAAATTAAACACACACAGGAGCCTCAGAAACATACCTGGATCCCAGCCACTTTGCCAGGTGAAAACACCCCACAATTAATCATCTAGCTCCCCAGGGACCGCCAGGGAGGTTGGTCTCAGCACGCTCATTGAATTACTTCTGCAGCCACTGTTTCTGGGCATGAGCACAACGTTGGTTCATCAGACACCCTAACTGATGTGCAAGGTGTACATGCTCACCTTGCAGCAGGGAGGGCCAGTCCCCTCACACCCAGGGTCACTGGCACCCCCAGGACACCCCCACCCTGCCCATCGGCACGGCCACATGTCCTGCGTGGATGGGCCTCTAGTGTTCACCTGGTACGCAGGCACAGGACCTCCTGGCAGGTTCCCTTGACCCAGTGGCCTGGCCCACTCCCAGGCACGGGGCCTAGCAGCTCAGGGCCGGGTATAGACTACCTTCCCAGGCAGTGGGGGGGGGCCCCACCCAGTTTTGCCTTTGGGAGACCCATGACACACTTGGGAGCCCCCGAGGCCTTCTTTAAGCTGGAGGCTGTGGTGACCCCAGAACTGATGGTCAGGTATCAGCAGGGAACACTGGGGGCTGTCAGGGAACAAGGGAAGTCCCTGAGAGCAGGGGCCTCCCAGGCCTCCCAGGATAGCAGCCTCTTCCCATGTACTCTGAACGCCTGAGGTGGCCTGCACCTGGCTGTTCTGGGAGCCTTCCACTGGCCAGGGGCCCAGGTATACCCTTTGCAAGATGGGTGTACCACACACACACACCGAGGGCTGGCTGTGTGATTACAGGAGACTTGTGTGTGCATGTGTGAGTGGGGTGTGTGTGCATGGAGTCTGTGCATGTGTGTGAGTGGGGGTTGTGTCTGCATGTGGGGGGTGAGTGGGGTGTGTGCATATGTGCGTGGGGGGGT
>NC_058408.1:154351987-154377622 GCF_002201575.2 Neomonachus schauinslandi
GGGGGGAGGTCAGCGGTCAGAGCCAAGGCCACACTCGGAGGAAGGCGGCGGGAGCGGCAGAGGGGCAGCAGACCCGGGGTGCACGTCCCAGAACCAGGGCGGGGGCAGGGTCTGCAGCCCCAGAGTGAGGAAGCTGAGGGCCGGCGCGGACTCGAGCTGCGGGAGAGAGGGAGGGACCCAGACGGCAGCGGGGAGGGGAGGGGAGACCCTAGTGGGTGAGGGGAGGGGGCCCTGAGCCCAGGGCGGTGCTGAAGGGCGGGGTCCACCCCAGGCTCGGCTAGCAGCCGGGGTGGGGGGGGGCGGTTCGGGTAGGGGAGGGTGTAGGCAGGAGGGCCCCCTTAGGGAGGACTCTCCTGGCAAGCTGCGGGATGGGGCCCTGAAAGATTCGAAGTGAAGAGAGCATAAAACTGCGTTTGCAAAGGTGCGGCGCTCTGCGCCGCGGCAGCACTAATTTCTGCACTTCATCAGTGAGTGCTGCCGAGCTCACGACGCGCTCGTTCCCGACGAATGCTCCCCTCGAGGATGCTTCTGGGGCCGGCTCTGCGCGGCCGGAGCGATCGTGGGACGCTACTCCCCGGAGTCCGGCTTGTGTGGCGCCGCCCCCCACCCCACCTCCGTGGGTCGGGCAGGCCCCCACCAGCTGGGCCCTGTCGCCGCGGCGCTAGGAACCTGCCCCACAGGCGTCCTTAGAGCAGTCCCGGGGACCTCACTGCCACACCAGCACACGCTGCGGGGACCCGCGGGGACCGGTGGACCAGCTAGGATGGCGCAGAGGCGTCGCGGTCCCTCCTCTGACCCTTCACGGGCCGGGGTCAGCGCCTGCCGGTTCCCGCTGTGCCCGCCGGAGTCAGCTCCCACATCACCCCCTGCCCGGCTGGAGAGTCTCAGAAGGCGGGGTTGGGGGTGTTAATCCCCGCCAGGCCCGAGGGGCCTTTGATCCTGCTGGGCGGGGCGGGCACAGAGGCTGGCGGTCCCGCCCAGGCTGGCGCCGGCGCCCCCGGGAGTCGGGCGGTGGGCTGGGGCAACCACACCCCCTGGCGGGGGAGGTCGCCCTGGACCCAGCACGCGCTGGTCCTTGGGGTCATGTCCTGGAGAAAGAGGTGGTGGCCACCTGAGGATGCAGGAGGGGTGCATGACCCTAAAGGGAGCCTGCAGCCTTCCTGGAGCAGCGGTGTCCGGAGGCCTATACCCCCTTGAACCTGGGGCTCCAGCACCCCTGGCGGCTCTGGGCCCCTGCTGGCCACAGTGGGGGCAGTCTTGGGGGACGGGGAGGACAGCGGTTCCTCAGTCCTTCCTGCTGGGGTCCTCTTGGGAGCAGCAGGGAGGAGTCCATACTCCCAGCGGGCAGACACCCCTCCCTCCTGTCACTGGAATCTGGCTCTATGGCACCAGAGTGAAGTGGGGGGGAGGATGGGGTTGTGGGGGGGCCACTGAGTATAATCTGAGAGGGAGTGGCCAGTTGGAGCCAGTGGGTGCTCCCTGTCTGCCTGGTTGCAGTCCCCGTCCAGGAATGCCTGCCCTCTGTTCCTACCCTGCCGGACAGCCAGAAGCAGTGGACACCTGCCCTGGGAGCCCCCCGTCCTAGGAACAATAATGCGGACTCCCCCTACTTGAAGCAGGTGTGCACACCTGTCACCTTTGGCACTGCAGATCCCCACGGGGCGGGAGACGAGGTGGCTCCGCACCCCCAAAGGACAAATCTCCAGCATGGGTGCTAAACTGGGAGGGGGCCAGCCCTGGTGGGGGTGGGGGGCGATGAACGGATGTGACAAGTCCTCAACCAGCACATCTCCCTGACCGGTGGCCACAGCCCCGCCCCTTTCCAGACATCTTGGAGCCGGGGGAGGTGTGAATGGCCTCCTTTGTGCCTCTGAATTGAAGCAATTAGGTGCTACTTATCTGGGGGTGGGGGAGGATTTAAGCCATCTACGCAAAGCCACCTCCCACTCCCTCCTCCTGAGCTTATAAACGCAGCTCGGCTCTGCTAAACCTGCGGAGGACCTCGTGCCTTACTCCCACCGTCTGTTCTGCGGAGGACCCTGTACCTAACCCCCATCATCTATCCTGTGAGCCCTGAGGCTGGCCCCACAGGCATGTCTCCCTCCTCTACCCTGCCCAGTGTCCGCCAGCCATCCAGCTTTGGCTCAGTGGACTGGCTTTCCCAGAGCAGCCGTGTGCGGCCGTCACACACCTCCAGGCCCGCTGAATTCTCTTGGAGGAGTCTCTCTGCTCCAGCCAGGGTGTCCAGCAGCAGGGAGCTCCCTCAGACTGTGGGCATGGGGGAGAAGTCCTCAGAAGTGTCTTCGCCAGGGACGCCCACGGCTGGTAGGTCTGCGGATGGGTGGGGAGGATGCTCCCTTCCTTCCCGGACTGGGATGGGAGCCGGGGAGGGTTCAGTGGGGATGCCTTGACTGGGGTTGGAGTTGGGGACATTCTTACACGGGCTGGGGTTGGAGGTTTTACCTGACCCCTCTGGCAAGTAAACACTTGCTCTCAGAAGCAAAAGCCAGCAGGGAAGTTTTCCCTCTTCAAGCCCCTTGGGGCTCCTCTTCCCCACCCACCTCCTGGGAGGGCTGGCTTCTGGCCCTGGCCAGGCCACCTCTGGATTCCAAGCGTCAGCACCGCAGGCTTGCCCCACCTCCTCACTGTGAACCCTAACTCCGACCTTCGCCCCTTGGTGCAACTGGCTTTCCAGTTCTGCAGTAAGTCCTGGGGGCCCATTTCCACAGGCGTCACAGGGCTCTGGACACACATGTCTTAAAGCTTGTAAAACCTGCCCGGTTCAGGGGGGTCGGTGTGGTTCTTCCCTCAAAGTGGGGCACCTTGGCACAGCATCCAGATTTCAGCCTGTTCACAGTGGACCTGGAGCCCTGCGGGTTTGGCTCGAGGGCAGCCCTGCTCTCCTGTGCTTAGGAATTCCCAAAACCTTCTGTGCCTGGACTCCTGGAGGTCCTGGTGGCTTCCTAAACTCTGTCTAACCCTTGTCGTTTGCTGACGAGAGTTTTCTCGGTCTGTCTTCATGTCTTTGGGATGTAATCATTACTTTTAGCTTTAAAGTCCTACGTAGTCAGAAGTGGGGTTGATATTATCTGTTTTCATTTTTGAAGAAGTTTAATCTTATGGAAAAATTTTATACTTCAATGAAGTAAAATTTTAAATTTATTCTCTGCAACCAGTGCCCCCTCCTCAAAAACCCCAGCCAATCATCCCCGCATCCAAATCCTTCATGCCGACTAGTTACACCCTACCCCCCACCCTGTCTGAAGCAAAGCCCCTCTTGTCTTCCCAACACTTCCAGGTAAGTGTTAAAATTCATTTTGTGCAAACTGCTTCCCCCACAAAGAGCCAGGGTCCCGGGATCCAGCCCCGCATCGGGCTCCCCGCTCGGCGGGAGGCCTGCTTCTCCCTCTCCCACTCCCCTGCTTGGGTTCCCTCTCTCGCCGTGTCTCTCTGTCAAATAAACAAGTAAAATCTTTAAAAAAACAAAACAAAACAAACTATTCCATCTGCAGTCCTCTTTCTCCAATATTCGCGTCCCCAGACTCCACCCCACACTTGAGCTGGCAGGGGAGGAGGGGGCTCTGCCTCGATCCACACTTGTGCCCAGACCCGGTGGGACAGCAGAGCAGAGAGCTTCTAGAAAGGGGAAGCCTGAGCCGGGGGGGCCGCCTGCTCGTGCGGAGGCCCCGGCCGTTCCTCTCGTCCCCGTGTCTGCGGCGGCCTGCAGAACTTGTGGCCTTGTATCCCGAGGGATTCAGTGCCCTTCTGTCCTTCCTCAGGGTGGAGCAAGGAGGCAGACGCCCTGCGGGCTCCCCGCGTGCGCACGGCCTTCACCGCGGAGCAAGTCAGCACCCTGGAGAGCGCCTTCCAGCACCACCGCTACCTGGGCCCCCTGGAGCGCCGGAGGCTGGCCCGGGAGATGCGGCTCTCGGAGGTGCAGGTGAGGGGCCAGGCCGGGGTGGTGGCGGGACATGCGGCCCTTCTTGCCCCTGCTCTGATCGAGTTTTTCCCGCAGGTAAAAACCTGGTTTCAGAATCGTCGAATGAAACACAAACGCCAACTGCAGGACTCCCAGCTGAGCAGCCCCCTCTCTGGAGTGCTCTATCCACCGGTGGCTTTCCGCCCACCCCCCTCCGCCCTGGGCAGTGGCTTGCTGCTGTGCCCTTGGGCATCCCCGCCTGGGCCTCCAGCTCTGGGACAGCGCCCTGGGTCCTTTTGGGATCTCTGCCAAGTGGAGCAAGCCTCCCTGGCCTTGGCGTGGGCCTCGTGCAGCCGGCAGCCTCTGATGTGCTGTCTCCCAGACCCTGGGGGCCAGGCACACACGCTGGGCCCGGCCTTGTCCAGGGGGCCCTGGGACCTGTGTGCCTGCCCCAGCCCGGGGACGCCTTTTGAGGAGGTGTGATACGCCAGAGGCCTGGGCTGGAGCAGGAGCGTGTCAGATGCTGCCATCCCACGCAGAGCTGTTCACCATTCATTTCCATCCCAGCCACACCAGGTGTGAGCCGTGTGCCCATCCACAGGCGGGACCTGGAACCCTGACCCACCGTAAGATTCTGAGGTTTTGCAGCCACTCCCTCACTGAAAACTACTCCAGGCTTAGTTTAAGAACCAAATGACGGGTCAGTGAACAAAATCAAAAGCCAAAAGTGGACTTGCTGAGTGTTGGGCTTATAGCATATGATTCAATGGTAATTTATTCAGTATAAAGTGTTGGAAAAAATAAAAATGCAGGGGTGCCTGGCTGGGTGGAGCATGCGACTCTTGATCTCGGGGTTGTGAGTTCGAGCCCTGCGTTGGGCGTAGAGCTTACCCTAAGATCTTAAAAAAAAAAAAAATTAAGTTGGAGACTTTCTTGTCCTCTGTGCTTGGAAGCTTTGAGTGTGAACATGGAAACCATGAAGGGATCGAAGGAAGGGAAGTGTGTTTTTATCACCTCGGGGTTTGAGTTCCATGTTCACAATGACCCCAGAGCTGGAACCCGAAAGGAACGCAGATAGTCCTGCCCCCTGGAACAGTAGAAGACAGTGGGGTTGGCAGCCTCCACTGAGGCCACATCTTCAGAGCCCACGCAAGCCAGGCATGTGGCTGGGTGCTTCTCATGGCCCTTCTGCTTTTCACATTGGCCAGAAATCCGTGGGGAGCCAGCATCCAAACCTGTGTCTGGTCTGGCTCAAGAGCTCAGCCTTGCACCAGTCCCTCCAGCCAGGCCGTCCTGGCTGCAGGGGGAGGCCGCCCTCTGGGCTCCTGGGCGCCTGCCAGGAAAGAGGCTGCCACAGGCCGCCGAGAGCTCCCGCTTGTTGTGGAGAGTGGCTGCTCCCAATTCCAGCAGCAGAAGTCTGGGCGTCAGAACAGACCTGTCCAGGGGCAGCAAAGCCACAGGCCTGTTAGAGGCCAAGGCCTCAGCCCTCTTGTAGGGACAACTGCTACTCCATCCATTTGTGGTTTCTTTGCCATTCTGTCAGGTCGTTCTTGTGCAGTCAGGATTTGCTTAAACACATACTGCTCAGCTTTGTGTTTTCGTTTGTTTTAATCTTTGGTTTAAGAACACCTAACTGGATTCTTTCTTTCTACACCCCTAAAAACTCGAGCATCTAGTTACCTTTTACTCCAAGTTGCCCAGTGGCTCAAGGGGAAGCTGAGTGCAGCACGGTGTGTGTCCTGTGTCCTGTGTCCGGTTTGAACAGGGGCATCTGTTCCCAGGACCTACTCACCCGCCGCTTGGGGAGTCACTTGTCTGAAACATCAGCTCCCTTTAGGGTGTGGACACCCCTTCGCCTGGTCTTCTCTCTAACCATGAGTGGCCTTCCTGACCAGCAGTCGCCGTCGGGCGCGGGGGTGGGACTGACTGGTGGGACCGTGCTTCCTAAGCCCCTCCCCATGCTGGGCACCAAGTCCCCCTTAGCTGTGACCAGCACGGGATTGCGAGCCTCACCCCCTCCGGCTCAGCACAGACACAGAAGCACCTGTGAAAGAGTCTTGCCAAAAACCTAAATTCCAGTTTACAGAAAACGGGGACTTTACAGTGGACACCAGCTAGGGCTCCTCAAAAGTGACTTGTCAGAGGGGCAGGGCGCCGCAATGGCCGTGCTGACCCCTGGCTAGAACCACGTGAGAGGTGCTGGAGACAAGGCATCCCCCGCCTCCCTTGGTCGGGGACAAGACCGGGCGAGGGGCCGCCGGATTCCCCGCAGGGCCTCCTGTCTGAAACACACAAGGTTCAAAAACAAGACAACAAAGCACCTTTGGCAAGATACTCGCTGCGGCGTCAGGTGGTGGGTCCGTGGACGTTGAACCTCTCTGTCTAAAACCATAGCGCTGGCTGGACTGGAGGCACGCCCAGGCCGGAGCGGTGGGCCCCGGCGGTGGGGCCCCCCCGCACGACCTGCTAGCAGAGCGGAAGTCATGGGCTTGTGAACAAATGCTGTCCCCGCCGGCCCCGGCTCCGGGGCACCCGGACTGATCCTGCACCCCACAGTGGTGGAAATACGCAGCTCTTTGTGCCGGGCACTGATGCTCTGCACACGCTCCGCTCCGTGGGCGCCCGGGGCGAGAGGGAGAGCTGTCGCCAGGACCCCATCATTGTCCAGCAGCCACGGTCATGAGTGGCAGGATGAGGACCACCCCCCCAGCAGCGGCCCTGGCCCGCGGGACCCTCACTCCCAGCTCAGGCAGTTAAATCTACAAATGGCAAGGGAGCAGCCCGCCCAGCTCCAAGCGGTCAACAGGGATCCCACCCCCAGCGCTGGGACGAGGCGTGTGACCCACAGTCAGCCAAGAACCCCGGAGGAAAGCCGTGGCCATGCCCAGGGCCCGGTGCCCAGGAGCCAGGCCCTGCCTGCCGCATCCACACTGGGTGGTGGTGAGATGCTTGCTTCCTTGCAGCATTCTCAAGGGTCCCGCGGGGAGCCCTACCTCCAAACCCACAAGGACAAGGTACTGGGAGGGTCTCCTGGGGGCTGCCCCGCCCTGCTGCCCACCCAACTCTTCCCTTCCCCTCATCCCAGAGGCTCTGGTCCTTGGAGGGAGGAACGATCAAACGAGATTAGGGGACAGGCCAGCCCAGCGCTGCTGATAAAGGGGCCCCTGTAACTGCCCCATTCGCTGGGCCGATTAGCCGACAAAGGCCAACAATCATTGTTTAAGCTCTTGGTTCCTGAGGCTTCTGTCCATTTTTCTATACCAGGAAGTTAAGACCACAGGCTCCTGGACGAGGGGCCCCCACCCTGACCCGCGGGGCTGGTGGCGGCAGATTCCTGGCCCACCCACCCCACCATCCGCTCCCAGGCACCCTGGGGACGCCCGCCTGAGGTGGCGCAGGCCCTGGCCGCCCTCCGTCCGCGCACGCACCCGGGAGCCAGGTCACCCCCTCACGTCCATGTCCACACGTTTCTTACTACATTCCTCCGAGACGGTTCTTATGGGACTGCCCCCTCCCCCGCCAACACACTCGTAGCGGCCAGAGAAAGCCCCGCGTGACAGGGCAGCTTGGATTTAAACTGATCCTCAAAACATGATCACACTTAAGTTCACATCAAATTAGCTTTATTGACATTTCTGATCAGAAAATCAACTCACACTCACCATTACCAAAGTAGGATGAAGGTGTAAGGAGCAGAAATCGCCATGACCCAGCCCCTGTGACAGACCCTCCGCCTGCCCCAGCCTCCTGCTCCTGGGAGCCCAGAGCCAGCCCTTGTGGGGTCCTGCCGCGGGGTCCTGCCCCCCTGCCCACTGACAGCCACCCCAGGTCCTGGTCCAGCAGCTTCTGCGGCTCTCGCGGGCACCCGGCCCCTGGGAGGCTGAGGCCAGCGGGGGCAGGCCCTTCGGGCACACGCAAAAGCCTGTGCTGGCAGTCCGCGGCCCACCCCCGCCGGGGGAAGGACGTGGGGCCGGCGGGAATGCCGGAGCGGCTCCGCAGGCGAGGAGGACCTCGTTGCCCCATTTTCCCATGCCTTACACCTCTTCAGGCCAGACCCTCAAAGAAGTATATGCATAGGAAAAAGGAACAGCGAGCAGCTTCCACCGTCCTGGTCCTGGGCGAGGGTCCTTGTGCGCAGACGGCCACGCAGTCTGGCAAGGAGCGGGGAGGCAGGCAGCGCGGGCAGCGGCGCTGGGAGCGCGGAGGAGAGCCCGTCGGCTGCCGGCGGACCTCTGCCTCTGCTGCTGCCGGCGGTCCGCCCCATTTATGGGAGGCTGCGACCTTGGGGCCCACAGAGTAGCCGCTGTCACATGTGGTTCCGGGCTGAGCCGTGCCAAGGACCCCGTCCACCCCCCCACCTGCGAGATTGGGGCACAAAGACCTGCTCTGAGCACAGGGCTGAGCCTGGGCCCAGCGGGCGGGCGGTGAGGCCACGGGGCCTGGGGCCTGCCAGCCAGGACCTGGGACCAGGCCAGCCCTGGCCAGCCTTATCTCCCAACGTGCCGCTGCTTGCGTCAGGCCTGGAAAATGCACCTCTCTTCCCTCTCCCTCCCTTCCCCGCTCAAAGTCCCAGACCCCCACCCTGGGGAGACCCCCCGGGAGTCCTGCGGACCAGTGGGACAGCTCTCCCTGGGCCGCACGCACCCAGGGGACGCTGAGCAAGGACCCAAGACTGCCCCTACGGAGATGCACATGCCTGTGGCACGGATACCACGGGAGCTGGGGGGAGAGCAGAGGGGGCTGCAGGGGCCGGACAGGCAGTGCCCCCAGGGAACCCAGGACACAGGTGGGGACCTGGAGACCCTCCTGGTTCAGACTCAGGCCCCCACCTCCGCCACTCCCCGCAGTCAGGAAGTTCTGTGAACACCGTGGTGGACACTCCCCCATGGGGACCAGGTTGTCCCCCAACTTGGACAGGCACTGACCGGGCACCGGCCTCGGTATGGCAGGAGCTGAGCTGCCCTGCGTGCGACTCCTCGGCCTGAGGCACCTGCCGTGTGTGTGTGTGTGTGTGTGTGTGTGTGTGTGTGTGTGTCTGTGCACCCTCACAGCAGCCCCTCCACTCTCCCCACCTGGGGTGGACGCTCCTCCATCCAAATCTCTGACCTCGCCAGCCGCTAGGTGGGCAGAGGCAGGACCCTTGGGGGGCACAGGTGGACTCATGAGGGAAGCCAGGAGAGAGCACAGCCATCGGCCCCCCGTGGACATGCGTGGGCCCTGCTGCCTGGCACCGTCGTGGCCCAGACCCCTGTTTGGAACAGAGCAGCTACAGTCCCATGGCCTCTGCAAGGGACAGTCCCCCAGCGCTGGCCTCAGGCCTCTGCCTCTGGCTGATGGACACAGAGGCGCAGAGACCAGCGGCTGGGTGGTCAGGGACAGACGCTCCCTGAGCCCACGATGGAGCATCCTCTGCTGGGAGTAGGGGCACCCCAAACCTGCTCACTCCCGCCCTCGCTCACACTGGCCGGGGACAGACGCTCCCTGAGCCCACGATGGAGGCATCCTCTGCTGGGAGTAGGGGCACCCCAAACCTGCTCACTGCCGCCCTCGCTCACGCTGGTCGGAGAGGGAGCTGCCTGCTGGGGTTGGGCTGACGGGGGAGCCCCCCTTACACCCCAGCCCTCCAGCCTAGTGCTGGCTCAGGGGCCATCTCTTCTGGCCACTGCTCTCTGGAATACCACAGGGGTCCTGCTTGGTGACCAGGGTCAAACTCCCCCTCAAACCCACCCCAGGGCTTCTGGGAAACACACTGTCACCCTTGACCTTGGGCTCCTTGAGGTGGGTGTTCGGGAGGGGAGGAGGCAAGAGGCAGGGGCAGAGACAGACAGACAGACAGGGAGGCAAAGGGCGGTGGGGTGGGGACAGGCCTTGCCCCAGAGCTCTGGGATTTGCTTCCCTACACTTGTTTTCCTGATTTAAGTCAACGCCTGCTCATTATAAAGCACTTCCAAAGTCCAGAAAGGTATAAAGAGACAGTGACAGGCAAGGCCCCTAACCTGCCCGCAGATGGGTGTCATGGGCCCCCTCCAGTCACCTCATAATCCCCCTGGCCTGCCTTTCCCTTTGAAGTTGGAGGAGCCCAAAGGTTTGCCCTGGGGGTGGGGTGGCCAGTCCCCCACCAGCTGGGGGAAGGGGGCCAGACCACTGTGTGCATTTCCCCGAAAACCACAGAGAGCCGGGAGTCCAGGAGCCTCCCTCGGCTGCCGGGAGGGGCGGCGCTGGTTGGAGGGAGGAGGCGGCTGAGAGGCTGGGCGCCCTGTGGGGGGTTCCAATCCCAGCCAGCCCACCTGGCTATGGGCCCCGGACAGCCCAACCCTCGGGGTGTCGCCTCCCTGCACATGTGAGTTTTGTGGATCCAGGGTGTGGAGCAATGCACCAAGGGGCAGCATCGGCCTGGCCGAGCTGTCGGGAGAGTCCCCAGCAGGCGGACGCTGGGGCCACTCACTGCCCAAAGGTGCGCCCTGCCCACCACCCTGCTCTGAGTTGCTGTGTGGCCCCCTCCATGCTTTGAGTGAAACCCAAACCGGGAGCAGGAAGGCCAGGCCCCGGGCGGCCCCTCCCTGTCCATGTGACCACACAGCCTGGCTCCCACTTGTCCAGGGAGACCCCAGGGCAGCCTTTTCGGCACACACACTTGGCCCACCCCGTTCCCCCCACTCCCCCTGGGTCTAGACACCAGGCTCAGCCCAGGTCCCCCTCCCTTGGTGGGGAGGACAGTTCCCAGTGGGCAGACACCGAGGCTGGGGTCTTCGCAGCACTCCTGGGTCCTGTAGGCAGACCCCACCCTCAGGAAGCCTTCCTGTTGGTCAGCCCCTCGGGGTCTATGCAGGCCTGGGCACTGTGTCTTGGTCCCTGTCACCTGGGGGGGGTCCCCCCCGCCCCGCTAGGTCCAGTTAAACCTTGGACACAGCGGACCCCAAGAGCGGCCCCTACAACTCCAAGCGCACTGGGCCCAGCCCTCCCTTTGCCTACAAGACAGAAAATATCCTTGTTGGCCCTGGGAGGACGTGCTTGGCACTGAGTTGATGAGCGATAAGGGGTGGCCTTCAAGATGACTCGCTCCCTCTCTGTGCTTTATTGGGGGGGGGGGGGCTGTCCCACAGCTGTCTGCTCAGCTTAGGCCTCAGCTTCCAGCCCCCAGAAGGCAGCCTGCTGTTAACCCTTGCTGGATTTTCCCAGTCTGTTCCCAGAGGGGTACCCCACTAGTCTGTGGGATACAGAGCCTTCAGTCTTGCCTGCCCACATCCCAATGTGCCCAGCACCCCGTGGCCTGCCCACACCCCCAGCCTGCCCCACACTTTCTTGGATTCACTGCAGTTCCTGGCTATTCTCCACTGGTGCTCTGAAGCCAGGGTCAGGCAGGGTCAGCGGCCCCTCCACAGAGGAACAGCCGAGGCCTGGACTACGGCTCACCATGGCAGCACTGTGTGGGCTGCCTCTCCTGGCCTCAGTTTCTCCACCCGTCAAAGGAGGTGCTGAAAATGGCCAGCCCCTCTGGAGTCATGAGGTTAAACGTTATGTGCCCTTGGCGTGGAAACCCCCCCCAAGGGCGTCTCCCCAGAGGAACAAGAGCCTTAGCACCTACAGCGAGGACGCCCGTTCACAGAGGTGTGGGGGGCAGAGGACAGTCCCAACCGAAACTACTCATTGATCTGGCTTGGAATTGAGCTGGGTGTCCTGAATTTTGACTTGCTAAATCTGGGTCCTGACACCCTTGTCTGTGGCCAGGACGAGGGCTCAGAGAGGTGGGCTAACAGGAAACCAGTCTGGGCCTCCATCCTCAGCACTGGGCTGGGAGAGGTGCCCGGGCAGAGATCCCCCTCCAGGCAGAGATCCCCGCCCCGGGCAAAGATTCCCGTGCTCCAGGGGTTCCCTGAGCAGGAGGGCAGTACGGCCAGTGTGGCCTCAGTCGGAGGGTCCTGTGGCACCCATGGGATGCCACGTGTGGGTGCCGGGTCCTCCGTGCGGGGCGCGGGCCAGGTGGGGCCTGTGCCCAGAGGCTCTGAAGGAGGACGGATGGGCCCATGGGAAGGGGCGGGAGGGGGAGGCAAAGGGTTAAGCCTGGCTTGGGCGGCCCCGCGTCTCTGCGTCAGGGTTTCAAGGCTGTGTCCTGTGACTCCCTCTCCCGGGGAGAGATAATCGTGGCTTCTTGATATTTTCTTTCTCCTCTCCCATGCCATATCAGAACACTGGCCCGGCCATGGGAACTTCCTCTGCCTTCCAAGGCCACTGTGCACACCGCCCCTCCCAGGGCACCCTTGGCCTTTCCAGGACCCCCCACCCATGAAAGAACTGTGGCCCGTTGTTGGGACCGCTGACCAGGCAGCCCCACCTCCAGCCCTTGGGAGCTCCTCTGAGCCCCTCGCCCAGAGCCTGGGCCCCTGGGCTTGTCCCACAGACGTGCACACACATTCATGCAAGCACGCGTGTGCGCGCACTCTCCGCACACTCACGCTCACGTCTGCTCAGTCATACACATGCCCGCACACACTTGGCCCACCCCGTTCCTCCCACTCCCCCTGGGTCTAGACACCAGGCTCAGCCCAGGTCCCCAGCTACTCACCCTGACCCCAGCTCAGTCACTACCATCCACGACCTGGCAGTCGGGGGTCTCTTTCGCACTGAGGAGGGGGCTCCACCCCCCCAGGTTTGGGGAGGGGCCTGTCACCTTCTGGCTTCCCCATATAATGGCCACTGCCATTCCCTCATGGTCTCCTTGGGTCCTGGACCAGCTGACCCTCACGCTCCAGTTTGGGGTCCCCACAGGTACCGCAGACCCCTTGGCAGAAGTCTAGGGGGTCAATTAGGAATTGGGAATGCTGCGGGGTGGGCAAGACTGCCCAGTCTTCATCAGCTCTGGCTGGGCCTGTGGGGCCCTGGTCCTCGGCCTCACTTTGCTGAGGGGGAACCGAGGCCCAGATCAGCAAGGTGAGCCTAGCATCCAGGGACGAGGGCCAGTCAGGGTTAGAAACAAGTCTCCCAGCTCCAGGAGCTCCCTAGGAGGACCCCTTCCCACTCTCCTTGTAAACAGAGAAACTGCCTGGCTGGGTTGGTGGGGGCTGTAGGACGCCCCCTGCCCTGGGCGGGAGCTGGGAAGGCTGAGTGGACCCTGGATCTGGGGTCAACCTGTCCTGGCTATGGGGCTGAAGGCCACACAGGGAGGAGCCCCGTGACTTGCTGCTCGGCGCAGCTCCGGTGGGTCACAGAGAAGGGGACCAGTCCAGATGGTCAGGGCAGGAGACCGTGGGTGGTGCGAGCGAAGGAGGGTGCCCTGGGGGACTGAGTGTGTGCTTACACATGTGTGGGCATGCATGCGTGTGTGCACCTGGAGTGTGCGTGTGAGTATATGTGAGTACCTCTGGGTCTGGGACCCTGAGTGGGGAGGGATGGTGAAGGGCATGTCGGGGCAGCAAGGACTGGGGTCAGAAGCCTTTGGGCCTGGAAATGCAGGTGAGCAGAGCCCCCGCCTTCTTCCCCACAGGCGGAGTGAGGAAGACATGGTGAAGACGGAGTGGCCAGCTGCCCAGGGCGGGGCCAACCGGGACATGGGTAGAAGGGTAAGGGAGAATTGGAAAGTTTGGGGCAGGGTATGGGGAGGGTGAGCCCTTCCTGAGAGGCTGGCCCCACATGGGCCCTAGGAGTGGGAGACAGACATGGTGGTGGTCTTTCAGGAGGGACCAGCTGACCCTTCACCCTCAGCCCTGCTTGGTCTCTCCTGGGGCCCAGGCTGGAAGGGTGGGCTTTCCTCTGGGAGCCCAGAGAGGGCTCAACACCCACCAGCCAACTGTCCGGCATGGGCTGCACGCAGGGGGCAGGGTGGGCAAGCCGGTACAGGGCCAACCAGGGTCTGCCACATCCAGGTGACACCCTCACAGTGGCAGTCACCTACCCCGGCCCTGCAGCCCCTACTCCCCGCCTCCAACCTGCTGTCCCCCACCCCCATCCACCCTCCTTGACCTCTGAACCTACCCTCTGCCTAGACTCGAGCCACGAGGCCAGCCTGAGGGATGGAGTCAGGGGCACGGAGGGTAGGTACCGTTTTATTTCACTGTGTGCGGGAGGAGAGGAGACAAAGACCCTGTGAGAAGATGCGGGAGGGCGTGGGGGCGGTCAGAAGGGTCTGGACGTGAGGTCCCCACCCCTTCCCTGGGGCAGGGCCACCTTGCAGGATGCCCCAGCCACCACCTTCCGGCCCGAGGTTCTGTGTTTCCTGCTGGCGTGGGGTCCGGAGGCCGCAGGCCCACACCTGAGCACCTTGCCCGGTGGGTCCTTGTCCTGTGTGCTTCGCGAGTCTCTGAGAAGACCAGGGGGAGGCGGCAGCAGGACTCTGCATCTCCCAGGCAAGCTGGGAAGAACCATCATTTTCCATTTCTTCCCAATTATAGAACAATATTGCTACTATGGAAATTGAGAGCAATATGGAAAAGAGATGTCCGCACGCTGCCCAAAAGCCATCACCGGCCATGGTGCTGGTTTTCTGTCCAGCCTGGATCCCAGGCACCACTTCACCTCCTTGGGGCCACGTGTGTGCGTCCCCCCCAATCTCGGGCGCCTGTGGTGGGGGTGGGGGGCTTCCCAGGCCTGGGGCCGTCTGCAGGCACCCCCTCAGGGAGGCAGCGGTCTGCGCCCTGGAGGCTCTCACTGGCCAGCAAGTTCTCTTCCTGAGTACTCATCCGTGGTTTCACTCCTCGTCTGCTCACTTACCACGCGCAGTCATTTAAAGCTTTGATCTAAACTTTATATTTTAAGTAAATTTCTAAAGTTTTACAAAAGCAGGATGTTCAACAGTGCATTTCTAATCTTCAGTTCACATTTTCACACCTTCTGTGCATCCCTGAGTTTTTCCCCTTAAAAATGTTGAGTTACAAAATAGGGGCACCTGATGGCTCAGATGGTGAAGCGTCTGCCTTCGACTCCGGTCATGATCCCAGGGTCCTGGGATGGAGCCCCTTGTTTTGCTCCCTGCTTAACGGGGGGCCTGCTTCTCCCTCTCCCTCTGCTCCTCTCCCCGCTTGTGTTCGCTCTGTCTCGCTTAAAAAAAAAAAAAGTTAAAATATGTGCAAAAAGATATGCGAAATACTAAGCTGAGCACCCAAGCTTTCCCAGCTCAGAAATACAACCTAAGGAACTCATGCAATGTCTGAACCCCCAAGTGAGCCCTGGACCTTGGGGTTTTCATTCTGTCTGGGAACACCTCTGCGGACAGCCCTTTTAGTAAAAGCCATCCTCTCCCTGTTCTCTGGAATTCTGGACGTGTTTCATCAGTGATGCTGAGGACATTTGTGCGAAGGGTTCCTTCACAGCCAATCCAAAGGGCAGGACTTCTCAAACCTCTGCTGCTCCTTCCCAGGCCTCCTCCACCGGGCTTGTCTGGGGTGGGGGGGGGGGCTCTCCCACCCACTGGAGTTACAAGGACCCTGACAGAATGCTGAGCCTCTCGCTTGTCCAGAAACTGCCAATGGCCCGCACCTTTCTCAGGGCAAAGTGTCCCAACGCGGAGCCCCACCAGCCCGCAGGCCATAAGACAAGATCCCTCTGACCCCTGGCTCTCTGCCCCAGGGCCTTTGTCCCTGCTGCTCCGGTGCCGGAGCCATCAACCTCATTTTCTTCAAGTCATTTCCTCTTCCCCGGCCCCCCACTCTACAATGCCCGTGTTTGCATTTCCCTGCTCCCTGCTCCATTTCTGGCTAATACCCCCACTCCCCATCCTGCCTGTGGTGCCATGAGGGTGGGGATGCTGTCACTCTGCTCGTCCCAGTGCTTCGGGACTGGAACCAGCAGAGAGAGGGTCCTCCTCACTCACTTCCACATCACTGCGCCTGGCACCACATGGCCCGCGTGGAGTGACTTTTGCCAGAAGTTAAGCCATCAGGAGCTTGTGGGGCCCCGTGGGAGTCCTGGGGTGGCCTCAACCTGGGCGACCGCCCGCCCCCCTCCAGGTGTGTCCAGCTCAGACCTGCCCAGGGCTTCCCCTGACTCTTGTACTCACTCAAAAACACAGCTGGGAATGGAAAAGTGGGTGCAAGAGGATTAGAAAGTTGGATCCGTTGTTTCAAAATTCATGAAAACATAGACTTATGAACAAGGGAAAAGGCATCAGGTGGGCAGGGGCTCCCCACAGAGCGGAGACCATGCCGGTCGCTTGTGTCTGCCCACCCCGGGGAGAGGGGTGGTGCCCCATTGCCCGCTCCCCCACCCTCCAGCCGGCAGCAGTGACCTCACAGGCTTCCGGCCGAAGTGGGAATTCCCAGTCCTTCTGGGCAGGAAGGTAATGGGGAACCAGGCCTGCTGGTCATTAAAGCCCAAAGGTGCAATAACTTACAAACCCCGGCAGTGTGTTGCCCATTTCTGAGGGTCAAGGAGGCGTGATTCCTGCACTGGCCACATGGGGTCACTCTTGGGCCAGGCCCCGAGGGGTGGGGGGGCAGTGGGAGTGAGGCCAGGCCCACCCCGTCCCCTGGGAACTTCACTTCCCCATTTGGCAAATGAATGAGGAAGCAGGTTTTCGGGGCCCAAGCCACTCCAGATCTTGGCTGACCCTGGGCGTGGGCGGGGCCGGGCGGAGAAGCGGTGAGGCCTGGAGAGGCCGCCGGCGCACTCAGCTGTTCTGGGCGGTGGGTTTCTAGTCACCAGTTCACATCGACACCTCTGTGCATCCTAGGGTTTTCCGTTAAAAAGTTTAAAAATTGAAATATTTAACACGTGCAGAAAGATGTGCCCAGTGAAGGGCCTTGCTCCCCTGCGCCCACCTCCTGCTGTCTAGCCTGGGGAGGGGCGAGGAGGGCGGGCTGGCGCGGCTCCCGTTAAACTTCTCCTTCTCAGGTGCCGGTTCTGCTGTGCTTGGGTCGCAGTGGGAGAAAGCTGGAGTGAGCTCTCAGCTAGGAACTGATTTGAGCCCATGGCCAGCAACCGGGGCTCTGAGTGCGGGAGGCCCGCGTGTGTGGGAACGCCAGAGCTGGCCAGTCGGGAGCGGGTTAGCGGGGCTGCTCCCGGCCTCCCAGAGCCTTGCTGCCCTGGGAGGAAGGAATCCGTCCCGGAGTGGGAAGATGCTGGGCGTTCTGCACTCAGACCCATCTTCGGCCCCTTTTGCTCTGCCTTCAGCTCTGAACACAGGGATGAAGGTATGCGTTACATTGGATCCCTTTTGGAGGCACTCACTTGGTTCTAGCACTTTCCGTGCACATGCATCACGGGCAGGAACTGAGGACTGAGGTTGGCTGGTGTGTGGGCCTGGCGGAGGCGGCCTGCCCACACTCTGCTTCAACAGAAAGTTAAACCGTGAACTAGAGAAGGAGCAGCTGCAGGGTGGGGTTGGCCGGGCCTCTGATTTTGTCCTGAATTTACCCCCAGGCTCCGTCCCTTGTAGGGTTACCTGGGAAACGGCACCGGGATGGCGTCACTCACGGGTTTCCTGCCCAAGGAGGCCTGGACAGCAGGGCAGCCCACCACCACCTTGAGCACCCTGAGCAACTGCGAGCACACTGCAATGGGGCAACACCTCTGCGTCCGCTTCCTGGCAGGGCTGGAGACCCAGGCCCGAGCCCACACCCCGGGCGTGCAGGGCACTCTGCCTTCCAACTTGCTAACCATCGGCAGGAGCCCCCCCGCCCCGAGGTGGGCGTGTGAGGCATCAGACCCTCAGCCTGCACCCCAGGTTCCAGGACCACCTGGAGAGCACCCTCTGGCCTGGGGTGGGGACCCTCAGACCTGGGATGACAACCCTCCAAGGGAGTTTGTGGTACTGTGCTGGGGTTCCACGTCCCCAGAGAAGGATCCAGAAGCCTCTTGGGCCTGTGATTGTGCTGGCCTGACCATGAAGTTGCCCTAGGGGCCCAGGTAAACAGAATGAGGTGGGGGGGCACCCACAGCGGCGCCCCCATGATTCACTTGTCAACAGCTTTGTACAGGCCCCGAGGGAACCCCAATTCTGCAGCCTGTGGCACACACCGTCCCCTCCAGCAGCTGTCTGGTGCTCTTCTGAGTGCCACCCCAAGAGGCAAGCACACTGGGGAGGGCCTGAGGGGGCGCAAGCGGTCTGCTCTCCTCAGGGGGTCCCAACCCCACCCCACCTCCTGACCTGGGGTCCCATGTGGAGCACCCTGGCCAGCACTCAGGCTTGACTGTCAGTCCCCAGCCCCGCAGAGGGGACACAAGCTGGCCGCGGGAAGTCCTGTGACATCACAGCCACCCAAGGTCATGGGTGCTGCTGGGCCAGAGGGAGCCCCCAAAGGAACCGTCATTGGGGTTTCAGTTTGGGGGTCTTTGCTGGGGAGGGGCTTCCTGTACAGAGGCTGGAGGGTTCAAGTGCCAGCCCGAGGTCCTGCCTCCTACAGGGTGTGTGGCTTGGCAGCTTCTGCCATCACTGCCCAGGGGGGCCAGGCCTGAGTCAGCTCTGCCCACAGCCAGGAACTCCGAGCCCACTGCCCGGGCAGGGGTGTAGGGGGTGTCCCTCCAGTTGTTGGTCTGGTCAGAGGGGGGCCCCAGGCCCTTGAATCAGGCCCCCCAGAATCCCAGACACCCCCCTTGGGCTGTTCCTCATTCTAGCTCATGCGGGGGACGCAAAACCAGGTGCTCCTTCACAGGGTGGGGCTCCCACCCCCTCTCCCTGCTGTGTGCTCCCTGGCCCCTGGTCAGCTCCCTGCCTGTCCCCCTAGCCCTCCCCATCCCCAAAAGGTCGCCCATAGGCCTATCTGTAGGTCAGCCAGCGGGGCCTGCGTTTTTGGAAGTGGCCCCTGCCTCCAGGCGCCATCACCTGGGGCCACATTCCCCAAACTCCCTCTTCTGTCTCTCCCCCGAAACCCAGCCCTCAGGGCCACCTCTACTGGAGAGCACGTGGGCATGACCGTGCACACAGGCTAGCGCTCACGCGCACACACACAGAGCAGCCTCCTGTTTCGACGAGGGACCGACCAGCCTCAGGAGTGCGCAGGTGTGCGTACGGGTCCGGGCCCCGGAGCAGGCTGGCAGCCCCCTGCTGCACCCCCGAAGCAACAGGAGGGCACGGGATGCCCCCACCGCATCCTGACTCCTGCAGGCACTGGGCAGGCAGCCAGGGCCGGGTCTAAAGCCCCCGGGGTCTGTCCTGACTCAGGCTCCGAGCCAGGCCTTCCCCAGGCATTTCCCGCCCCTCCCACGACTGCCGAGATGCTGCCCCGAGCTCTGGGCTCTGAGCGAGCCCCCACTTCTGGGCAAATTTTCTGGCTCCTGACACCAGGCACATGCACAGGCCATCTGTAGCCCCGACGTCCACAACTAGTGGGGCCTGGACCCCCACAAACCCTGTGGCTCCTCGTTCTCCAGGGGCAGGCTGTGTAGGAGACCCCCGAGACCGCCCCTCCCGGGCCCACCAGGAAGGCACCTGAGCACTCTTCCAGAACGACTCCCCTCCTGGATGTCGCGCCCCCACCCCCATCCACCAAAACAGCCACCTGATGCAGGGGTCTCCACGCGCCTCCTGGCCGGTCGTGCTTCCAAGCAGCTTAGCCCCAACTCTCTCTCGAGGGCCCTGGACCCACCCTCGGAGCCCCAAAGCCCTAACACACGCTTCAGCTGCCTAGGGACACACTGAGTCAGGGAGGACACGGGCGGTCTGACTCAGGGCTGAGGAGGACTCAGAAACCCTGGAGGCCGTTTGTGGCTCTGAGTCCCTGCAGGGGGCCAGGCTCAGGCCCCAGGAGGTGGGGGGTGAGCAGAACCAAAGCTCCAGGGTGTCCTCCCAGCAGGGGGATGCAGGCCGACACAGTGTCTGGACACACCAACGTACGGCTCTGAAGTCCCCAACCCGGGGATGGGACTCCACGTGGCCTAGCCCACGGTGAGAAGGCCACAGCAACGCCGGGTCCGACCCCTCCACAGCAGCCTGGAGGGCCCGGGCCATCTTGGGGGATTGCGGCAAGGCACCCAGAACCACTGATGGAGGGCGGCCGGCGCCTGCACAGCTTGCTCGGATGGCTCTTCCCAAACTTCACGTGCTCCCTTCGTGCCGAAAGTGCAGCGACCCCAGGGACTGTTGTTTCCACAGACTCCTCCACAGGACTTCAGTTTGGCTGACGAAGGACGTGCTGGCCCAGCACCTCCCCAACCACCGTGTCAATGCAACACCCCACAGACAGGAACTTTGTTCACAGACACATGACGACAGCCCTGCTCAGGGGCTCCAGGGAGCGAGACCAGAGTCTTCGCGTCCGGGCTGGAACCCCCGGCCTCCACACTGAACACCCACACACCAAGGCCCCTGCCGCACTTTGGACACCAGTGTTCCACTCTGAGCCCATTGGACCCGGCACGGTCTGGGGGCGTTCCGTGCAAGCTCAAGTTCAAGGTCTAGTGGCCTTGGGAGGGGTGGGTCCTGGGCCTCTTGGAGGAGCCTTTCTCCACGGCCACTCTCGGTCCCTGGGACTTGTCCCCAGGTCTCATCAGCTCTCCGATCTGCTGGTCCTTCAGCTTTACCAGGCGCTCCAGCCCGACCACCTTCATCTGCAAAATCTTCAGGAGAACACACATGTCTGAAAGGCAGCGCCCCGTCCCCCTGCTGGGGGTTGGGCAGGGTCAGCCCCAGGCTGAGCATCCAGCTAGCCCCACTGTGAGGGCCACATGGCCGGTGCTTACATCAAAAGCCCTCAAGGGGGCCCCGAGGGAAAGGTCCTGTCAGAAATGAGCTCAGTGCGCCCGGGGTGACCATGCAGTTGGGGGTTCTGGGCAGCAGGAATAGAGTCGGGGAAGCAGGACATGGAAGGAAGGAGGTGGTTATGGGAGGTGCTGGCTTTCCTCCCTCACCCCTTCTGGCGCATTCCTGGGTCCTGGCTGGCCAGAGCTGCCCAGACCTGGTGGAGCCCCCCAGCCCGCGCCCTCTGCAGCCCCGCCCTGCTGGAAGAGCCCGCCTGGTCCCTGGCAGGTTTGGGGGTCAGGCTTGTGGAGTTAACGGTTGACTGAACGTAGGCGTTGCATTTCGGCAGCATGCGCACTCTTTACTTCTAAAAGTTAACAGCCAGGGTGCCTGGGTGGCTCAGTCAGTTAAGCGACTGCCTTCAGCTCAGGTCATGATCCTGGAGTCCCTGGATCGAGTCCCGCATCGGGCTCCCTGCTCCACGGGGAGCCTGCTTCTCCCTCTGACCCTCCCCCCTCTCATGTGCTCTCTCTCTCTCATTCTCTCTGTCTCAAATAAATAAAATCTTTATTAAAAAAATAATAATAAAAAAAATAAATAAAGGTTAACAGCCAAGGAAACGTTCCCATGCACCTCGGTGCACGAGGAACCGCCAGGCTCCACGCCGCAGGCTGTCCGGCAGTGGGAACAGCTCCTGAGCCACGTCACACGCCTTCCCTAACCGCAAGCACAGCCCCAGGCACAGCACAGCAGCCGAGAGAAAGCTGTCTGCCCCCAAACACGGAGGGGAAGTCAACGGTGTGGCGGCCCACGCTCTAGCCAGGGACAGACAGCTCCAGCCGGTCCGGGCCGGGGGTCGGCGTCTCATCAAACCCCTCCGTGAGCCCTGGCCAGCGTGGGCCAGCGTGGGCCAGCGCGACCCGGCAGGCCCCAGCCCATGCGGCTGGCCGCGCCCCCACGCCCACTCCCCAGTCCATGCGGCTGGCCGCGCCCCCACGCCCACTCCCCAGTCCGAGCTGCGAAGACCCGGGGCCGCTCGCGGAGCTAGCGCCGTCCGCGTCCGCCCGGATGACCCACAGCTGCTGTTCCACAGGCAAACCAAGGAACGCCCCCCACTCCCCCGGGAGTCTGTCTTCTCCCGGGGCGGATCTCCCATCGGCGACCATCGCGGCAGCTGTGCCGTCACTTCAAGGGCCAGAGGAGCTGTGTTCCCCTCCGGGTTTGGTGAAGTGAAGCGGTTACGATGCACTTTGCTGGCACATGGACCGGTGCCGCAAGCGTGGGCATGACAGTGACCTCAGCTCCGATGCTGCTTATCACTTCCTCTCTGCTGCCTTCAGCAAATCCCAACCACAGGATGATATCACTTTCCGGCTTTCTCAAGAAAACAGCTCATCAAGATTTGGGTATCCACTAGGGAACCGTGCTGTTCTCACAATTCTTGATGGCTCTTTGGCCCTGAAACCCGACTGCACACCCCCACCCTCCCTGCACTGTCTCAGGTCCAAACCCGCAGCCTGCGCTCCCACAGGGGTGGGGGTGGGGGTGCCCCCTCTCTATGTCAGCGAGGGACCGGAGCACTTCCTGAACCCAGGAACACTGCAGACCCTTAGTGAAGGAGCAGAGGAAGAGCCGTGCACCTGCGGAACCAGGCATAGGCCCTGGGCTGGGGGGTGTTTTCTGCTCCCTGACTCAGCCCCCAGCCCTGGGGCCTGTGATCCAGCACCTCTGGGTGGTGGCACCTGTCTATAGTCCCCGTGGGCCCTGGGGTCTGATAACTGCCAAGGCTGGGTGGTGGTGAGTCATGGGGAATGGAGGTCCACCATACTCTTCTCTCTGCTTGTGGGTATGTTTGGAATGTTCCACAGTTAAGCTGTTTTCTAAATAGTCAAACTAACTGTGGGTTCTCCCTGGTCAGGGACCTTGCCTGCCCCACCTACTGCCATACCCACACTGGGTCCTGGCTTCCCAGAAGGGAAGGCAGCCCCCCTGCTTCCTGGGGGGTGTCTGGGCATTGAGGGGCACCCAGGTCACTGCACCTTGACCATCTCCTGCAGCACGGCCACAGCCTGCTCCTTTTCCTCCAGTAGCTGCTGCAGCCTGGGGTCCGGGTTCTCCCAGCACCCACCGGCTGGGTCCTGACCGAAAGGCAAACACCCAGCCTTTAACCCAGAGGGCTGGTGGGGGTAGCTTAGAGTGGAGCGGCTGAGGTCAGGAGACAGGGGCCTGTCTTCTCTGGAGTCCTTGGACTCCGGAGGGTCTTCGCACTGGAGGGTGCCGTGGGTACGGCAGGCCTGTGAGATAAGCAGACGCAGGAGCTCAGGGAAGAGGCTGACCCGGCCACAGCACAGGGCGGGGGGGGGGGGCACGGAGCCCACAGAGGCACCACGCAGGCGCCCTCTGGCCTGATGCCATCCCACAGTACAGCCCTGGATGCCTTGGAATGGCCCCCTCATGGACTGCGGGCTCCCACTCGGGAAGCTGCAGCCTGGGAGGCCTTGGAGCCAGGACTCCCCTGACCATCCCCTCAGAGCAAGGACCCCCCCTCCTGGAGGTGTGAACTCGAGAGAGCCACATGCCTCGTCTGACACTGCCCTTCGTGGGAGGCCCGAGGGGGTTGTGACGGGCCTCACTTCCCCAAACCTGGGGATTTGGATACTACCAGTGTCTGCTGGGGTGGTGAGCTCTGCCCATGGTCTGTCAGCATTAGCCCTGGTGGGTCCTGGATCCTGCAAAGGTTTTAAAGGTTGTACAGTGAGGGCCGGCCGAGGAGGGGCTGCTCATCGTTCATGTTGCCAACATACCTCCCTGTGTTTCTAGGCACAGATGGTGGGGGGGCAAACTGGAGAGGAGCCAGCATGGCCCGGGCTGGCCTGGGCACAGGGAGTTTTCACCGTCCCGGGGCCAGTGGGTCAGGCCAGGAAAGGGCCAAGGGCTGGGGCTTCACCAGTCTGCCCCCCAGGGTCGCGGGTGTGCAAGGCCTTCGTCACCACGTGGCCACATCCCAGCATGACAAACGCGGCAGGTCTAAGGCCGTACAATGGCCCCAACACGTACGGCTGTAGAGAGCGGGGCTTGCTGGACAGCGCCATCCTTCGCCTTTTCCCTCAGTGCACACAAGATGGGCTTGATGGCCCCAGGCGTGTTGTCCACCACCCTTCGGATTTCCGTTTCTGAGACCCACAAACGCAGCTTGTGAAAGACTTTCCTGCAAAGGAAGTGGGGGTAGTCCTCAGAGCAGTGCACTTTGTGGGGCCAGGAGGTGGGTCTGGCTTTCCTTGGAGGAGAGGCTGGGACTCGTGTGCCTTCTTGCCCCTGCACCCACAGAAGCCCCGCAACCACCCTGTTCCCAGCCGTCCCATCCAGGGCCAGAGTAGTCAGTGCCCCGCGCCTTCAGGCCGGGCCTGGCCCAGCCTGGGCCTCTGTGGGAGAGCTCACCTTCTGGTGAGGAAGTCCTGCTGGCTCCCCTCCAAAGTGCTCAGAATCAGACTTCTCATCACCCCTAGAGCCTCCCCCTCTCACCCCTGGGGTTGAGCAGCGGCCTCCACCTCCCCCCAAGTCCCCTTTTCCCTCACAGCTCTCTGAAATGAGTCCTACCAGAACCTGCCCAGGTCTCAACCTCGCAGTCCCTTCTATCTCCGTCAGGCTCGGAGCCAGGTCCTGACCATGGCCTCCAGGGGCCCCGGGCAGCTTCAGCTCCCCTCCCCATCCAGCTTCAGGAGCACAGGGACCCTGCTCCCTGCTCCCCAGGGCAGCCTCCGCTGCCCCCCTAGGTCACCCACACCTCATTCTGCTGTCACTCCCTCAGGGTCCTTGTCCTTCCTATTACCCATCACGACTGACGCTGGTTACATCTCATTTATCTGTCTTCCCACTAGGCAGAGCGTCAACCCCATGAAGGCAGGGGCCCGGAGCAGAGCCCGCCACCCAGAAATACTGGTGAGTCAGTGAGTGAGAGGTGCAGTCAGCATGGGTTGAGCAGTCGGAGGGCAGGACTGACGCCCTGGTGGGTGGGTCTCAAGCTGACTGTGCTGTCCTCTTGGTGGCTGATGGTGAGACTCCAGCGGATAGGGGACACAAACACTGACAAGGCTGTCAGGGAAACAGCCTGAGAACGTGCCCCAGAGACCAGGAGGGGTAGGGGAGAGCAAGGAGTGGGGCAGGGAGGCAGAAGGCCTGCCTGTTAAAATGCTCCAGTTGCTGAGCTTCTGGTCCGTGTTGCAGGTGGGGACATAGTTGTGCAGATCCACAAGCCGGGGGTAGAAGTGCTTCACGATCTCTGCCAGCATCACTGGAGGCGCGGGGGGTGCAAGGTCAGCCTGGCCTGATGAGCTTAGAAGTCTTCCTTTCCTTACACATCAGTCTCCCGGGGCCCCTGAGGTGGAGGAGGACAGAGACCAGGCGGGAGAACTCGGGACAGTCCACGTCCTGGGGGAGCGGCCACAGGGGCCAGCCTGCAGGTCCCCCAGCAGCGTGTGGGTGCCCCCGGGAGAGGGCTGGGAGAGCCGGCCTGGGGTCGGAGGGGCTGCAGGAGGAGCCCTGAGGCTGCCCCCTCCTCCCCAGGAAATGCTGGGGGAGGGGAATTCCCCCGACCGCAGCTGGACGCAGCAGGCGGCGCCTGTCTGCCACGTGGCTCCTCCTCCAGGGGCCGGCCTCATCGCGGCCCCATTTCTGCGCCGGCCCGTTCCTTCCAGAGCGCCCCTCACGCCCGCGCTCTGGGATCTCCTGCACTTGCAGGGAGCCTGCGCGGCTGGGACGCTTCGCAGGCACTGGCCGGGCCCTGCGGTCTGACCGCTGGGCATCCTTCAGCCTGCTGACGGGCGGCCCTGCGGCCTCCACCCTCCCCGGCCGGGCACCCCCAAGCCCTCGGTCCTCCCGCCAAGGACCCCGGCCTCGGCAGTCCCCGGCGTCTCCCCGCCGGCCCGCCCTCACCGCCGTCGCTGAAGTCCCGGGCCAGGTGGCGCTTGGGGCGGCTGAGCGGGAGCCCGTCCAGCCAGGCGCAGAGGCCGCGGCGGGGACCGCGCGCTCGGCCCAGTTGCGCCCAGCATGGCGGCGGGACTGGCTGTTGGGGCCGTTGCCGGGTGACGGCGGCCGGATAGCCGCGGGGACC
>NC_058408.1:154377632-154435612 GCF_002201575.2 Neomonachus schauinslandi
TGTTGGGGCCGTTGCCGGGTGACGGCGGCCGGATAGCCGCGGGGACCGGAAGGGGCGGGGCGGCGGGACTGGCTGTTGGGGCCGTTGCCGGGTGACGGCGGCCGGATGGCCGCGGGGACCGGAAGGGGCGGGGCGGCGGGACGCGATGTTGGGGCCGTTGCCTCAGCGCCCTTGGGCTGCTGACTTCCGGTGGGGAGGAGTCCTGCTAAGGTCCAGGAGAGAAGGTAGAATTTGGGCCTCGTCGGTTTCCAGCGCGCGCTTTGACAAGCACTGAGCCCTTAACGTGTTATAAATTGTATCGCACGTTCTTTTACACTCTAACATCGATTTAATAAAAATCTCCGATTATTTAGAACTTGATCAATAGCTTAATCAGAAAATACACTTCATTGCAGTTTCGGCCCTGCTGCGCGGACGGGGCCGGGGCGGGGGGGGGGCTGCTTCCAGAGCAGCGGCCGGCCGCAGGTGCCCCTCGGGGTGCGGGACCCCCGGGGGGGCGCAGTCTAGAAGGCCGGGGGTCCCGGGCGGGGGGTGCTTCCAGAGCAGCGGCCGGCCGCAGTCGCCCCTCGGGGTGCGGGACCCCCGGGGGGGCGCAGTGCAGAAGGCCGGGGGTCCCGGGCGGGGGTGCGATGGGGGGTCCCGGGCGGGGGTGGCCGGCCTGTGGGAGAGGGGAGTCCGGCTCGGCTCTTCTGTTAGCACTTCTCAGGCCGCACCCAGGCCCAGCGCCTGCAGCCCCGCGTCACCTCCTCTGCACCAAGGGCTTCAGAGCAGCCTTCGGACCAACGGCGCCCTCGGAGGAAGAAAAAGAACCGATGCTAAAACGGATCTGCTACCAAGAGCACAAATGAATCATACTTCCTTTTGCATTTCCTAAAATGTAGGTCACTGCTCACGCAACATGGAGTCATGCTGCTCACACTTGTGGCCACAAGATCAGCAGCTAAGCCTTGGGAACCTTACACTGTCTCCCTTGTACTGACAGGAGGAAAAGATTCACAGCCAACAGGAGCGGCCCCCTGAAAAGTCCGGACAGTGTCAAGTGGATGTTGAAACAAACCTGGTGGACCGTGTCCCCCTCAGGCCGGTGTCCCCCTCAGGACGGTGCCTCAGCCAGCCAGCCGGGGAGACTGCGCACCCTGTTGCCCAGCGCCCTGGGAGAGGCTCACCTGCGTGGGTCCAGGGTTGGCCCCTCCAGCCCCAGGCTTGACCGGTGGCAGCGGGGGTGGGAAGGTCGGCTTCACACCCTGGAGGACACAGACAGTGGACGCTGGACACCACTGAATGCCCCGTCTTCCCCAGCATCTCCTAGCAAAGTTCCCCAGGTCCACTCTGTTCCTGACCCCCCTGCAGGCTTCTCGACAAAGTGCCCCCAGGTGGGGCAGAATCAAACCCAAACGTGGCAGAACCCCCTCCTGGGCCCATCAGCCACAACCTACCTCACCACCTCCCCCTCTCCCTGAGTGACCCACCCCACCCTACCCCAGGGTTTCCCAAGAAAAACTCTTAAATGGCCAGAATGTGGGTCTTTGGAGGTTCAAAAGCCAAGAATTAACCACTAAACAATTAACCACTAAACTTTGCATCTATTTGCATTTCAGCTTTCTCTGGGCTGGCAGGACAGGTGCCCCCAGGATCTGGGGTGGAGGAAGGGAAGGCCCAACGGGAACACTGGCCACACCCCCGCCCCCCAGGGAAGACCCTTGGTGGGCACAGCACAGCTCCCTTGTAGCCTTGGCTGGCTATCATCACTCCTTGGCTAGACCCCTTTCTGCCCCTTTGCCCCTGTTTTTGCTGTCAAAACCCCTCCTAAGGCTATTTCTGTGGCTTTGCTGTAAGCCTAAAATTAGTTCAAAAAGTTAAAAAGGAAGGAGAGAATCTTCGTGAAGCAAACAGCACAGTAACGGTTGCTGCCGGCAGGGCCTCTGGATGGACGCAGACCCTGGGGGTCACAGCGGAAGGAGTCGTCTGCCGCGCATTCTCAGAGCATCTCCAGACTTGAGCTCCAAAGGGAAGCTGAGGACACCACCGGGTCTAGCCATGGAAGGGCCGGCAGCCAGGGAAGGGCATGGGCGCAGCCGGGGGAGTCTCCTGAGTGGCAGAGGCTTCTCACCTGCTTGGGCTTCAGTTCAGGGAGGGGCTTGGCAGGAGGAGCAGGGCGGAGCTGCTGGGAGGGAGGGGCGGCAGTCAGGCCCTCTGGGCCCCTGGGTTTCGTCAATGTGCTCTCGGGGCGGGGCCATCAGCCTTATGAGTGCGGCCACGGCTGTCCCAGGGTCCCCAGCCCACCAAATCCAGCCCCCAGCACTTGCACTCCCCACCTAGGACCCGTTTGGTGCCCCCAGATGGCCTGGCTGCTGGGCCCCACTGCTGCTCACCTGGTCTGGGGGCGGCCGGGTGTACACAGGAACAGTGAAGGGAGGGTTGGACATGGTGGCTGGAGGCTAGAGGGGAACAGGGTGGAGAGCCTGGGTCTCACAGGGAGGCTGCCTCCAGGGAGTCTGGCTTTGGAGCTGTGCCCCCAGCTCAGGACCCAAGGTTCCCACCCCTCCCAGAGGAGGAAGACTAAAGTGTGCGCATGCAGGGCTCTGCCCCACCCCGTTGGCCCCCAAGGCCTGAGCCCAGGTGTGACCCCCACACTCCCCTCAGCCTTGTTGTGGAGGGGCCCGAAGGTGCTGGGCAGCAACAGAGGGTATCTGGGCCTTAACACCTTCCAACAGAGCCTGCAGAGGCCGAGAGCCTCGGGTTTAAGTGTGGGTTCTCAGACTGTCCACCTGTAAAGCCTGCTTCACGGAGGTGGGGCAGCTCTAAGCCCTGTTGGGAGGGATCAGGGATGGCCTAGGGATGGCGGGATGCAGTGCTTACAGCAGGGGGCGGCTGCTTAGGGGTCACTGTAGAGGCTGTGGGCCCGGCGGGCTCGCTGGAGTGGGTGGTCGGGGCTGGAGCCCCACCCTTGGCTGGCACACCGTGCCCCTCGTGGAACAGGGGGTTGGAGAGCCCCTTGGCAGTCTTGGGCGCCGTGTTCCTGGGGAGAAAGCAAGACTGGTCAGTGTGTCCTGGCCTCAGGGTCTGGCCCAGGGACTCAGGGGCTCCTGGGTGTGTCCTGCAACCGGCAAGAAGGGGTGAGGTCCCATGGCAGCTGAGCGTAGCTGCGCACCAGGGGCAGAGCCCACATCATCCCGAGTGCTCTGGCACTGATTAGGGGATGGAGGGGCTCTCTCTGGGTTTACGTCCACTTGTCAGCCACGTTTGTCACCTGCTCCCCCTCCTCGAGAGGCAGAGGCCCCAAGGCCCTCTACGTGAAGGGTTGTTCCTCTTCTTCTCAAACTTCAGGGGGGCATTTCCCAACGGTGTGTGAGCACGGGAAGTGCCCCTTGCCCGTGACGATGTTTTGCAACCCCAGAGCAGGCTCACCTCCCAAAGACGCGGCGCCGGGCCTTCAGGCAGAAGACCGCTCCGGCCAGGAGAGCGACCAGCAGCACCACAGATACCAGCACGCCCACCAGGAGGCTCCTGGACCCTGTGGGGGTGCATGAGGCCAGGTGTCAATAGGGTAGTGAGGGCTGGGAGGGCTCTGGGGCTGAGGAGGGCACAGTTTTCTCAGGCAGAGAACCGGGAGCCCAGGGCCCATCTGAGGAGCTTCCGTGCTGAGACCCAGTCCGTTACACCCGTGCTGTGGGCTCTCAGATGACGGGCTGGAGGACTTGGCAGTGACTGGCCCCCAGCCCACAGTGACGTGAGCAAGGTCTGGCCAGGCCCTGGAGACCGTGGTGCTGCGGACGGCTGCATGCACAGTGGCCACTGCAGAGGAAGACACTTGGGGGAGTGGGGGCCCCTCAGACTCCTGCGCTCAGAAGGGGGCTGAGGAACCAGCAAAAGGGCTGGCATGCTGTCACCGCTACTGTGCCCTCCCTCTAGGACAGGCCTCTCGCCGGCCTCATGTGGGGCCGAGGCGGCCACACCGGCTGCTGGGCTGTGCCTTGCATCCTTGGGGTCAGAAAGCCCGGGGTCAAGGACTGCAAACCTGAATCTCTAATGATACCCCGAGGGACTTAGGGGGCACGTGGTGTCCTTCTCAGGCCTGCCCAGGTGGTCTGAGGAAGGATGGGACCCGCACTGGACCCCATCAGGCCGTGCAGGCTTGCAGGTGCCAGGGCGGCCGGGCCTACCTGTGTGCACGTGGGGCAGCGGCTCTGTGCAGCGGGGCGGCGCCCAGCCCGGGTGGCAGTGACACTCTCCCTTGTGGTTGCACACCTGGGGGTGAGTGCGTGTAAGGACCAGGCCGCTACACACCCAGGCAGCTGTCACCGGCTGCCGAGCCACCAGGCCAGGCCTCACGGAGAGGGACTCTACCGTGCCTCCCCGGCTGGTGGAGGATGGGCCGTGAGCCCGGCTCCTCCGTGTGTGGCTGCCACAAGCGAGGCCTACATCCAACGTGCCCACAGCAAGGCCAGCACGGCAGGCGCAGTCGGGGGCGGCTCCCTGTGGGCTGTCCTCAGGGCACGTCCCCAAAGCTCTCGGAGAGGGGCTCGGGAGGGCAGCGCCCCAGCCCCTGGTGCCTTGAGCTCTCAGGGCTGACTGTCCCCACATCTTGACACAGGTTCCTGAGAGCGGATTACACGCGTCCCCATCTCAGAATAGAGCATTTCAAGTCTGACCAGTCCCCGGCCCCCGTGTCCACCAGCACCACTGCCCCGGGCCTCAGTGTTCACATGGGACGCCCTGATCCCCACCAGCTTCTGGCCGCGTCCCCAGGGCGCTGGCTCGGCCCCTGCTGTGCCTGGACTCATCTCGAGCGCGGCCTACCCGTCTCCTTCAGCCTCAGAGGGCGGGTGGCGGGGTGTCCCGTGGGCTCACGTACCCCATGGTTGTTGCACTGGGCGGAGCAGTTTCTGGATCTGTAAACTTGCAGGTGCTGGCAGAGTCCTTTCCAGCAAATCTGGAAGGCAGTGGGGGGTCTCCTAGGGCAGACATTCTAGACCACTGCCTGGCACCTGTGTCCCCACTTCCACCATCGGCTGAAGCTGACCTGCAGCCTGCACGGTGAGCTTTGGGGGAGGCAGGCCATGGCCACCACATCCAGGCTGGCCTGGCCTACACTCCATCTGCTGGCCGGCCAACCCATAGCTGCCACCAGGGCCACAGGACTGGCCCCACCCAGGCCCAGGGGGGCGTGGACTTGCAGAACAGAACGGTCTCCAAACCCTGGGAACTGAGGACCGGCTTCTTAAGCAGCCCCCCACCCCACCCTGTGCCCCTGCTGAGTCTCTCCGAAGCACAGAGGAGTCCGTGTGCACAGCCCTTGGACCACATGGGCTCGCCTACGTGGGACACGTGTCTAGGACCTGGGGGCCCAGCAGCCTGACCGCCACATGGGGCACATCCAGGCTCACATCTGGGTCACAGCCCCTACAAGCTGCAACCAGCTGATGCGCCTGCAGCAGACGGGGCTCTGGGTGCTCACCCTCTGCTCACCACACTTGGTGCCTTCAGGTACTGGCTCATACCCAGCACCTCCCTCCAGGACAAGAGCCTTGCAAGTGCCCGCGTGAGAGGTGAGGGTGCAGTAACTCCGCTTTAGGGGCTTCTGTCCACCCTCACAGTATAGGATGCCACAGTTGTTGACTCTGTGGACAGAAGAACAAGCCATGCAACCAGCTCGGCTGGGTCTCCCACCTGTTGCACGCTGACCCCCCTCTTATGAGGACCTGGGAGCTGCAGGAAACGAGGCCCAGAGCCTCGGACAGGCTGTAGGGTCCGCCGATTGGCACCTACCCCGCCCCCCACGACAGCGACACACCCTCCCTCCCATGAGGGCAGATGCTCAGGCCTGGGGGTCCTGGAAGGCAGGGCAGATCCCCTGGAGAACCTCTGACTCAGTCCCCAGACTCCTTTGTGCAGAAGACCCTCTTGGGCAGCCCCACTTCCAGGGACATCCTGTGGCCCTGGACCCAGGGGAGTCAGGCCACGGATGAGCACTCACCTGCTGGAACCGTGGGCGAGCCCGCCCTGGCAGCCTGGTGAGATGCTGTAGGTGTAGCATGTTTCCACAGCAACCCGTGAGCCTGTGGGGGCCAGGAGGAGGTCAGTCCTCCGGCTTGGGCCCCGCAGCCCCCCGAAAGCCAGAGGGCACCCGCCTCACCTAGCCCCCACAAGTCCTGGCACCTCCGGGCCAGCACGGGGCAGACCCCGTTGTAGCAGTAGCCCCCCGGGCAGGGCGTGCCATTCTCCTGGAAGACGTCCTCCGGGCACACTGGCTGCTGGCCATCGCAGTACTCCTCAAGGTCACACGCGTCCTTTGGGGGACGGCACAGCTCACCAGCAGGCGTCACCTGCCCAGCAGAGCAGAGCTCAAGTGTGTGTCAGCCCGCTCCCCGGGGCCCCTTCCCACCTGCTGGCCAGGCCCAGCTGTGCGGGGCGGGAGGGGAACTGACCCTGCAGCTTCGGCAGCAGGCACCCTGTGCGCACTGGGCCCCCGCGGACAGCTGGCAGGTGGTAGCATTGCAGCAGGGGTTCCGACAGGCCTGGAGAGCAGAGGCGGGGGTGGGCTCCAGGGCAGAGCCCGGGCCCCCCTTCCCGGAGCCCCCGGGTGGAGACAGTCCTCAGGGAGCAGGACTGTTCTGCTGAGGGGCAGCACACAGGGCAGCTGGTGGGTCACGGACAGACATCCATACGGGCAGGGGGCGGCGGGCATCTGGCCCGTACCTGGGGCGGGCCGCAGTCACACTGCTCCCCACGCTCCACAAACAGGTTCCCGCACACAGGGTCGCCCACCAGCCGGCTGGGGTCCGGGGCATTGGCCAAGCAGGCTGTCCGAGGCTTCTCCATGAACATCTCCAGGTCGGCGCGGCTGCACTGGCTGAACATTCTGGGGAACCTGGCGCTGGGGGTGCAGCGTGCCTCCGTCAGGGGTGTGGGGGCAGGGGCACCCAGGGCACCCCCCTCTGCAAGCGGCCCCCGGCCTCACCCGATGCTGGCCGCCATGATGCAGCCGCCGCCCTCCCGTGGCACAGGGCAGTAACAGCCCTGGATGTTCTCGTCGTGGTCCATGCCCAGGTTGTGGCCCATCTCGTGGGCCATGGTGGACGCCACGCCGATGGGGTTCTCTAGGTTGTGGTCCTAGAAGGCGAGGCTGTGCTGGCCGACGCCGCAGCCCTTCCCGACCCCACCCGCCCTCACTGGCCGGGAAAGGCCGCAGGCTTGGCACTGCACCCCGCCAACAACACTTCTCAAAGCATCAGCGCATCCTCCAGGGGAGGCGGCCGCCCAGGAGCACCAGCCCATGGGGACAGCCGGGGACAAGCACGCGGACCTAGCGCCCGGAGGCCAGCAAACCTGGTTCACAGCCCCCGAGTCCTGGGAGCACACGGCCGCCACCTTGGCCAGTCCCACGGTGGTCCCGGTGAACTCGACCCCACTGGAAACAAGAGCAGTGTGCAAAGGTGGATGCCCCGAAAACTGCCTCCCCCCACATAGGCCTCCCTGGCCGCAAGGGCTCGGCTCTGCGCCCGCCACCGCATACGTGATGAGCTGCGCGTTGTCGTGCTGGTGCCGACCCACCAGGTTCTGCGTCCGCCACCGGAGGAAGTTGTCCAGTGTGACGTCGGGGTTCGAGCTCACGTGAATCTGGTCCTTGTGGTTCCACATCTCCAGGCCCACCAGGACCACACGGAAATTGAGCTCCTGATAAAGCTGGGAGGGCAGGGAAGCCCCAGGTCAGGCTCGGGCCCGTGAGGGCCGCAGAGCCCAGCTCCCTGCCGGCTGCCGGTCCCCCTGCTGGCCCCGCCCCGCTCGAGGACCAGGGTTTCTACCCACCTTGTCCACGTGGTTCACCACCTCCATCACCCGGCTGCGTACAGCTCCTCTACTCCCCAGCCGCTGGAACTGCAGGATGGAGGCCCTCAGACGCCAGCAGTCCCCCGGCCCGCCCCAGCGCTGCCCCCACGCCCTGCCCCACTACCTCTGCGCTGTCCGTGACCACATACAGCTCCACGAAGCGGGTGTCTCGGGACAGTGGCCAGCTCTGGGGGCACAAGAAGCTGGTCAGCCACCCCAGCCACAGTCCTCCTAGCCCGGGCCCAGTTTTCACACACTGACCCTTTCCTGGGGTCCTGAAGCCGGCACCCAGCCCCCTGCTCAGGAATGGGGGTGCCATCCTGGAGGCTCCAGCTCAGGCCAAGGGGTGATCCTTGCAGCCACTGGCAGAGCCAGGCCTGATGGGGACCCCTCGGAGACGCCAGGACCGCCTGACTGGGTTCAGTGGGTAGAACCCTCACTCAGCCGAGCACAGTGGGAGTCTGGGGGATGCAGTCCCGGTGGACAGCGGATGAGGAAGCTGGTCTGCCCCCCCCCACAACCTGGGGCCTGAAGGCTGCCAAGATCCGAGGCCCCAAGGCCTTCTCCAAGCTGGTGTTGCTGACCCCACAGGTCCCGGCCTTCTGTTGCAGGTGCTCCGCCCGGTATAGCGCGTGCTGCCCCTCTTCACCGTCCCCATCCAGGGGCTCGATCAGGTGGACGTCCGAGCCGGCCCAGAAAAAGCCCCTGAGGGCAGAGGTAAGCCAGGTGATTCTGAATTAGAGCATCCCCACACGGGCATCTGGGGAGGGACAAACCCTTGAGGGACAGGGGGCCTCCTTCTGGTGAGGACAAAGCTCCATCTGCACGGGGACGGACGGCCCCCCAGGCGGGCGATATACGGGGCACGGCCTCCAGGGCCCGAGGGGAGCCCTGTAGCTCGGGGAACCTGTGACTTCTAACAGGCCAGACGCCCGTGTGCAGGAAGGTCGTCACGCTGAGCCCCTCTCTTCTCGGCCTCAGTTTACCTCTCTGGAGCATGTGGGGGATGGCTGACACCCCCTCAGGTCTGCGGCACTCACCTGAGGCCGGCACAGGTGCTGAGGCTGGCGGCGGAATGCTGGTGCCCCTCCACGTGGCCCTGGTAGAAGCAGTGACCCTGCAGGAGGGAGGAGGCGTGAGTGGCCCACGGCCCTGCCCCCGCTCTGCCCACTGCCGGCCTTGCGGAGGGCTATCCCGGGCCCATACCTGCCTTTGTGGGTGCTCCACCACCTGGGAGCCATTGGCAGCCCTGTAGGTCTCCGTGTAGCCCGAGCCTACCAGGTCCCTGGAAAAGAGCCACTGTGGTGCCCGGGGCCCCGCCTGCCCCCACAGAAGCCACCTCTGGCCTGGCGGAGTGGCCGGGCCAGGGAGCTGGACGCCTAGGGCATGGATATGCTGGGCGCAGCAGGCTGGGCCTCCACTCACCTGTTTTTCCTCAAGTGCAGGGTGAAGTTGTGCCCTTGGGTCCCAAGGATGTAGCTCACAGTCTCCGGGTATAGGTCCTGAGCCGGGAGAGGGAGGGGTCCAGGGTGAGGGGCCCTGCCCCAGGGCCCAGCACCTTAACCCTGGGTGCGGTGGAGCTTGGCTGGGCTGGGGATGCAGCCAAGGCCGGGGGACCCTGAAATCTGAAAGTCCCTCGGAGGACCCTGAGGGTCGTTCAGCATTGAGCTAGTATTAGGAAGCTGAGGCTGGGCAGACCTCAGTTTCCTCATCTGTCCACACAAGTAATGACTAGAATCCCCTTCCCCAGGAAGCAGGGGGAGGGGGAGACATGGCCCTGAGGAGATGGGGACATGGCACGAGATTGAGCACCCCAGGGGAGTGCCCCCCAGCCTGCTGACCTCTTGGGACAGGACAGCATGAGGGCCCAGGGCAGTAGAAAGCTTTCCCCAGATGCCGAGGTCAGGACAGGGCTGACCACAGGGATTTCAGGAATGCCCCCAGCCAGCCTTCTTGGGGAATCCCAGCCCAGCTCCAAATGCCCCACAAAGGTGCCGTCACCAGTCAGTCACCACAGTCACCACAAACACGGAAGGTGACACGCCCCTGATGAGCCAGCGTCTCTGGTCTGAAAGGGATCTGACTTATCTGGCCAGTGAAACCGGAACTTGCCCTGGGCTAGCAGGGCTCCCGAAAGGCAGCCCCAGGGCCCACACTCAGCAGAAGCCGCTCGCCTCACGCCCCCACCCGCCCCCACCCGAGGGCAGGGTGAGGCAGGATGCAGGGAGGTGAGGCCTGGGGGTGGAGAAGTGTAGGCAGACACAGACGGTCAGCCCCCCAGGCCGGCTCCTCACACTGGCGGGCACACTGGGAGCTACAGACAACACAGGCTCTGGGGGGCCAGGAGGGACCCCCGGGCTGGCTTCCCCGCCAAGACTTACCAGGTGGGAGGGCAGGGCTCGGCGGGCACGGGGTGCTGCCGGCAGGCGTTGGGGCCACACCACCTCATACTGGTCCACGTGGGACAGCGGGGTGCTGGGGGCGGCCACTGTGGGCGAGAAGGGGGTCAGCAGGCCGGTGCTGGGCCTGCACCTCCTCCTCCAAGGGAGTCACAGGTGAGCGTGAGCACCAGGGACTCGGAGACGGGGTTCCCCTGCCCTGGGTGGGGTCCACAGGGCAGCCCCTGATAGCTTCTACCCCAGGGCCTAGGGCTGACCTAGACGTCCCCTCCCCTCCCCTCCCTCGGGTCTGAGGGCGCACTCCGGCCCTGGGTCGGGGGGTAGTTCTGCCCTCCTGCCCGCAGGCAGTTCACCCAGCCCAGATCCAGAAGCTCCCAGGTATCCAACAACAAACAGCCCTGGGAGTGGGGCCCCGACAACAGCGACCCCGCAAGACTCTTCTCGGTCTCTAAGTGTTGATGGCTGTGTCTCCACCGCCACTATCTTGCGAAACACCAGGAGAGAGAGGCCTCGCCTCCCAGACGTGGGCCCCTCCAGCCTGGGGCTGGGACACCACCGAACCCAGCCCAGAAGGCTCCCCCCAGCAGCAGGGAGCGTAGGGGCCACCAGGTCCCCGGCCGGCGGTGGGTCCCAAGTGACTAGACTACCCCCTCCCAGCCTCCTCCCCCGGTGCCCACCCTCAGCTCAGGTCACTGCTCCTCGGTCCTCCCTTCCCTGCCAGGCTGGGGGGTCTGGGTGGAAGTGGGCAGTCACCCCAAGGCTCCGGGGTGGGTGGGGGGTGGCGCGTTCTCCACCCTGCCCTGTGAGTCCCCGGCCGGACCAGCGCTGGGGAAACGCCCCAGGCGGCTTCTCCCCCAGTTCCCTTTTGAAGTTTCCGTCTGCCACCCTGGGCCTTCCCGGTGAGGGCTCCCCTCGGCGCGCCCGACCCGAGACTGACCCAGCGCTCGGCGGGGTGCGGAGGGCCAGGGAACCCGACCGCGCCCGGCACTCACCTTGCAGACACAGCGCAAGCACCTGGAGCCCCAGGCCGCGCATGGCCGGGGCGCGCTCGGGGTGCGTACACGGGCGTCCGGGGCAAGAACAGGGGGCGCGCACGGGCTCCGGGGCCAGGGGTCCGGGGTCCGAGGACGCGGCGCTCGCGACAAGGTCTGGTCTCCCGGCGCCCCGCCCGGAGACCAGCCCCCGGCCCGCAGCCTATCGGCCCCTCCGACGCCGGGAGGGGCGGGGCTTGGACACCCGCTGGGGAGGGGCGCCTCGCCCCCGGCCGCCGGCCTGGGGCTCGCTCTTGGGTTTTCCTGCGTCTACTTCTGGGCCCCTGGGGGCCCCTGAACAGCGCCCGGTGTCCAGCACGTGGAAAAAACTTCGT
Organism: Neomonachus schauinslandi; assembly: GCF_002201575.2. Lineage (NCBI taxonomy): Eukaryota > Metazoa > Chordata > Mammalia > Carnivora > Phocidae > Neomonachus > Neomonachus schauinslandi. The sequence continues at coordinate 154,389,228 of NC_058408.1, forward strand.
AAATGTGGATCGAATTAACGGAGGGGGTTGGCGGACAGACTAAGCTGAGCCCCTCCTTGCAAGGTCGCACGCCGCTTGGTGCAGGTGAGGAAGCCCAGGCTCCGCCCGGCACAGGGGCCTCTGGCCAGGTGGTGGGGGCAGTGGTTCAGACCAGGCTCTGTCTGGGGGCGTGGCAGGGGGGTGCTCAGGTGCAGATGTGCCCTCAGACTTCCTGGGGAACAGAAAGCTCCCCACACCGCACCCTGGTGCCTCTGCTCTGCAGGGTGGGGCCGCCCCCACTGTGGCCTGGCACCCAGGCTTCTCTGGTGGGTGCGTCACCGGGGGGTCCCAGACCGCCTGCAGCCGAACCACGTGGCTCCGGAGCTGCGTTCTGGACAAGCTCCCTGAGGTGAGGGCATCAGTCTAAGTGAGAGCCTGTGGGCAGCACAGTCCAGGCCAGAGGTCAAAGTCTAACAGACCCTTATTTCCCCCAAAGCGGATGGCATAAAAACCAAAGGCAGGACGGGCTAGCCGACCTTAAGGCATCTCAGGCAGAGGTGACAGAGGTGTAGAAATGGTCTGAACACGTGCTCTGTCCCCCTTACCTACCACTTCCTGTGATGAAACAAGGTGAGACCCCACCCCCCAGCCATCTCCATCTTCCCTTCCTTCCTTGTATGTTGCAATTATTTTAAAACAGAAAGTAAAAGGCTAAAGCCCCTGTACTGGCAGAAACCAAAGCTGCCACGGACGCACACGCTCCGTGGGCCCTGGACCAGACTGCCCGCGGGCAGCTAGCGTTGGCAGCCAGGACCAGCACGGGCCTGCTCCTAGGACACAGGACCCCACGCAGCCCCCCAAACACACCTCTTGTTCCACCCCTCCCCCCTCACCACCTGCAGCCCTGAGGTGCAATGGGCAAGCCTGCTGCCCGGAGCCCAGGATGGGGACACAAGGTTTCTGGGTCTCAGAGCAGGGCAGGAGGGCCACAAGCCAGGGGCCGACGGGTTCCTCTGCTCAGCACGAGGTTTGCACAATGCTGGGGCTCTGGCCATGATGGCTGCACACGCTGCAGATTGGAAGAGGAAAACGCCTGTGGCTTGAAGGGGAGCCCCCAGCTCCACGGTGTTTCCTGTGCAAGGCAGCGGCCAGGCCGAGTGACCACACCCTAGCCGCAAGGGGGGACCCAGGCTGCCTCCAGGAGGCTGCTTCTGGCTCTCATTCCTCCTTGCCCCCCAGGAGGACACCCCCCCCTCCCGGAGCAGGTGGTCAGAGCTCAACTGGGACAGTGACACATGACCTCTGGCAGGTGGGCAGCATGGCGGGAGTCACAGGTGTGGGGCGGGCCGGGGTCAGGTTCCACCCAGCACCTCTGCAGGCGGGCAGGTGGGCTGGGCGGGCAGGTGCTCCTGAGGACTCCCCCACCCTCTGGCCCGGCCCTGCGACAGCTCGAGGACCGTGCTGCCCCCTAACGCCCGGAGCCCAGCCTAGCACAACAGTGGATTTCTGGGAGTCCAGGCCTGTGTACCTGACCAGCTGTGGACACCTGGACCCCGTCCCCTGCATGGCATTTTGGAAATTATCTTCATGTTGCTCAAATGCCATATGTTTTCACTTCTCTTTATTTGAGAACAGAAACATTTTAAAAAGTGACCCTGCTCAACTGAAGGAAGCTCACAGAGCACAGCCGTGCAGACGCCCGCTCGGGTCTGGGCAGCTGCTGCAGGGCAGAACCCAGGACCCCGAGACACGAGAGCAGCACGCAGGGACGACATTCAGACTTCATATTTAAACAGCAACAACGGGTGGTTCAGCGCTATTCCAGTAAAAGGTTCTGAACTCATTTCTCCACAGCACCTGCAGCCTCACTGTGCGCTGACAGCGACCCTGGGCGCTGATGCGGGGGGGCCCCGTGGGACAGGCACCTGGGGGGCTGCCTTCTGGCTCCTCTCTGCAGAAAGACGCTCCAGGCGCTCCGTGTAGAAGCCATTGAAGTCCAGTCTGCGGGAGGAGAGGGGCTGGGCTCCCATGCAGATGCCCCAGGTGCAGAGGTGCCCTCCCTGCGGTGCCACGCCAGGCAACTGATCCACCCCACAGGCAAAGGGCCGGCTCTGCACCAGGTACGAGGAACACCCACCCACACAGCCTTCCCTGGTTCAAGCAACACTGACATCGGAACCTAAACACACATGCAAACTGAAAGTGGAACAACCAAAACTCCTAATTAGGGGTTTAAGCAGAAGCATAGCTTCGGTTTCTCTGCTAAAACCCCAGCAGAAGAGCTGTCCCCCACCCCCCACCCACCTCCCTGGCAGCCCTCCCCGGCCCCTGGATGTTAGGGCCAGCCTTACCTGGCACAAGGGCCCAAGGGTGCCACAGGCTGGAGGCACCTCCCAGGCCCTGTACTTAGGACATCAGACGTCCGTCTGACACCTTCCCAGGCAAGGACATCCCCACCCCAATCCCTTGGAAATCAGCTGACGCACTGCCTCCCCTCTGTAGAGCGGGGCGTCCAGGACACTGCCGGGCTCCACAGGTCATGGGAACCTGCTGGCCCCAGAACCACAAACTGGCTGACCAGTTTGCTGGCCCCCTGCACCTGTCTTCACGCTCCTGCACTGTCCTCCCCAACGGGCCCTCCCAGAGTCACCAGGAATGCTCCGTCACACCTCCTAAGAGTGGTGACAAGGCACAGCCAGCCCCAAGAGCCCAAACAGGAGGCTTTAGTAAGCGCTGCCATGACCCCCACTGTTGGCTCCCAGTGACTTCCTGGCCTGAGCAGCACCGCTGGTCTTGTCTTCCCTTGACTGCCTCCTGGCTGCTCATCTGAAAATGGGGTGATGCTGCCGCCATGCACGGCCCAAGGCTGGGGGCTGGGGGGGCCCTTCCAGCGTCCTGGGTCCTGGCTCAGGGAGCAAAGCTTTGGGCGAGCCTGAGCCAGCCCGGCCCACAGACAGGGACCAGCGCCGGGGGCACAGACAGTCACTGGTGCACACACTCACGAGTGAACACAAACCACCATACACGTGCATCTGTCACTTCAGGGAGTGAGCAGTGACCAGCAGCAGCACAGGAGGTGAGGGACGAACGCCCGCACACCCAAGCAGACCCCGCCTCAGTCACTCCCTCCCTGGGGCGGCCAAAAGCTGTGTGGTGACGGCGGGGGGCGGGGGGCGCACGGGGGAAGCCCGGGACTCCCGGCCACACGGGGACAGGATGGTGCCCGTGGCAGCCGTGGCAGGAGGCCATCCGCACCCACCTGGAGATGACACTGGCCATGCTATGCTCACAGTCGCTGGTGCTGTAGAGGCTCAGTCGGGCCAGAAGGTCAAGCAGATGTGCCGAGAAATTCTTATCAAACTTGTTGATGGTGGCCTCGAAGCTGGAGGTCAGCTGAGGGGCGTCCACGTGCTCAGCCAGGTACTAGAAGACACGGTCGCGCACCGTGAGTGCCTCTAGCCCCACCTCGGCACTGCTCCCTACCAGCTCGGCTTCCCTCCCCACCCCACCCCACCCCTTTTTTTTAAATAGAAGGGATTTGGGCAAGTTTTCATGTGATAAAAGTTAAGGCATCATAAAAGTTCCTGAGACTGCGGAACACAGAGACATGCTCTGTTTGGGCAGTTGGCGCCCTGCCCTGCTCCCACAAGGAAGCAGCAAGTCCATGCACCTCATGGATTCTTTACGTGGCTCAGATTTTCAAGGGAATGCAGCATTTTCTCCTGGCTCCCTCTCAGCAAAGGGAGTGGACACGGGAGTGCGGGCCTCAGCTCCCTCCAGAGCTGCGCCTGGTGCTGCAGGGCCCATGCCCCTCCCCGCATCCCCTCAAAGAAGGCGGAGACACCTCGCCCTTCTAGTTAAGGCTGGACTCTGTAGTGACAGCAGGGCCCACAGCCCCGTGCCTGCTGCGTGGCAGGCCCTCTGCGGACACCCCAACCCCTGCTCCGGGGAACTGTGGCCTCACCCTCGAGCACAGCGGGGCTGAGGTTTGGACAAATTTGGAGAAGAGATCCTCTAGCTCATGTTTGGAACCTAATTAGGATGAACTTTTTTTGATCAAAGGGACAACAGAATGGAGGGCTGCAGCGGGCCTGCTGGACGAAGCCGGAGGCTGCACACCTTCCTAGCGAGCTCCTTGCGGGCACGCTCCTCTGCCCGCTCAGCCTCCGTGGGCGGCCCCAGCATCGTGCCATGCTCCAACATCAGCCGGCCCAGCTCACCGTCCAATTTCATGCTCTGCGTAAATCTCTTGGGGTCAGGAAGAAACGCTGTTGTTAGTTTCAAGGAACCCAAGTGGACTATGTGCCACCACACAGCTGAGGCGCCATCTGCAGATGTGGGGACAGCAGACGTGAACTCGGGGAGCTGCACCTGTGCCCACATAGCTTCAAAGGGTGCCTGTCGGAGGGCTCGTCAACAGAGTCTTCTGAAGACGGCGTCTCCCCAGGGCGAGCCCCATACGGATCTGGCTCCCAGGCTCCTATCCCCCAGAGGTTGGCGACCACCTTGCACGCCCTGGAGTCCTGGTGAATCCTGTGTCACCCCCTCTGCCTCCCAATACTTACTTTCTGTATCAGCATTTTAGGCAGCTGCTTGTAACTGAATCAAATAACTTGAACTGGACAAAAAGAACGCCAGGCGCCCAGAAAAGGGCTGGGGACAGAGATACTGCAGCTGCTGGTCCCGGCCCACGACGGCGGAAGGGGACTCAGACAGACAGCCCTGCACAGGGCGGGCAGAAGGCGGGCGGGCTGCGTGGTGGCGCACCTGCATGCAGTTGGTGAACATGACGCACACGGACATGAGCCTGGAGAAGACTTTGAGCAGCTCGGGGTTGGTCAGCATGCAGTCCTTCAGACAGTTGTCCAGGAAGCTCGTGTGGTGACCCAGCACGTCGTCGATGTTGGACGCCTGCGTGGAGAGACGGCACCTGCCTTGGCTTTCGGCACGACTTTGCGAGGAGACCAGACCCTACGCGGGCCAGGCTGCTGCTCTGTGTACTTCTGTTTTGTTTCCTTTCCTTAAATGACCCTACGGCTTTTGAGAGAACACTTCAAAATACCCCCACAAAAAAATGCTAAACATGCCGCCAAAAGGCCACGGTTTTGGTTCTTCCACGGCTGCCGTCCCTTCATGCTTCTGGGACCTGCTGACGGGCCCCAGGGGTGCTGGGATGGGGGTGGGGGGCGCAGAGCCACCCCAACCCCAAGGATCTCCGCACCACCTCAGGGGAACCCCCCCCACATCCCAGTCTCACTCGCGCACACCTTTGCTGTGTTCACAAAGAAACCGCTTCCGTGTACGGAGGGCTTTGCGGTCTCCTCCTCACCAGCCCAGGGCACGCGCTGCACTAACCCCTCGACATCCGGCCCACTACGTTCCCTTCACGAGACCTACTTGGTGCAGCCGGCTGGCGTAGAGCCTTTTAAGCGTTATGCCGTATTAAGTTCAAACTCACAGACTTCAGGTTTTTCTCAAGGATGTGCCACGTTGGCTCCATCACTTCACACATCATGTAATACTGAATGTTCTGAACAAAGTTGAGCATCCGTTGTCGCAGAGTGAAGGCACCGGCAAACCTGAGCGAGCACAAGGAGGGTCACCGCTGTGGCAGCCGCGGGCCCCCCGCCCCGCTGTCAGGGTGCCCTGCGCTGAGCGCCCCCACACAGGCACACACGCCACCCGGTGTCACCGACCAGCGTGCGCGCTGGCGGGAGCGAACAAGCACCCCCAAGCCTCACAGGGCTCACGCTGACAGACCCGACCACCCGCACGTCCGCACCGACAGCTAAGGGACAGAGCCACGCCTACCGTGGGCGGCCACGGCCCCGCGCTGCAATGTGAAACTCGTCACGGGTCGAAAAGCTACAGAGCTGTATGACAAGCTGCCTTTCTAAAGGGGTGAAGAGTGAAACGCTCCTGCCTTGAGGGGAGCACCTAAGCGTGCAGAACAGACGCACCACTTTGCCGAGTGTAACGAGTACTGCTTGGCGGCCTTGTTGCTGATCCAGACGTTGCAGAGCTGCCGCTCCACGTGCTTGCAGTAGAACATGTGTCTGAAGAGCATCTGGTAGCGGGTCAGGGCTTTCCTGCAAGAAGGAAAAGGTGACCGACACCTGGTGGGCGCTGCTGGCCTCAGAAACTGTGAGGCTCACGGCACACAGTGGCCGAGGCTCTGACATCGCTGATGCCGTTCTGCTCCCTGGCCACCAGGCAGCCAGGCAACCCACCCCGCACAGAAGTGGACGTGGACAGCTGCTGCAAACGGTCTGCAGAGTGGATACAATCCTGCCTTCCGGGCAAACCTGGAATTGTGTCCAGGGCAGCTGGTGCCGGAAAGATCAATGCTCACCTATTGATAATCAGTGACAGAGGCCACTTAACAACATAGTCAAAAGAGAAGGCCTCCAGGCCGCTCAGCGTGAGCTCAGTGGGGTCGGCATGGACCATCGCCTTCTCCTGCTTGGTCTCGATGGCCAGAACCCGCAGGAGCTGAGTGATGAGGTCATGAGGCATCAGATCGATCTTGAGAAAGACAAAGAAAAAAGCGTCACATCCTGACCGCTGCCCCAGCCCAGCTGCCCCACGAGCTGGAGAAGCAAGTCTGGGACTGAGGTAGCTTCCTCTGACGTAGACTCTGCATCCAGGAGGCTGGCTTACAAAACAAGTATCTGCCAATAAAGCCTCAGCCACTTTCCGCCAAAGCAAAAAGTGCAGAGAGATCATTTTTAAGATGCCCGATGGCGTAAACGAGAAACTACACAGCAAAGCCTAAATCCCTTCAGATTTATAATTTCACCACAAGTGCCAGGACCCGGCCGAAAGAGCGGCATACTTAGTGGAAAACAGTAGGCTGACCGTGAACAATGTTGGGGCTGGGGCGCCAACCCGTTGGTTCAGTTGAAAGTCCACGGGGACCTGCAGACCGCCCGTATCCCTAACTATGAATAGCCTACTGCTGACCAAGAGCCTGACACACGTGACGAGCACGTATTTTGTACATCATAACATGTACCGTGCTCTTATGATAAAGTAAGCTACAGAACAAGAACCGTTAATAAAAAAGAAAATACGTTTATGTCACTGTACTGTATTTATCGATAAAGATCTGTGTGTAAACGGACCTGCGCAGCTCACACCCGTGTTGCTCAAGGGTGAGCTGCGGCATCACCATCAGGAGTTGGGTTCTCCTGGGGTTTCATGGCCGTCTTGCTTAGGCAGCTGCCCAACCTATCTGGACGCAGGTTGGTGGGTCTGAAGGGCACTCCCCCAGCCCCAGGCCCCGACCCACCTTGAGGTCATCCTTGAAAGGGTCCGTGTTGGCAGTGCTCATGCGCAAGGCCAGCTCCAGCAGAGCCTCCAGACGGGTGGGCGTGATGTCGTCCACTGGCTTCTTCAGCTCCTCCTCGGTGAGGTCCATGAAGTGCACAAAGAAGTCCCCCTGGTCCATCAGGAAGTAGCGCTTGATGGACCTACAGAGCGGGTGGGGGCACGGGGGTCACCAGCGCAGCTGTGGGACCCGCAGAGTGGCCTAGACTTGGGAAAACTGACAGACAGCTGACAAGGAAGAGCTGCGTGCAGACGAAGGGCTCCCAACACAACCAGCAGTTTGGATGATGAGGTGGGGCCAGGTGGGCCTTGGGCAGCGCAGCCCAGGGAGGACGAGCCAAGCTCCTCGCCCAGCAGCGCTCCCCTAAGCAGGCCCGACCCTGCTCAGCTTCTGAGACCAGACGAAATCAGGCGTGTTCAGGGTGGTATGGCCATAGACCAGAGAAGTACATTAGAAAGGGGAGAAACAGGGGCGCCTGGGTGGCTCAGTTGGTTAAGCAACTGCCTTCAGCTCAGGTCATGATCCTGGAGTCCCGGGATCAAGTCCCGCATCGGGCTCTCTGCTCGGCAGGGAGTCTGCTTCTCCCTCTGACCCTCTTCCCTCTCATGCTCTCTCTCATTCTCTCTCTCAAATAAATAAATAAAATCTTTAAAAAAAAAAAAGAAGGGGGAGAAATGGTCAGCTTCACAAATGAGCAGAAACGAACAGCTCTTAGGCACAGGTGAGGGACCGCTGTGTTCAGAAAGGGCTGGTGGCCCTGGACCGGGGGCAAGACTGGGCAAGCTGTGTCACTCCAAGGTGACACAGGCAGACATGGCCCCACTGGGCTCTGGGTAGCAGGACCAAGGTGGCAGGGTCACAACTGTGCAAGGTTCTCAGGCTGGAGACAACCTAGCAGCATGCTTGTGTTTCTGTCCACAAAACGGAGCCACTAAGAGTAAGTTTCTGGCCTTGGTCAGACGCCAGGAGGGTTCCACGAGCCGAGCTAGAAGGCAGAAGGCAGACAGCTCACCTCAGGTGCGCCACGAGCTCCTTCTCTTCCATCAGGAAGGCCAGCAGGACCTTGCTGGCGTAGTTAAAAGCCTTCTCGATTTGCTCAACATATGCTCGCTCCTTCAAAGTGTAGATGATCTCCTTGGCCACTGGGCAGGTGACATCATGACCACACTCTCTGACTACATTCAGATATTTTCCTGAAAAGAAAAGGAAAAAACAGATTAAAAATTTCACTATACCAACACTAAACCACAGGCCCGAACCTCGGATACTGTGACCCCAACACTAGCTAGCGGACTGGAAACATGGTTCTAGAGCCCTTTACGTGAGGCAGGGAAACACAACTGATGCCCGTGAAGGACAGAAGCAGTAAGTGCTACAACAGGCTAGACTCTCTTTCATCAGGATTTTTCTAACAAAGAGCACAGAAATAATTTCAAAAAAGCTTTCAGAGAATGAGGTTCCCAACCATCTTCCAACCCCGTCCTTGATCACCAAGTCCCTGGCTGGAAGCCTGTCCGGTTCCCAGCCCATATGATGGTGAGTGGAACACCACTGGGCCACTGAGGCCCAGGTCCTCGACTGCTGTTCCTATAGTGGTGTATGAGACTGACCCAGAAGGACTGGATCTTTGGACTTTTTGTTGCTGGCGCTGAGCTCCTAAAACCCTTGCAATCTTGCGGCTCATGAGCCCCTTCCGAGCACAGCTGAGTTTATGCCCAGGAGGTGACTCTGGGGAGCCCCTGTCCAGCTCAGGCTGGGAGCTGCGTGCCGGGGAACCAACCCTGTGACCAGAGGGCGGGAGCTTTGGTCCCACCCCCCGATGCCAGGCTCGGAGAGAGGCTGGAGACTGGATAAATCAACGGCCAAACATTTCATCACTCACGCCTGCATAATGGAACCTCCCTACAATTCCTAAGTGGAGCGGTGTGGAGAGTTTCCGGGTGGTGAACACGTCCACACGGGGATGGCGCACCGAGCGCCACGCACTTCGGAGCTCCTGTGCTCGGCACCTGCCCAGACCTCGCCCCGTGGACCTCTTCAGCTGGCTGTTCACTTGCATCCTTTCTAATAACCCGGTAATCTAGAAAGTAAAGTGTTTCCCTGAGTTCTGTGAGCCGTCCTAGCAAATCATCAACCCCGAGGAGGGGGTCACGGGAACCCCCAATTTGTAGCCACGTCAGACAGCGGTGCGGACAGCAGTGTTGATGTGGGGGCCGCCCTGAGGGACTGAGCTCTGAGCCTGAGGAGCCCGCGCCCACCAACCCTGAGAGGTCCGTGCCGGGACTGGGCTAATTCACAGGACGCCCAGCTGGTGCACAGACAACAGGAGAGCTGGATGTTGGTGTGGAAAAGCCGCACGTCTGGCACCGGCTGGGAGCAGGAAAGCAACTTTCCTGTCAGTGGTAACAGAGCTCTAGAAACGAAGTAGTGAAGAAAAGCCACCTGGGAGACAACCTCCTGGGGTCAGGGAACAAAATGACAGCACCCAGAGCCGCAGGAGTCAGACGGGACAATGGCCAGGCACAAGAAGACCCTGTGGAGGCTCTGCAGCCCTTGCAGCGCACGGCGGGGCCCCTGCCCAGCAGCAGGGGCACAGAGACAGAGCCACAGGACAGAGGGCGAGCGTGTGCTGGGCTGGGGCGCGAGGCTCACCTGTGCTGAGCACCTTGCCGACCATCTTCTGCAGGAAGGAGGGGATCTGCCGCTGCACGACGGTGTACCTCTGGTCCCAGTACTTGTCGTTGTAGTCCTCCTGGATCTTCTCCTTCCGCAGCTCGTGCTCCTCCACCATGAACTCGCTGGCAAGCACAGGACGCTCTCAGGCGGCAAGCCACGCCAACAGGCCGATGGGCTCAGCATGTCCCGCGCCCACCGTCCCCAGCTGAGAGCCCGCTCCGGGGCTCCGAGGACATTCAGGGCCACGGGGTGCAGGTCGACCTCTCTAGTTCCACCCGTCAGGGGAACGTAGCCCTTCCCTCCCGTGTGAACACAGGCAACGAGCCGACCCCCACAGCAGGGGGGCAACCCCTTCATGCCTGTTTCAGATATCTCTTAGCGAGGCACGGTTTTAAAATCACGTTGTCAGGCCCCCCCAGACTGTTACGCGAATCACCAGCAGGGAAACGCTACTTCTAGGCCTGGCTTTTCAAGTCCTTTAGCAAATACACCTCAACAGGACAGACTTGTCTATGGGCCGCCCCGGCTCCTCGAACGTGCTGGACACCCACCCTCCCCAGCTGCGACGGAAGCCCGCGGCAGGAGGCCGGGAGCCGCACGGAGGTGATTCTGACCCCACCACTCGACACGCTGAAGCCTCCCTGGGCAACGTGGCTGCACGTGGCGTCTTACCCAAGTTTCCCCAGGCTCCACGAGCCCTACCTGTAGGGGTCATTGATTATCCCTCTATAGATCCACTTCTCCAGAATCTCGAAGTAGGGCACGCTGGCGGCCTTGGTTAAGTACAAGCACAGCTCCTGCGCCTGGCTGTCGCCCGTGTAGTTGAAGCTCCGGTCGTGGAGAAGGCTCAGGGTGGACCCCCCGACACACTCGCCCTTATCCACCGAGGTGGCTGCCAGGAGGGGGGGCGGCACTCAGTGCTGAGAAGGGCTGCCCGTGGCTCCCCCAGCTACGTCACGACACCCCAGGTGCTCCTTTTGTGGGGGACACTCAAACCGTAAGCTCGTAACCACTAATGAAAGTTTATCAGTAAGAGCTTCGAGAGTTTTCCTCCCACAGGTTAAAACACGAAGCAATACAGGCTTTGGCCTCACACCCTGGCGTCCACAGTGAAGAAACGAATGCCTCACACGCTGGTCTGGGAGTCTCACCTTCACACGCCACGACCCACCCCCATGGAATGTGCCTGTCCACTGCCCCAAGTCCCTCCCATGGCCCAGCCAACATGGCGGGTGGGAGGGTAGGCACGCACCAAGGGAGGCCAGGATGTCGACGGTGCGCATGGCCGGCTGGATGTAGAACCAGAGCTTCTGAAGTGACAACAGGCCCTGCCTCTGCAGCTGCTCCAGCTGCGTGACCAGGATCAGGTACTCCTTCACTAGGGTTCTCATGGCTGCCGCCAAGGCATGGTTCACCTGTCCGTATTCGAAGGAAGACTTTTCTTCAATGAACCTAGGAGGGAAAGGAGCACCCAGGACCCATGAGCAGGGGAGGCTACATTTTCAGATTAGATGTCAGATGCTCTGAGCCCCCTCCCCACTCAAGCTCTTCGAAACCAGCCCCCTGCACTTGTCCCCAGGCCCTTCAAAACCGTGTCAGGCATGAAACCGGGTCACAACAAGATGAGAACGCTCTTTAGAAAAGGAGTCAAATGATCTTTACAGACACAAAATGGGAGCTCCAGGGGTCAAGAGCACCTGGGAAGGCCCGTGTCCAGCCTCAGGTCCCGTCTGGCATCTACCTGGTCACCGTGGAGTAACTGGAAGCCACGGGGAGGATCCTGTTCACCAGCTCCCTGATGGACAGGTCGAGGTTGGGGTCCACGAGGAAGGTGCGGCTCTGCCTCCCAGTGAGGGGCTGGGCGGTGATGTACCTGCCGTCCACACCCACCAGCACATAGAGCAGGTCCTCCACCACGGCTGACTCTTGGGAGGCCAGGGGCAGCGTGCCTGTGGGCCGCAGATACCAGCTGGGCCATGGCCTCACCTCCAGGGCCCCTCACTCCCACTGACCTTTCTCCTGCCCTAATCTACTCAGGCACCCTCTACTGATTTCTCTGTTATTCCCTCAAACATTCATGGGCATGAGAATCAGGCTGTTCACTGGGATCTGACTCATCCCAGGGAGCTTAAAGGCTGGGATTCCAAAAGCACCACAAGCACAGGACAGGTGGAGCCTGGGCAATGCACCACAGCCTTAAAGCACCAGGCAGATAAAACCCTCTGAACACAAATAAAAGCCTGACATTTAAAAGGAGAAAGTCAGGAATATAAGAAGCACTTCTGACATAAGCTGTTGTTACAGCACTTGTCACAACTTAACAAGTCTGGGCTGCTGTGGGGTGAAAAAACTTTCTTTAAAGACTTGGAAGTGGTGACAACTTCCAGCACGTGTGCACAGTATGAGACGGTTTCCTTACAACCACCCAGTTAAGGACAGTCACAAGCCATCAGCCAGGGCCACCGGCCAAACGCCTCCCGGCCCAGGCAGCTCCCAGCCTCTCTCGGTTCACAACCCTCGGCGTCCTCCTCTGCTGGGACAGACGGCCACGCATGGGGAGCACACGCAGCAGCAACAGAACGGTGTCCGTGCCCCGCCTCGCAGCCCAGCCCTGCACAGCCGGCCCAGTGGGAGCCCGTCAGCCCCGTGGCACCGCAGAACCGGGGCCTGGCAGCGCAGGGGAGCGCTGCAGCGCACGTGGCGCTTCACAGGAGCACTGCTGGCACCGCCCACCGGCGCACCAGCCTGCTGACGGCGGGACACAGGCTCTGAGCACAGCAGCTGCCCGTCTGGGCGAGGCACGGGTCACGCGGCCTTCAGAGCCACGCTCTGGACTTCAAGCTCCACTTCCTCTCCACAGCTCCGACGGCCATCAGGACAAGCCCGCTCACAGCTCCGACCGGAGCGGCAAAGCTCAGCTTCCTGTTTCTCAAGCGCAGGGGTGCCTTCTAGGAATCGCCATCAACCCCCCCCGACTCACTTGAAATCTGAGCATCACCCCAGTTAGAGCCCCAGTGGATGCCCTCAGTGGGGGGGTAAGGGGTGCAGCACCGGGTCAGCTGGTCCTGCGGTGGGGACCCTGGCCTCGGGGGGCAGATGCCACCCTGCCCTCCAGCACCCTGCTCACACGTGGAAAAGGACAGCGTCACAGGCTGAGAGAGCAAGAACAGCGGGGTGGCACAGCCAGCCTGGAGGCTGAGCGCTGAAGGGACAGGGGAACAAGCCAGGCTGAGGGGACACTGCACAGCAAGGTGTGGCCTGGAGGCCAATCCACCAGGGTCTCTGCGGCTCCCCAGAGTTTGAGGGGTCACTAGAGAAGCTACACGGGACACAGGCCTGAGGCTCAAAGCCGCTAGCTCTGGGATGACGGAGACAGCCACAGGGCAGCAGGGCAGGATGCGAGGCCCCACGCCACCGGCTACCTGGGCCAAGGGAAAGAAAGCTAAACACCCATTCCTCAGCCACACCGGCTGCAGTTCAATGCCCATTCGCTACGTTCCACAGATGGCCCCATACCAGACAGAGCAGATCCATAACATTCCTTTAACACAGCAAGCTCTGCGGAGGTGCTGAGCCCCAAGCCAGTGAGAGCAGAAGGACTGTGTCTGGGCAAGAGGGACAGATGGGGGGGGGGGGGGCCTGGGACCAGGCTGGTGCAGCAGGAAGGAAGCAAACACAGGTGCCACTCCAGGACCCGGTGACCTGTGACCAGTCGCCGTGCGAAAAGTGGAGACGCTAGAGGGAGGGTCAGGAGCCCCACTGCAGACACACACAACAGACAGATGGCCACGTGAGACCAAAATTCAGGGAGACATCCTGAGGATAGAGATCTGGGATCGCAATGGGGACAATATGATTCCTTAAAACAAACGAGGTCACCCTGCAAAGGAAAAGTGGCAAGGAAGACCTGGGAGCAAGCCCCAAGGATCTGCTTGGAAGATGAGGTGGGGGGAGGAGGAGAGAAAAAGGAACATCCAGAGGCAGCGAGAGCACAAGAGCTCGGCACTACCGAGGATGAGAACTCAGGAAGGGCAGTGCACCACACGCTCAAAGGCACCGGGTGTTAGAAACACACACATCACCTACCTACAGGCACAGCCGTGTCCGTGCTCACGCCTGAGCCAGTCAGGAAATCCCCAACCAGTGTGGGTCTCTCATATACCCACGGCGGAAAGACAGGGAGGCGCTGGCCGGAATTTTTTTTGTTCTGCTTATCTCGAAGCAACTTTCTTGTAAGTTCTAGAGACTGGTGAGGATATTTTCAAAAACAAAAAGAGACATACTTTTAGTACCAATACTTAAAACTGACATCTACGGCACCAGAGGAGTCAATCACTCAACACACGAGGGTTCAATAAAAACGTGAAGAAATGAGCGTCTCCATGCCCATCACAGCGCAAGGCTCTGGTGATAAGACAGGGACCCCGCCTCTCATTGGGGTCTCGGTCTGTGCAGAACCCACAGGTAAGCCAGGAGCACGGGCAACAAGCTGCACCTTTCTTGGGAACACCTAGACATAGACTCAATGGCTTTTTCCTGGTGGCACGAAGTCTAGACATGACCTGATGGGTGGAGACAAGGCCCCACGGACAGCCAGCTAACGAAGGGAGCCCCTACCTGGGCCCCTCAGGGCCAGGGGGAGAGGCCACCTCCTGCACATGCCCAGAGCTGCGGTCCTCCTGCGGGACCAGCCACCAGAAGCTGACCAGGGCAGTCCTCAGAAGTACCAGGTCAAGGGTGGCCAGCGAGAGGGGAGGTGCAACTATTTCCTCATCTGTCACACAGGGTAGCAGTGTGAGGACACGGGAGGTGCTGATGTAAGACAAGCAACCAGCGCTGGCTGCCGTGCCCGTCAGAGCCACTGAGCTCAACAAGCACAAGCTCTGCTCAGACCCTCATGGGTGCTGCTCTGAGGGGCCTGAAGGCGACAGGGGCAACCCCATGAGAAGACAGACGTATATCAAGGGACTGGGGCAGGACATGAAATCAAGAGCAGGAGAAGCGGCAAGTAGGAGAGATAGAAAATGGTCTATAAAGTATATTCTTTTTTTTTTTAAAGATTTTATTTATTTGCGAGAGAGACAATGAGAGACAGAGAGCATGAGAGGGAGGAGGGTCAGAGGGAGAAGCAGACTCCCCGCCGAGCAGGGAGCCCGATGTGGGGCTTGATCCCAGGACCCCGAGATCATGACCTGAGCTGAAGGCAGACGCTCAACCAACTCAAGTGCCCTAAAACTGGTCATTTTATTATTTATTTATTTATTTATTTATTTATTTATTTAAAGATTTTATTTATTTATTTGAGACAGAGAGAATGAGAGAGAGAGAGCACATGAGAGGGAGGAGGGTCAGAGGGAGAAGCAGACTCCCCGCCGAGCAGGGAGCCCGATGCGGGACTCGATCCTGGGACTCCAGGATCATGACCTGAGCCGAAGGCAGTCGCCCAACCAACTGAGCCACCCAGGCGCCCCTATAAAGTATATTCTTACAAAAATAAACTGTCAAAAACTAATTGAGGGAAAGGAACAATCACAATTTACGGAGGCTGAGATCCATGCAGTGCCCCCGACAGGCAAGCCTGACAGCCTGGTGGGTCAGAACCTTCCTGCACCGTTATCCACTCCTGTGGTCCAGGACTGTCACCCCTGAGGGTGGTGGGGGAGCCCTACCTGCTGTAGCGTGGAACCCGTGGCCACACTGCCAAGCTGCTTCCTCAGCTCCTCAAGCTCCTGCATGGAGATTTTGGAGGCCGTGGCAGGGGCACTGAAGTTGGTGGAGCCGCTGCCTGCAGCGCTGGCTGCAAGCTCGGCGCGTTCTTTCGCATTCTGTTGTAAATACTGCAGAGTCTGAAAACACATAAGACCACGATCACATGGGCCAGCTCTGCAGAGCACAGCCGGCCCCCGCTTCCTTCCTTGCCGACTCCACGTGGAGGAACAACGGGAACCCCACGAGTCCTGAGCTGCAGTCTGGTCTCTCAGCGTTTGCTGCCACAAGGTGCCACGGCTCCAAATCAGGACAGGAGGAGAATCCGATGGCCGCTTGACAGCCAATCCCCAAACTCCGTTCCCAAGGGCACGGCCCCGTCTCTGCGCTCGGCCAGTCTCCCATACTGCAGCGGGACCACTCTGTCCGTGCCCGGCCGCATCCTTGACCCCTGAACAGGCCCTGGGCCTGCAGAGGGACAGGGCCAGGCACCTCCCTGGACGCTCGCGGGCGCAGCGGCTCCTCCAGCCTCGACCTGAGTGCTTTCCTTAGTGTCGCAAAGGACATGCACAATTCACAACACGTGAGAACACAGCACGAGACAACGAAAAGTAAAGCCCCCCTCCCCCGGGAGGTGGCAGCTGTAATACTTCTCAAGTTCACTGCGAGCGTGAGCTCTGTCCGCTCTGAAGCACCACAAACACATCCGTATGGTACCTCATGGTGCCACCAGCATGGGGCAGGGGAAGCAGCACAGAAACGTGCCGCCAGGGGCGCTGTCTCAACGGGGCAAACCTCGCAAGCGTCCACCAGCGCAAGCCCCCCCACGAGCTCCACCAGAAGCCCGCCACACGTTCGCCGTTCCCGACACTCCCAACGTGAGCCCATGCAGCCGTTACCTCTCTGTCCTCCGTAAGTTTTGATAACAGGTACACCAGCGGGTCAAGGTTCCTTGTGTTTTTAGATTTCAGTTCATCATATTTCTTTAGAAAATCTTCTGGAGTACGAGAAAATTCTGCTATTTTAACCTCAAAAGCACAAACACGAGAGATTCAGTGACAATAACAACTTTTAAAAATCTTCCAGAAAATTAAACACAAAAACCAAAATAGTGAAATTAGGTAGGCTAAATGATCACATACCTCTGAAATAAGACTTAAACCCAACAAACAGTTTGTTAACCCTATGCACGGTCTCCCCTGTAGTTTCCCTCCTGTTATGCTTCCTCAGCCTGAGATCAGGAAATAACCACTTAGATTTTTCTAACAGTTTATGCATTTGCTTCATACATTCAATGCTATTCCCTTTGGAATTAGGCACAGGCTCAGGGGTTATGTTTGCTCACTGATTTATGGTGTTCCCCTTGTTATAAATTACATTCACTTTTGTGTTCCCAAACACTCTCCGCTCAGTGAATTTTCCTAATTATTATGGTGCCATTATTAATCTACTTAAATAATTGAAGCTTCAGGGCGCCTGGGTGGCTCAGTCGTTAAGCGTCTGCCTTCGGCTCGGGTCATGGTCCCGGGGTCCTGGGATCGAGTCCCCACATCGGGCTCCCTGCTCGGCGGGAAGCCTGCTTCTCCCTCCCCCGCTCCCCCTGCTTGTGTTCCTGCTCTCGCTGTCTCTCTCTCTGTCAAATAAATAAATAAAATCTTAAAAAATAAATAAATAAATAAATAATTGAAGCTTCATGATGTGTTTCTAAAAATAAATTTCAAAATTCTCTCTTACTGAAAATCTGTAATTTTGAATTATATATTATTTGAATAAAGATAGAAAAATCTGCTTTAAAGGGATGTCAATACAGTTAATACCAGGAGCTTCCTTTTCTTTTCAAGTTTTTTATTTTTATTTTTTTAAGTAATATTTACACCCAATGTGGGGCTCAAACTCATGACCCCGAGATCAAGAGTCGCATGCCCCAGGCAACTGAGTCAGCCAGGCATCACCAGGAGCTTCCTTTTCATCCAGAGGAATAGGAGTCTCCTTCCTCACGGGACCCAGAACCTGCGTTCTGAGGTCAGGTTGACAGCCCAGCGCTCTCCCTGAGCCTCCAATTACTCATCTGTACAACAGGGTGAGTTACAAGAACTGCTATGAGGAATCATCAGAAGCACTGAGTTGAGCACAATACTTGGTCCAAGAAAAGCCTTTAACAAGCATTGTCTGCCATCAACACTGGTGACGCTGTGGCTGCTCAGGCAGGAAGCTGGTGAACTTTGTGCACAGCACTGCACCAGGACGGGGCCCGCCTCGCCCAGGGCACAGCGCAGCACCAGGGACGGAACCCACCTTGGCACTGTGTGCAGATACAGTGGTTGTGACATAGGGGGTCCTATTCTTCTGCAGCAGGTCGATATAGACCTCAGCCCCATCCCCTCCGTGGACACGCAGCAAGCTGAGCAGCTCATTGACGTCATGGTGAATCCGAAATTCACTCATAGTTTTGGCTCTGAAACAACATCACAACAGGTTTTCCTAAAGGTAAGAGGAAAGCCGTTTATAAAAACAAAAGTGTGCTAACAGCTGTAGTGAAGACGAGGCCCAAGTTAAATATCAAACATCAAGCAGAGAAGACTCAGCACACACTCCCGCAATGCTAATTAACTAATGAATATTAATTTGCAAATCCACACTGAGAAAGTGAGGCCCTCATCTCCTAGTATATAAACATTTAAAACTGGCCAGAGCCAGGGTATCTCCAAACATAAAAGCAGAACAGTTAAGCATGAACACACATACTTGTAAAATCTGGAGGTGCTCACAGTAACCAGTCACGGACATGAGGTGCATCAGGGCATGGGTTGTGGAGTCCCAGCCAGTCTGAACCCTGACATGGCCAGGTCTGGGCTATAGGGCCCTAGGCAAGGAGCCTGTCCTCTCTAGGCTTCTTCTGACAAGGGTGACTAGTAAATCGTACCCACAGAGCTGCTGTGAAAGCACCAAAGGGCCCATACTTGGTAAGTCCTATGGTGTTGTTACTAGAGAAGCAAGAATAAGTGTGCTTTTACTACGTAGGGCTGACCAAGTGCAAATGTTGTTACTGGAGAACTGGCTGGTTTTACAAAAGGAAAACTGGATCTGAGTCACCAACAGCATCCTAAACCATCAGTCACCTTACCAATCACAGAGGACCCCGAACGAGGCACTGTAAACTACAAGCAAGACAGCAAAGAGGACACGGAACTTTCCCACTGAGGCCTCTCTGAATCCAAGGGCAATTGGTTTTATCCATGTGCTACAAGGTTTCCCAAGGAATGTGGGTTGTCCTATACTGGCTGGACTGAGGACCCTTTGTCATGCTAGATGGCAAGCACGTTGTTTCCCACCGAAAGGAAACAGCTGTCCACCAGATACAAGCAGGTGGAGAGAGCACTTCAGAAGAATGATCATCTGAGAGAACGTTTAAAACTATCTGCCCAAAACTTTGTGTTTGTGGTAAAAATACAAGCACAGACATGCCCACGTCACAAATATTAATGTACAAGGAAGCCAGTTCTCTGTGGAGATCTGGAACGATTCCTGCAAGAACCTGCTCTCAGCTGCAAGCAGGACCTCTCCTGGGAGGACATCTGGAAATGTGTAAGGGACACTTCTGGTTGTCACAGTGACCAGAAGGGTGCTCTTGGTATTCGGTGGGCAGGAGACCAGAGAACCTAAACATCAACAGAAGCACCCCACCAAAAATGTCCACAGCATCCCCACTGAAAACAACATTGAGGAGCATCTAATCACAAGAGCCCACTAGATCTTTCTGACGCTCCTGAGTTCTTCTGTTAGTGGCCGCAAACACAGACGTCTGTGACAGGGCAGAACTCTCCTCCTCCCCGACCGTGAGCTGCGCAGAGGGTGGAGGCAAGGGCGCCTACTGCACATTTCCCCAGGAATGAGTTAGGCAGAGAGGTGGCAGCGAGTGTTTGTTGAGGGCTCAAAGCTAATTGCACAAATGGGCTTGGAAAACATTAGACAGTTTGTGAAAAAAAGTCGACTCCTAATGCTTTTTCATAAGAGATGAAAAACAGAGTCTGTCCAGAGCTCTTCCCAGCTGCAAA
The DNA here is from genome assembly GCF_002201575.2 of Neomonachus schauinslandi. Classification (NCBI taxonomy): domain Eukaryota; kingdom Metazoa; phylum Chordata; class Mammalia; order Carnivora; family Phocidae; genus Neomonachus; species Neomonachus schauinslandi. Next base: position 154,408,974 of record NC_058408.1, read on the forward strand.
AATGATTGACTGGGAACGTAGCCACACACCTTTACTTCCAGAATGAAATAAGTTAATTATACTTTTTAAATTACGTTTTTTCAAGTTATTTTTTAATTTGTTAAAGAAAGACCCCCTTTTCCTGACCATTGCGTGCACGCGTCCTACTCCACGCTGAACCATCTGTGCGAGGAGTGGAGAGTCAGCCTTGGAGCCATCCCGCCCACCCCCTACGGCAAGTTCCCAGCATCGTGGCATCCCTTAAATCATCCATCAGTGTTTTAACTAGGTAACTGTTTCACAGTCGTCTCCCCAGCTAGGCAGTAGGCTCCAAGGTAGCAGAGCCCGCCTCTACTTCTTCCGCGGGGGCACCGGGCACAGCGTCCTGCACATCCCAGGCGCTGACGGGATGCAGGACACTAGAAAGGCAGGCGGAACAGGCAGGGCCTGACCGGCCAAGAGGGGGCCCCTGGACCAGGGGGACCAAGGTCACGGGAGGCCGCCGAAGGGCTTCCAACAAGACGCGCTACGGTGAAGCGCGAACTGTCCACAGACCACTCTGGCTCCGGTCTGGTGACGGGCCCGCAGACAGGAATGACCCAGGGGCCGCCCCGGCCCTTCCGGCGGGAGGCAGACGCGCTGCGAGCAGTGAGGCTGAGAGGGGCAGTGCGAGCTTTTACAGGCAGGAGTCCGCATGCCACGGTCTGCGAAGGGAACTCCGAGGTCCCGTGTGGGGACCCGACCGTGGGCGGGACGACACAGGGGCCAGGGCGGCGCCGGAGCGCGGGCGTCGGAGTCTGACAGCGCGCGGTCCAGGGGCGAGCCACTGGCCGGCCTGCGCCCGCGGGCAGTCGACGCGGGGAAGCGCTGCGCACGCCAGACGAGCGCGCAGGGAAGGAGGACCGCGCCCGGCCTCGCCGCCCCCCAGGCTCAGGCGCCGCCGCCCCCCGCCGGACTCACCGCTGACACCCCGCGTCTGGACCCAAGCCGCCGAAACCCCTCGCGCAGCCCGCGCCGGTAGCGGAAGTGACGCGACGTCACTTCCGGCCCGGCCCGCTCGCAGACGGTGGCCGGCAGGCTGTCGTACCGCCGGCGCGCAGGGTGATGCAGCTGCCGCCCGCGCTGCACTCCCGCCTGGTGGGGGCACCCGGGGCGGCCGAGCCGCTGCCTGTGGAGCGGGACCCCGCGGCTGGGGCCCCGCCCTTCCACTTCGTGGCGCGCCGGGTGCGCTTCCCGCGGGACCACGAGTTTTTCGAGGTGTGTGAGCCAAACGGCGAGAAGGCAGTTGTCGACGTGGATGCGGCCGACTCCGGGCGGGGGCGGGGCCGGGGCCGGCGGGAGGGGCGGGCCTGTGGGGCGGGACCGTTGGGTGGGGGCGGAGCCTGCAGTCGGGGCGGCCGCTGGAGGGGCGGGGCCTGCGGGGCGGGACCGATGGGTGGGGGCGAGGCCTGCGGCGAGGAGGGCGGCCGGCTGGAGGGGCGGGCCTGCGGGGCGGGACCGGTGGTGGGGGCGGAGCCTGCGGCCGCTGGAGAAACAGACCGGCGGGGCGGGATCGATGGTGGGGGCGGAGCCTGCGGGGCGGGCGGCCCGGTGGTGGGGGCGGAGCCTGCGGCCGCTGGAGAAGCAAAGCCTGCGGGGCGGGACCGATGGTGGAGGCGGAGCCTGCGGCCTCTGGAAGAACAGACCGGCGGGGCGGGACCGATGGTGGGGGCGGAGCCTGCAGTCGGGGCGGACGCTGGAGGGGCGGGGCCTGCGGACGCTGGAGAAACGGGACTACCGCGCCCGGCCCCGCCCACCACGTACATGTCCCGCAGGACGGGGATGTACAGCGACACCTCTACCTCCAGGACGTGCTCACGCAGGTGACAGGGGCGCCTGAGAGGCCCAGGTGAGTGGCTCTGGGCCCAGCACCGCCCCCTCCCCGGGCCCCGCCCGCCCCTAGCGGGTGACCCGCTGCCTCGCTCTCTGCCCAACCACCGTCCACGCCCCTCTTGTCTGGCCTGGCCGCCTCCTAGCTGGCCTGTGAGCATTTGATTTGGGATTGGGAAGGAAACATCAATGCTTTATCAGGCTACTTGGAGGACAGGTGTGGACCGGCGGCCTGAGGCCCTCTGTTAGCAGCAGAATGGCCTTCCCACGAGGTGGTTTCTTTCGCCAGGGTGCCCGAGTTCACCTGTCAGGTGGCAGGGTGCTGCCAGGTGTTCGACTCCCTGGAGGACTATGAGCACCACTACCACACTCTGCACAGAAACGTCTGCTCCTTCTGCAGACGGGCCTTCCCCTCCGTACACCTGCTGGACATCCACATACTGGAGTGGCATGACTCGCTGTTCCAGATCCTGTCCGAAAGGCAGGACATGGTGGGTGATGCATCGCGTCCACTGGGCCCAAGTGCAGTCATCTGGGGCTGGGGGGAGGGGGCGGGGGGCTTGTTCCTGAGCTGTCTGCCTAGTGGGTACCAGCGCCGTGGGGGTCGGGCCAGGTGAGGGGGCACCATGGAGGTGGGGGTCAGGACAGAGGTGACATCATTTACGTTTCAGTATCAGTGCCTGGTGGAAGGCTGTACAGAGAAGTTCAAGACCAGCAAAGACAGGAAGGATCACCTGGTGAGACGTCACCTCTACCCAGCTGACTTCCGATTTGATAAACCGAAGAAAAGCAGAGGGTATGTGAGGCGGGACACAAAGCAAAAGCTGCAGGCCATTGAATTTAGAAGAGCATTTTGGGTGTAGAGATTCTAAGGATGGCGCTGTAGTGAAGCATCTGCGTTACTTATGTCACGTTTAGCTGCAGATACGGAATCACTGACCGATCAGCAGTTGTTCGTCAGGAGGGCTTGAACCAGTAGGGGATGGTTTTGCTGCTCTGTTGGGAATGAGTGGGGTCTCAGCGCTGTCTGCCCCGGGGCGTCTAGGAGCATCACCCCTTTCTCTGCACTCACACTAGAGCTGTACCTGCACCTCGCCCCCCACCCCAGGTGCCAGCCCCACGTGGTGCTGACAGCCCCTGGGAATTTGTCCCAGGCTGTGAGGCCCTCCCCTCACACTGACCCTGTGATTTTTTTTGTCTGGTTGGTGACTTGACAATAAAGCTCTTTGCCACTGTCACTGTTAAGAGTGCACCTGGGAAATGCTTCAGGGGTAATTCTTGAATTTGTGTTGTATTTCTTTGCCTCTTTCAAGTGATTCTTTGAGTGGTCCTTCAGAACCTCCTGAGAATTGTGTTGATTGAAGTTTTTTCAGACCAGTTTCTCTCAGTGGGACTTTGCTCTTTAAAGTAATGTAATTCTGAAAGCACACTGCAGCATGGGACAGTGGGAGGCTTTGGATGTGAGGTAGCTCTCTCCTTCTGGAGGGATCATTTCAAGGAGAAAAGCCCTGCAATGCTGGGTCCAGTAGGGGTTAGGGAGGAGACTCTCAGTACTCTGTAGTTAACGTTAGTACATTTTTCACGTATGGTCATGAAAAGACTTTCAGCTCCCTTGGTAGGCACTTACCACGTGGCACCCCAGAAATACTATTTTCAAAAGATAAAGTGTAATTGTTACTAAGCTTATAAACGTGGCACCTGTTATATTAATGTTCACTTGGGATTTTGTCGTAATGCTTGTCTTTGTCTTGGTAGTCTAAGAATTACAGTATGCCAGGATAGCTATAAAATATTTTTGCAAGAAACAGTAGTGTTTTTGTGGTGAATTGGTTCGTGAGGGAAGACAGGGTCACAGGGGCCACCGCTCACCCCTCTGTCTCCACAGCCCAGCCACGCCGGTGGCCACTGTACGAGTGTCGGCAGAAGCTCTGGGGGCTGATGGGGAGCAGTCGGGAGGGGACGCCATGGAAGTCTGCTCTGAACACGCAGCCCCCCTCCCAGAACCCGTGGGCGAGCGGTGGATATACAGCCACAGGTTAGTACCTGCCATCTGTCTGCAGCAAGTTCTGAATGTGTGTTTTATGAGGATGACGCTGGGCTTGACCCTGGGCAGTATTCTCACAGAGAGAAGCAGATGCTGGGTCGGAGTGTTGGCTTCCGCAGCGGTTGAGAGCCTATTTCTGTTTCTCTTGAATGTCTCAGTTTCTTGTGCGTGCCCTGCTTTGGGACCCCGGAAGGCAAGGCACCCCCTCCTCTTTGCATCGTGGCCTAAACTGGGATAGAAGGACCACTGGCTGTAGTTGCTGAAGTTATGATCTACAAGTCTTTCTCATACTCATTATTCTCTTATTGGGTTAAACTTGATTTTAAGTCTAATTTTGGGGAAAATGTTGGACAGAAGAAAAGAGATTGCCAACAAATGCAAACAGACAGGAAGATGGGCTTGTATCCCTCCCGCTGCCCTCGCGCTCCCGCCCAGACTTTGGCCTGCAAGTGGGTCCTGGATGCCCGTGGCTTCTTCCAGATGCTGGGTCACAGGAAGCCTGGGCTTGGAAGCTTGGCATCAACGGCCCTCCTGGCCGAGTGTCCCAGGCAAGCGCGCTGCCGGCTGGGAGAGTGTCCCTCAGGAAGCAGGTCTGAGGCAGCTGGCTAGCCGCAGGAAGGGAGCTGCCCTGGGGCCTGGGGTATAGGGCATCCAGGGAAAGGAGCGCCCATGGGCTGAATGTCCCACAAAGTGAAAGAGAAGGAGCCCCCCCAGAACAAGAAGAGCATACTCGTGATGCTGCTTTTACGAGTTGGGTTTTTTATTGGCAAAAACCATAATGGTTTAGTATAAAGACTTTTTTCCTTTTCAGAATACCTTCTACCATCTGTTTCGGTCAGGGTGCATCACGAGGATTTAAAAGCACCAAGAAAAGAAAGGAACACCAGTGACAATGTGGACAAAGAGCCATGGGCCTCCGAGCAGACCCCAAGGGGGGCAGTTGCCTTTCGCAGGACACGGGGTCAGTAGTGCGATTTCTCTCGCCTTCTGGTGTGGCTGCCCTAGGACCCAGGCCTTTGCCACCCTTGATCCTCGATGCCAGTCCCTCGGTGGACCACTGTGTGACCGCAGAAGCAGTGACAGACCCACCAGTTCCAGAAGTGGTCCCGACACATGCTCGGGAACGAAACGGGGGCCATCCTGAGGATGTGCTTTGTAAACACGTAAATACTTGCTTTTAACAGTCTCCAGTTAGTCGTCACTTGTATGTTGTTGAACTGGGTACAGAAGTGAGCAGCAGCTACCCACGGCTAATCTGTTCTCAGTGCTGGGTTATCAGGAAGATTTACGAAGGCTCAAACCCCCAGGGGGTGAAGGGCAGGGTGCAGCACTGAGTTGCTGATGTTCATGGCTTGACGAGAGGCTCCTGGGTCACCCCTTCACCACACCAGCGATCAGACCTGATGGGGTTTAGTGAGAACCAGGGAAGGCTCATGTGTGCCTCGGGGGGCAGTGCGGCCAGGGTGGCTTCTCCAAGGAAAGACCGTGATGGGGCAGTGAGGGAATGTCGCAGCGAGGGAGGGGGCTCTGGTCAGAGCTCCAGGGCCTGGCTGGCACATGCTCGGCAGGAACAGAGCGGACTTGTTGTACCGTCGTGTGGATGAGCGTAATGCAGCTACAGGGGAAGCAGTGCTGGGAGCAGCACCTGAACGGAAACACCGGGGTCAGCTCGGTGTTGATACAGTCGGGGCTCTCAGGGCTACACCTGGCGGAGTGGGGACCCGACAGCAGGGTCTCTCTCTGGAGGCCCCGTCTCCATCGGGCATGCGCCTGGGATGCTTCTGTGCTGACTGCTGGCTTGAGGGCTCCAGCTCAGCCAGCAGCAGGAGGATGGGCCTGCCCCTCCCCACCTCACCTCCAGCCTGTCCTTTCCAGGCTCTGGGCTTGGCTGGAGGCAGCTGGTGGTCATCTGTGGCTCCTGGCATGGAGGCTGGTGCCCCAGCTCCTGGCATGGGGCCACACCTGTGGCTCTCCGGAATCTGGAGCCAAGGGACTGTCGGGGGGTCATGTCACAGCCGTAGTTTCACGCAGGAAAAGCTCTAAAGGTGGGTTAACAAGTGCTTACAGAAAAAAAACAAAACCTAAAGTGCAGGTCCTAGGACATCAACAGGAGACCTAGTGTGCACTTCATGGAGGGTGGCGGGGCAGAGACCAGCCTTGGCTGGGGGGTGTGTGTCAGGGCTGACCCAGAGTCCCTTCTTTGGCTCTTAAAAGCACAACATAGAGACAATGCTAACTTGCGAAACTCCCATTCTGTCTCTGTCCACCTCCCCTCAGAGACCTTTCCTTCTCCAGCTCCTGCACGGCCCCCCTGCCCAGCCCCCCTGCATGGCCCCCGCCATCTGCAGGAGCACACTGGCCTTTCTCACTGCAGCACGTTGTGCTAAACGTCGTTGTCCACAATGTCAGCCCCAGTAGGACTGTCGTGTAGTTTTGGGGGCCTGTCCGTCCTGGGTTCCAATCCTCACTTCGGCCCTACCCAGAAAGCTGCTCGTTCAGTCTGTCCTGGTTTTTCTTCTGAGAAATGGAGGATGTCAAACTTCAGAGAAAGTGTTTCTGCTGCCAAACCTGGGTGTGGTTTCCAGGTCCAGTGTCAAGGGGAAACTCAACTGGACACGCTGATGACAAGGAAGAGCTTGATTGCAGGGTGCATGGGAGTAGGACTTAAGGATAGGCTGTCAGTGTTTGAGGATGCTGAGTTTGCATTAGTCCATTTGTGGTGGGAAATGGGATTATCATACTTAGGTTTAAATATTCAACATGTTGTTATTTGGGAGACCAGAGCCCATTGGGGTGACCGCATTTGTTCCTAATTGGTGTGTGAAGTGCTCAGGCTCACAGGGAGCAGGGCAGAGCACCAGTCTTGGCTCTTGTCCTGGGGGCACCATGTCCTCAGGCTTTGCCGAGTTCCTCAAAATCATATTCAGAACCTCGTGAGTCTGCTCAATGCCCCTTGGCTCACCTTTTTTTTCTTTTCTCTTTTTGTACCTTATTTTGGATGGAGTGGGTTTCTTTTCTCATTCTGATATTTGGGAAGTTAGGCACTCTCTCATGTTATCTCAGAAATTTTAATATGTGAATACTTGTTCGGACCTAAGATTGATCGGTATTCTTTCCCTCCCCCCAAACAGTACATGGACTGTGGATGTTCGATTCCACCATCTGGAGCCGTGTGTGTGATGAGAGGTGGACACTGGCCTCTGGGTCCTGTCTGTGTCCCCACACACACTGCAGCCCCACAGTTAGCACTGATTCTGCTGGAAACATTGTCCTCCTGCCTAACGAATCTCTTGAGAATTTCCTTTAGTGAGGGTCAGGAGGAACGAGCGTTCTCAGTTCTCTTTGCCTGGAAAAGTTGTTCTGTTCTTGTTCTTGAAGGAGAGTTTGGTCAGGAATACAGCCCTTGCCGGCAGTTTTCTCCCTAAGTCGGGTGAGGGTCTCATTCATCTCATGGCTGCTGCTGAGGGTTCAGCGGTCAGTCTTGTCACCGTTCCTCAGAAGGGCTCTGTCTGGCCTCCGTCTTTACTGTTCTGTGGTTCCTCTCGACAGTTAAGGGAGTGCGTCTGTGTACCTGCTGCCTCTTCACTCTGTTGTGTGAGCCGGGGGTCTTATCTCCTCACACATTGCCTCTCCCCGATTCTCCGTTCCTTCTCCTCAAACTCCAGCCACACGTGTCTCAGACCATCTCCCTCAGTGAGCTGTGTTTCTCACCAGCCCTTCCATATTTTCCATTCCTTTGTAGGGGTCTTTGCTTCATTCTGGACGATTTCTTCAGTTCTACTTTCTAGTTCACTAATTTTCTTATCAGTTATATCAAATGTGCTGTTAAACTCATTCAGATTTTAATTTCAGTAGTTACGATTTTCAATTCTGTTAGTTTTGTGTTGTTTTTCTGATTTCTTGTATTTTTATAGCTTTCATCCATCACATTTTCAATTCATTCTTTTATTTCCTTAAACATATTAAACTAATTTTACATTATTGAGTGATAATATCAATATTTGAAGATTCTGTGGGTCTAATTCTTTTGTCCATTTCTTCTGCTCACTCACTCATGGTGCCTTGTTTCCTGGTGAATTTTGTGATTTTTGACTGTGAGTTTATATTTTTTGGAACTTTTCTTCGGGAATTTCTCTGACATGTCTGAATTCTTCCAGCAAAACTTAGTATCTGCTTCTGTCTTGTGACCAGGGGTCCTTCCAATCTTGGGTCATTTTAAGATGAATTGTCAGGTAGGGGTTTTCAGTCCAGTCCACTTTTCCTACAAATGTCCTCCTTTCTGTGTCGCCGTTGCATGACCCTTAGCAAAGCAGAACATCACATTGAGAGAAACAGACCCCCTCATTTCACTCACAGCAAGAGAGTTAGAAATAAAAATACCCTGAGGCCTTTTTTTACACATTCAATTGTCAGAAACCCAGAAGTTTGGTTGCACTCTGTTGTCAGGGCTGTGTGGAAACAGGCATCCCACACACTGACAGGGTCATGCTGAGTGCTGAAACCCCCAAGAGGATTTGGCAGTATCTAACACAATTGCATTTGCATTTACCCTTTGACCCAGCAGATATGCTTCTAAGGATAGATCCTAAACACACACTGGCAAGAATTCAAAAGATCTACTTAAAAGACATTTTATTCAGTACAATTTTTAATGACTAAAGGCTGAAAACAGCTCAAATGTCCCAAATAGTGTTGAGAACTGAATTTTTTTGGCATGGTAAAAAGAAGATACAGATTTAAGATCAATGAAGTTAATAGAAACCTTGTAGTCCTAAATTTGAATTAGAAGCATTGCTATGTGCTGACTACATATATTTCGCATATTCCAATATGGGTATATTGTTAAATCAGTATTTTTACTGAAAAGCCTGGATTCATTTTTAGAAGTCAAGGAAGTTACTAAGGGATGCTAAGGTTGGACTCAGGAGCCAACTTAACTAGGGTCCCACTGGCCAGAGATATGATAGCTTGAGCATCACTGAGAATCACAACTGCAGCTGAATGAAACAGATCAAATATATTTAACCCTTTGAGCTCATTGTGATTCTTTTTTTTTAAGATTTATTTATTTTTAGAGAGAGAAGGGGGGGTGGGGCAGAAGCAGAGGGAGAGAGAGTCTTAAGCAGACTCCGTGCTGAGTGCAGAACCCAACGTGGGGCTCAACCCTATAACCCTGAGATCACAACCTGAGCAGAAACCAAAAGTTGGACACTTAGCCGACTGCGCCCAAGGGCATTCTCAAAGCAGTGAAAGAGTGGATAAGAGCAGTGGGGGAAGAGTCAGGATCCAGGCTGAATCAGAGGCCAGTTCACAGGAGAGAACCCCGAAATAAGGAAACTGGGAGGAGCCTCCTGAAGTCAAACAAATATCAAACACTGACCTCTGAAACCAAGGAAGCCAGAACTTGATTGGCTTAGTTTGTAGAGGAATTTACAAGCCCAGGGCATTGTTGACAAGAGTAGAGCAATCAGCCGGCAACCAGGTGCCAGGGAAGGGGGGGGTCTCCTGGGAAAACACTGTTATCCCAGGGGGACTGTGGGCTACCCAAAGCCGCACGGTCCTTCCACACACCTCAGAGGCTCAGCACGTTTGGGGTGGGGAGGTGGAAAGGAAGAGTCTTCACTAAAATAATCGAGCCAGACACTAAACAAATAAGCAAATAAATAATAGTAGGCCCCAGAGGAGGGGGATTAGTACCCGGAGTTGCTGTGTTATATTAACTGTAATGTGCAATTTCCAACAAAAAATTATGAGGCATGCAAAGAAAGCAATGTACAACCCATATATCTGAAAAAGCAAGCAACAGAAACTGCCTGTGGGCAGTACAGGGTGTCATATTTATCAGAAAACACTTCAAAGTAGCCATTGTAAACATTTCACAGAACTAAAGGAAACTGTGGTAAAGAATTAAGGAAGGGATGAGGATAATGTCTTACGAAATAGAGATTATCAACAATGAGATAGAAATTATTTTAAAAAAGAACCAAGTGGAAATTCTGGAGTTGAAAAGTACAATAACTGAAATTTTTTAAAAAGCCCACTGGAGGGGCTCTGCAGTAGAGCTGAATTAGCAGGAGAAAGAATAAATGAACATGAAGATAGATTGAGATTGTGTATGCTGGAGAACAGAAAGGAAAAATAATGAAACATGAAAAGAGCCTCAGGGAGACATGGGGCACCGCTAAGAACACCAGCATACACATGATGAGAACACTAGAAGAAGAGAGAAAGGGGCAAAAACTGAAGAAATCCTGGCTAAGGACTTCCCAAACTTACTGAAAAACAAGTTACCGGGGCGCCTGGGTGGCTTAGTTGTTAAGCGTCTGCCTTCGGCTCAGGTCATGGTCCCAGGGTCCTGGGATCAAGTCCCGCATCAGGCTTCCTGCTCAGCAGGGGGAGTCTGCTTCTCTCTCTCCCACTCCCCCTGCTTGTGTTCCCTCTCTCGCTGTCTCTGTCAAATAAATAAAATCTTAAAAAAAAAACAACAAAAACCAGTTACCTAAGATCTAGGACTCTCAGTGAATTCCAAGTAGGATAAACGCAGAGAGAGTCTGGATACATTATAATAAAAATGCTGAAAGTCAAAGACAAGGAAAAATCTTGAAAGCAACAAGACCAGACCACCTGAGGGTTGAGTGTCCGACTCTTGATCTCAGCTCAGGTCTTGATCTCAGGGTCGTGAGTTCAAGCCCCACGTTGGGCTCTACCCTGGGCATGGAGCTTACTTTAAAAATAAAAATAAAAAAGCAACAAGACCAAATGACTCATTACTTACAAGGGAACCTCAATAAAATTAAGAGGTGGGTTCCCATCAGAAGTAATGGAGGCCGGAAAGTAGTAGGATGGTATATTCCAAGTGCTGTCAAGAATCCTACATCCAGCTTTCAGAATGAAAATGGGGACATTATTACATACCTAACAGAGATAGAAAGGGCTAGAAAGTAACGTTATGAACAGTTCTATGCCAACAAATTCAGGTAACTCAGACGAAACGGGTATGTTCCTAGAGAGACACAGATGCTAAGACTGACTAAGAAGAAACAGACCAGCCAAACAGGCCTGTAACAGGTACAAAGATGAGTAACCAACAAGAATCCACCCATAAAGATAAGTAGGAAAGTTTAGGACCAGATAGTTTCACAAGTTCTACCAATTATTTAAAGAAGAATTAATACCAATTTCTAAAAAACTCTTTTAAAACGTAGCAAAGGAGGGAACACTTCGCAACTCCCTTTTGTGAGTCTAGCATTGCTTTGTCATCAGAACCAGACAAGGACACACAAGAAAAGAAAAGCATGTCTAATATCTCTTGTGAGTATGGATACAAAAATCCTCAACAAACATTAACCAAATCAACAACGTATAAAAAGAATTATATACCACAGAATCTATCCCAGGAACAGTAGGTTGCTTTAGCATCAGAAAATCAATTAGTGTAATACCTCATAGCGTGATATCAATATGATAAAAAGCACATGATCATCTCAACTGAGGCAGAAAAATCATTTGACAAAATCCAACACCCTTTCATGATAAAAAGATTTTAAAAACTTCAGGATAGAAGGGAACTTCCTTGGTCTGATAGTGGGCATCTATGAAAAGCCCACAGCTCACATCATACTTAATGTGAAAGACTGGATGCTTTCAGGAACAAGACAAGGACACTTCTATCCAACATTGTGCTGGAGGTTCTAGCCAGGGCAGCTAGGCAAGAAAAAGAAAACACATCCAGATTTGAAAGGAAGAAGTAAAAGTATTTCTATTCACAGATGACATGATCTTGTATATAGAAGATCCTAAGGAACCCACTGAAAAATGATTAAAAGCAATAAGTGAGCTCAGCAAGTTTGCAGGATAAAGGATTAATATACAAAATTGATTCTATTTCTATACATGTACAGTGAACAATCCAAAAGTAGAAATAAACAATTTCATTTGCAATAGCATCAAAAGAGATGACATACTTAGGAATAAGTTTCCCCAGAAAAGTGTAAAACTTACATTCTGAAAGCTATACAACATTGCTCAAAGAAATTAAAGATCTAAATAATTGGAAAAAATCTCATGCTCATGATTGGAAGACTCAATAAATGGCAGTATTCCCTAATCTACAGATTCAGTGCAATCTCTGTCCGAATCCCAGTGGACTTGTCTGTGGAAATTAACAAACTTGATTCTAAAATTCATATGGAGTTGCAAGGAACCCAAAATAGCCAAAACAGTCTTGAGAAAGAACAAAAGAGTCCTGGTTTCAAAACTTACTACAAAGCAACAGTAATCAAAACACTGTGGTACCGACAGAAAGACACATAGATTAATGGGATAGAATTGAGAGTCCAGAAATAAACACACACACTTGTGGTCAACCGATGGGGAAAGAATAGTCTTTTCAACAAATGGTACTGGAATAACTGGACATCCACATACAAAAGAAAGTGGTGTATACCTGAGAAATGAAAATACCTGTCCACTCAGAACTTCCATTATTTATAGTAGCCAAAAGGTGGGAACAACCCAAATATCCCTCAACTGATGAACAGATAAAATGTGGTATATTCATATGAGGAAGTATTATTTGGCCGTAAAAAGGAATGAAGCTATTACCTGCTACAACACAGATGGGCCTTGAAAACATTACACTGAGTGGACGAAGCCAGACACACACACACGGTCCGTAGGATGGGATTCCGTTTCTAGAAATGTCTGGTGTGTGGACACACACACAGAGAAGAAGGTCTGTGGTTCTTAGGGCTGGGGGGTTATGGGGAAATGGAACGTTAGCCAAAAAGTACAGGGTTTCTTTCTGAGATGATGGAAATGTTCTAAAGTCGACTGGTGGTGGGTGCAAATGTCTAAAAAGCATCAAATCATGTACTTTAAATGGGTGACCTGTATGGCGTGCGACTTATCTCTCCGTAAAGCTGTTTAAAAGAACAAACGGGGACACCCAGGTGGCTCAGTCGGCTGAGCGTCTGCCTTTGGCTCAGGTCATGATCCCAGGGTCCTGGGATGGAGCCCCGTGTGTCGGGCTCCCTGCTCCACAGGAAGCCTGCCTCTCCCTCTGTCTGCTGCTCCCCCTGCTTGTGCTGTCTCGCTCTCTCTCTCTCACTCTCTCAAATAAATAAGTAAAATCTTTTTTAAAAAGTGAACTAAAAGAACAAAGAGACCGTGAGGCCATCTGGAGACCTGGCTGCTGGACACTCGAAAAGCATTCGTGCTGTCCTGTGATGATCATACTGGGGCTGTGTTTTCCTGAATCATTTTTACAAAGTACATCCTGAAATATCTGGGAAGGAAGTAACAAGCTGTCTGGGATTTGCTTCAGCATAATCCAGGAGAGAGGACCGTTTGAGGCTGAGATGAAACCAGGTTGACCCTGAGTTCGCGGCTGCCGCTGGAACAGGATGCTGGCGGGACGCAGGCCCTAACTGTGCCACGTGCTTGCCGTTTTCTACCATGAAAGGAAAAAGGAGGAAAAGAAAGCCCAGACAGGTGTGGTGGGGAGGACCAGCCTCGGGGCCAGGGCTCTGGGATAAGTCATCATGTCACCAGAGTAGCCCCTCCAGTGAGTGACGGAAGAGCTCGGCCCTAGGCGGCCTTCCAGGAGCACACCCAACCCAAAGTTGTCCCTGGCTGCTCAGAAGGAGCAGAAGGCTAACAGCTTTCCTTCTGGGCATTGGGTGTCCCAAAGACAAAACCGAGGTCAGGCCCATGGGCCTGGTAGTGAATGCTTACAGGGGAAGCACCCTGGGCCCACAGGCCAGTGGGAAGGAGCATCACGAACCTGGAGGGAGGGGGCCACCTCTCTGTGAAGGGGTCCAGTCAGACCCCGGCAGGCGGGCGGGCAGGCAGGCGGGCGGGCCGTGCTCTCGGGGCACACGTCACCCTACCCTCTCTCCCCAGGCAGACCACGTGACACATTTCTCCTGATGCGCTGTGGACTTAGTGTTATTTTGTTGAACCTGAGTTTTTAACAGTTACATTGTCAATCCATCATTTGTTATCTTTATGATTTTTTTTTTTTTTTGCTTTAATGTGTCAAAAGCTCCCCATGCCCCCAGGTTTATTCCAGGAATTCACACTTGTGTCAACATTGGAGAATCTTTACCACATTAACAGACTGAAGGGAAATCATGTCATCATCTCAATCGATATATACAGAAAAAGCATCTGATTAAGTACAACATTCACTGAGAATAAAACTTCATATTAAGTAGTTGCATAAGCAAGCTGTAGTCACCCAGGAAAGTATTTCAAAAAACCCGCCACACACATATCGTGCTTATGGTGAACTGTTAAAAATATTTCCTTTAAAAAAAAAAATCAAGAATGAGACAAAGATGCTCCTTCTGGCAACTTCTGTGCACCCTGCTGCCGGAGGCTCTAGCCTGCCCAGTAACAGGGAAAAGAGATAAGGGTGCATGCTACCCTGTTTAGTTTCAGCCCCATTTAGTGGAAAACCCAGACATTGCTTCTGCAGAGTAAGAATGCAGTTCTCTCTTGCCCGTGGCCTTCCTGCCTCCTGCAGGGTCGCAGGGCCCTGCCTCTGGGCCTCTGCGTGCAACACTCATCATCCCAAGTGGTAAAAATGGGCCTGTGAGGGCAGCGTGGGTGCATCACTCCACATTCTACACATTTGCAAAGTACAACCTGGAAAAAAGTAGCACCCTTTGCACGTTTAAAGGAATAATGTCGCGGTTTTCAGACACACGCCCCATACACACTAAGATACTTCCTCCCACCTGTGCCACCTCTGAAATTTAGCGCCCTGCGTCACTAGTCCTGTCAGGTTAATGGCTACTTGGTTGTTTTTCTTAATGGCCTAATCGATGGAATACAGCGTCTAATACAGAATATCAGGAATAGCAAAAAATGTCTATTTAAGTGAAGGAGACAACACTTTTGTAAAAGTCAAATGAAAGTACCAGAACATGAGGCCATCCGAATAGCACTGTGTATTATCACGCCGAAAAAACAGTGCAGCCCATCTACCCAGAAATATTGCCTGGGAGCACGCACTGGGGCCTGGAGGAGGTCCTGGGGCCACAGGGAAGCCCGGGGGAGTACGCCAGCACCCGGATGGGCCACCTGGAGCCTGGGGTCTGCGTTCCAGGGGGTGCGGGGATGGTGGCGTTCTTTGCCAATCACCGTACCTGACAGAAAGCAGTGCTTTCTTGTCATGAAACACCTCACAGGTACAAAAGCACACATGAAGTCACATGTCCTGGTGGGAACGGTAGTCGCCACCCCACTGCCCAGCTTAAGAAGGACCCCAGGGTCACATTTTCAGAAGTCCTACGAGGAGCCTCTGCCCTCGAGACAACTGCTTCTTTGTGATCATCGGGATGTACGGTCAGGTTGTGGGAGTCGCTCCCTGAGAAATACTGAAACAGAAATGACCTGTCTACCCTGTGAGGACCCACAGACACAGGACCTGTGGCCGGGGTCCACGCCGGGGATGGGCTGAGAGCAAGGCTGTTGGAGGGGCTCTGACAGCTGACTGTGCCGGGCAGGTGCTCAGGACCAGAGTGAATGAGCCCGACTGGCCTGAACCCTGCTACAAGGCCAGCAGGACACTGACTTAGGAGCCTCAGGGCCGTCTCTCAGGTCACCCAGACCAGCCAAGCCTATTGTAATGCCACCTGTTTAATGCTCGATGAGACACCAAGACTTGGTGGGTGGCTCACCATCTGGGGTCTCCACAGTCCCACCCCCCACTTTCACCCCTACCAGTCACCCACAATCCACGCCTTTGCACAGCTCGACCCACTCTTGGTCCCTTGGCCCCCCAGAGAGGCATGGGCTGCCCTGACCTGCACTCCTGTCCCCCTTGTCTGGTTGGCCTCCCAAGGGCAGGGCTGGTATCTCCAAGTCCACCAGCAGCCGCTGGGCATGAAGCACATGAGAGGACACAGACCGGGTGGGGCGTGACTTCGGAGTTCAGGGAGTCTGTCCTAAAACCAGGGTGGCAGGGGCCCCAGGCCTCCATGCAGGTTCCTGATGGGTGAACCCTTCCATGTTGGCTCTGGCAAGCTTGGGACAGCCTCTGGGCCTCTGAGACCTCCCATCAGAGACACACTGGCTGGAGGAGGGACCAGCAGGTCCACACGGCTTTGGGATCTGACCCAGGACATGCAGGAACCCGAGTCCTCTGAGAGAAAGCAAACAGGCAGCAGAAGTCTCAAGAGGAGGGACAGCCCCCTGCCCGGGCAGTGGCCCTCTGCAGAACAGCAGAAAGGCTTGGTCTTGACAAGTAGCAAGGGCACCAGGCTGGTGGGCCTTCACCTGGCCTGGGCCCCCCCAGAGCTTCCCTCACTTTGGATGGTATGGGCACCACACCCTGGGTCCAATGAAAGGGCCGTTGACCAGCTCAATGGGGGTAGGTGGGCAGGGAGCCTCCCCAGGCAGGTGTCTTGGGCTGGAAATGGTTACAGAGAAGCATTAACAAATTGATTCAGCACATTGCTCTGCCAGGTCCAGGCTGCCCAGGACTGTAGGGATCACGTGTGGCGCCGTGTGTGTGGACCCCTGCTCCATGGCGAGAGCACCACTGGAATGGAGACCAGGGGCCTCGAGGGGACATGCTGGGATATGGGCACGTGATGGTGGTTTCCCTCCTGTGTTGGTTTCATTGTCACCTTTGCCCTGGATTATCCCAAATGACCACAATGATCCTCAAACTATTTGCCAAGTGAGCCTTGTTGTCTGTCCGTAAGATTTGGTCCTGACTTTCAGGCACCTCAGATTTGTGAGATCAGTGCTGCCTGGCCAGGAGTGTCCGCTCGGGGTGGGGGGGAGTGGCCCCTGTGCGGTGGTGGTGGGAGGCCTCCAGCCACCTTTTCTGGCCTATTTACAGACCTGTGCCCTTGAACGTTGTGCCTGGAGTTGGGTTCAGGGCCAGCACAGCGGAAGGAGCACCAGGAAAAGGGGGAAGGGGCTTCCCTGCCCTCCCTGGTCACTGCAATGCCACTCTCAGCAGCTTGCACTTGAGGAACGGGGGTGGGGTCACTTTAAAATCCATCGTGAATTCTCATTTTTCCAGAAACATAGGGTGAATGATGGCTTCTAATAGGCAAGTTCATGCAATATTAGGACTTTGGGGAGCCTCCTGCTGAGTAAAACTGGGTCCTTCCCCTCCTCAGGCCGGCAGGACCCCAGTCCAGAGCCACTGCCCTGCGGTCCCCTCAGGAGGGAAGGGCTCGGAGTCCCCCCCACCCCACGCCCTGTGGTCTGGACCGGCTGTCCGCAGGGCGGGCGGGGGCAGGAGGAGGGGCTGCCGCGCGCCCCAGGCGGCGGCAGCACGGGAAGTGGGCCCTGTGGGTTTTCAGGCCGCCACCAGGCGCCTTCAGCAGCCCCCTTGCGGAGGCGGAGTGTTGGGGACGCCGGGCAGTCCCTCGGAAAGGGACACCGTCCGCTTCCTTACTCAGTGCCCGATTCCCAAGTTAACTGGGCATGTGACAAAGCAGCAGCAGCGGGAGGATGAACCGCTGGTCCCTGACGGACAGGCCCGGGCGCTCGCCCCGCAGGGCCACACCCGCCACAGGCACTCACCTCCACTCATTCACACACGCACACACGCGCGCGCGCACACACACTCCCACAGACAGCATTTCACCGAAGGCTGCCGGGCCTTCTCCACTAAAACAGTAATATGCAGGCAAAATCCCTAAAATAAGCGTGAACGTTTCCATTTGGTTGGGACTTAACAAACCTGGTCAGTGAAAGTAACGAGTAAGTTCATTTAACAGTCCTGGCAGCAAACTATTTTCACCTTCCTGTTCGGGCCTCAGTTTCTAGCTGAAACCCCAAACCATGGAGCCAGTTCTGAGTGTCCTGCTTATGGGAGGAAGGGGCTGGAGACCCAGCACAGAGTGAACCTCAGAACACCTTACTGGCTGCTTTGCACAAAATGGGAAGCTCTGTATTGGCCCCTTTCGAGGACTTTGAATGAAACTGTTCACTGTTCACTGCAGAGAAGTTTGGTAGAAACGTGATTTAAAAAACTCGTTTTAAAATATCTGTGAGATACCCACAAGTAAGCTTGAGGCATCAATCATAACATGTATTAACAACAGCAGAAATTCAAAAACTGAAAAACAAAACAAAAAAGAACGGGAAGCGCCGGGAGGCTACCCAGAGCAACAGTTCCGCGCGAGGACACTACGCGGCCGGCCAGGCGCCCCTGGCGCGGGGACCCACCTGGCAGGCCCCGCTGGAGAAGCCGGCAGCTCCCGGCCCGCGCCCTCCCTCCCCGTTTGCCCTAGAACAGGTAATACAGGTGGTAGGCAGCGACGGGCGCGGCGAGGAGTCCTGGTACCTGAGGCAGGGTGCCCGCTGCACCAGCGTACCCGGCCGGGGAGCCGGGCAGGGGCGCGCCCAGGACGAAGGGCAAGGCAAACGAAGGCAGCAGCGGCTTGGCCGCCAGCTTGAGCTTCTCCAGCTCAGACTCCTGCAGCCTCTTGGCCTTGGCGCGGCGGTTCTGGAACCAGATCTTGACCTGCGTCTCGGTGAGGCTCAGGCTGCTGGAGAACTCGGCGCGCTCTGCGATGGACAGGTACTGCTTCTGGCGGAACTTGCGCTCCAGCGCCAGCAGCTGAGCGGTGGTGAAGGGCGTCCGCGGCTTGCGGTTGGTCTTGTGTTTTCGGAGGGTGCAGGGTGGAGGGCTGGGGGCGCCTGGGAGGAGAGAAAAGCACAAAGCGGGCGCTGAGACGCCAGCAGTGTGCACCCCTTTCCGACACTTTAGAATCCCCGCAGAGGCCTGTTACCGATGCAAGTCTCGGCCCTGAGGGAAGACGAGACTCCAGAAGCCACTGGGGTAAGAGAACAAGGCATCGGGGAGACGGTGCGTGCATGGGGGCGGGGGGAGGGGCACCGGACTCAGGCTGTGCTCCTCAAATAGGCAGCCCCGCAAGCCAGGGAGGAGAGGAACTCTGCCCACTTGGAGAAGCGAGAAGCTTGGGCGGGAGGCGGCCGCAAGAACCGAGCGGTGAGCCCTGGGGTGAAGATTCGGCGAAGCAGAAGTTAAGCTAGGCGGGGACAGACGGGGTCGGGGGATGCTTGGGCCGGAGAAGCTCTGAGCCAAAAAGCCGCGGGTTCACTACTTTGCGAAGTTATGAGCGACAGCGCCCTTCCCGCCCTCGTCCTCCGAGCCTGGGCCGGGTAGGGGCTTCTCTTGATGCCCAGGACCGTGCGACAGGGCACTTACGTGGGGAGGACGAGCGGGCAGCCGGCGAGAACCAGGCCCAGGGCTCCGCGGCGCCCCGTGGCCTCTCCTCCCGGAGCTCCGGGGGCTCCGAGTCCAGCCCGCGCTCCGCCTCCAGCAGCGACTGGACGCTGAAGGGCAGCGGGCCGGCCCCCGCGCGCCCCTCGCTGTACGTCTTGAGCCCCGCGGAGTTCATGCCGAGCGAAGCCGGGGCCATGCGCTGGCCGGCGAGCGCAGGGCTGGCGGGGCCCTGCAGGCGCGACGAGAAGGTAGGGCGCGGCAGGATTGCCGCGGGCTTGGCGGCGCCCCCACCCTCGGAACCCTATAAAGAGGCGGTGCCCCTTTCATGCGCCGCCATCCAATCGCCGCGGTCGCTGCAGCGTGAGCCTGGGTGTCCATTGGCTTCGCTGACCTGGGGAGGGCGGAATGGACAGGGAGGGGCGGGTCCGCCACCTAGTACCCTGAGCCCCGGGTCCCCGCCGGCGTGGCGCGCTCCTGTCCGGCTCCCAGCGCCCGCCGGCCTCTCCCGGAGCTCTGCCGGCCGGGCCCGCGCTCCCGCTGCCCAGGACATGGCTGTGGCACCCGCGGAGCACGCGGAGCTGGCCCCAGCTTCCCCAAACGGAGGAATCGACGGCGGGCGCGATCTGGCAGAGCCGCGAGAGGGAAGACGGGCCTTGACAGCGCGGATCCTGCGACACGGAAAGCGCCGCCCCTTCAGAGGCAGTGTCGTCCCCCTGTGGGTCGCCCGCTCTTCTGCTGCGCCCCAGCCCGGACCCGGAACCCTCGGCGCCTGCTGCGTTGGCCCAGACGCTCTCTCCCAACCCTGGGGGCCGCATATGATGGACCCGGCGCCTGGACTTCCGTCCCCTTGAAGTCGCCTTGGCCCTGGGTGGCTTTTCAGGCACTGTAGCTGCCCGGCGCCCTACCGGGCAGGGGCCGCCCGTCGCGCTGCCCAAGTGTCCCATGGCCCGGCCCCAGCAGCAGCCAGCCGGGTGCGTCGAAGGTCCTTGGGCAGGGCCTGCAGCCGCAGGGAAGGTGGAGAGGGCCGCCCTCTTACCCGCCTCGGTTGCCGGGCCTGGGACCCAGGCAGCCCCCTCAAGCACTCCTGTCGCTGGTGTTTCCCGTCAGCCTCTCCTCCGCACTTGCTCGCCCCAATCGTCCCACGACGCGGGACGGGACCTGGCACCAGGGAAAGGTCCCCAGAGAGGGAGGGGGTCGCGGGGCCAGATGCAGCACCACCCTTCAGGGAAGTCTTGTCCTGCCCTGTGTCTGTCCATGTTGGTGTTCCTCCCTCCTGGCAGGGCAAGGCTGGGCCAGTGCTGACCAGGCCCCGGCCTGGCATGGGTTCCAGCAAAGTGGCAGAGAAGAGAAGGAAGATGTGGGGGTTGGGGAGATCCTCCAGGGTTGGACATGAAAGTCCAGGCCCCAACACTCAGCACAAACAGGCTTCAGCAGGGCAGTGTCCTCAGACCCCCGGGTTCTGGCCAGCAGAGGGACAAGGGGTGGAGGATTGAGAAGGGATCCCATTTCTGTCAATGTTATGGCTTTGGACATAGAAACCCACGTCTTGTGTGTGAAGAAAGACTAGACACTGTCTCTGGCCCCCAGGAGAGACAAAGATGACTGTGGTCACTTGGCTTCCCAGCAGCCCAGGAGAAGGCCAGCCAGGAGACTTGGGACAGCCTGTGACAGTGGGCCTTCTGGGCACTTTTCAGAGGCACAAGGGCCCCTGAAAAGACTGCCCCCTCATCCCACACTTGACGGACATTTCCCCGGTTTGAGGGGCATTGTTTCCCACAACAACTCACTACTTGCTCTGAGCTGTGAGGGGACAGAAGGTCCTGCAAAGGCCTGGTTTTCTTGCCTGTGTTTTGGTCCCCCCTTTGGTGCCGACTTCATAGGGAATGAACACATCCTTCGCTTTCAGAAACAAGGGGGAGGGTTGGAAGCCCCGCTGGGGGTTTCCTTGGAATCAGTGTGATGTGATGATTTTTGAGAAGGGACTTGTAGGATTCAAATGGCCAAGTTTGGAACTGGACAGGATGAAAGTGGAAATGCTGTCTCTCCTCACAAATCTTGGTGGGGGGCCTGCGGGTAGTGTTTGATGCTACAGACGTGAGGTCATGTAAAGCCCACGCTAGCTGGTGCCATGGGATCGAAGGTGACATCACTGTCCTGAAGAAAGTGATTGTCCCCTCTTGGATATTGGTGACGCATGTCCAGTCCTTGATGGAAAAAACCGGGCAGACTTTCCCTTATATCTAGCGGCCAGTGGTAATCAGCAGTTTGCACACAATGGGACCCAGGACAGGGCCACCCACTCCAGGCCTCTTCCAAAAGCTGGCTTCCCAGGAAAGCCCTTTGGAAACTACCAACCTTGGACAGGCCTCCCCTCCCCAAAGGCATGTGTGTTGGAGCAGGTGACTTTTAGCTTCTCAACTTGTTGGGAATCGCTCCAAACACAAGTGGCACTTTACTCACAACTCTGGCCAGAGGGGGCCCAATTGGCGTGAGCCCCAGCAGCTAGTAGGCAGGATAAAGGGGGGCAGCAGGGACGTGATGTCCACCTGGAGATGCTCTGGCTTCACTCAGGAGAGAAGCTGCTCTGGGCGAGGTAAGGCCTGCTACACAGGAAAGGCTCAGATGAAGAGGTAGCCGCCCCGCCATGGCATCTCCTACTTCTTCCTCCTACTTCTTCCTATATCTCTCCTGTTCGCCTTCTCCCTTTCACACTCACTTGCCAAAGCTCCTGAAGGGGAAAAATCAGAGGAGAAGCCCCTCTGAGCTGAGCGACTCCTCTGTCTGGGGCCACAGGCGCATATCCTTTTGTCCAGGCTGGGACAGAATGTCCCACCGCGAGACATCAGACAGCCTGATCTCCGGGACCTGGGAACACATCGGGGTACTTGGCAAAGGTCGGATTAGGATTGTTAGTCACCCGACCTTGAGATGAGGAGACCATCCTGAAGGCAGGCAGACCGGTCTAGTGGTGAGTGTCCTTGGAGGGGAAAGGGAGAGCCAGAGAGAAGGATGCAGCCAGCTGCCGCGGGCCTTGTGAGCAGCTTCTAGAAGCGAGAGGCCCCAGGCTCGACTAGCCTGCTGTCACCTTGACTGTGGCCCACGGGAACCACGTGCACGTCTTCCTTCCAGAACTACACAGTAATAAAGGTGTGCTGTTGAGTAACTTGTTACAGCTGCACGAGGGGCCAATCCACCCTCTGAGGCGCTATCATCACCCCGTCTCCTGTGGGAGAGGAACCGAGACACAGAGACCCAGGTGACTTGTTGGAGGTCAGGCACCCTGTGTGGCTGTAACGTCTGAGCTCTTTCCTCTGTATGCTCCCTGAGCGGGGGAGCCCTGCCCTGCTCCCCGCTTCTCCTCCATGGCCGAGCCAAGGGTCAGAGGCAGCAGAGAGCTAGAGCCCCATGGCACGCTGGGGCCCTTGAGCTGGCACCACCTCCCTGGGAGCCCAGGCCTCCCTGGTGCCTCCTGGAGCCTTCTCCCAAGCTCCCTTGTCTGCACACTCAGCCCCATCTCCACAGCCCCTTTGGTGGGACATGTTCTCAGGTGCCTTTGCCCTGATAAACTGGGCCCAGGGTGCTGACTGACCACCCCAAAGTGATAGAAGCAGGTGGTTCTGTGCCTTTGTGAGGACCCAGTGCACCAGCTACCGTCCCTCCAAGACTGGCTGTCTGCCCGCTGTGAGCCCTCGGAGACCTAACTGTCCTGGCCGGAAACTCTGGACGCCAGGGCCGGGTGGGGCAGGGCTCCTGAGGACAGATGGGGCTTCCTTCCAGGGCCAGGAGCGTGAGCTTCTCAGAGTGGAGTGGGGCTCCCTCTCAGTTCTGCCAGGCCCCAGATTCTGCCTCTGTGTACCTTCTCCCTGCTGGCTGACGTCTCCCTCTCTCTGTCTGTCTCTCTATCTCTGACTCTGGCTCTCTCATACCAAGAGCACAAGCAGGGGGAGCAGCAGAGGGAGAGGGAGAAGCAAGCTCCCTGCCGGGCAGGGAGCCCCATGTGGGGCTCCATCCCGGGACCCCGAGATCACGACCTGAGCTGAAGGCAGACGCTCAACCACTGAGCCATCCAGGTGCCCCAATATTTGTTTTATTTTGAGGATTAACAACTTTTCTTTGGAGATCCTTGAAAAAAAAGTCCATGCAGAGGGGGGACAAGACCATTCAAGCAAAGACAAGGATGAGTGCGGGATGGTTTTGGAAACGGGGCAGCCAGGCTGCCACTCCTAGCTTGGCACTACTCAGCTCCAAGGCCCCGGAGGGGACAGTAATCAGACCCAGGGCCTTGGGCACCTGCTCTAAGGCCAGGCTGGACAGGGCAGGACTGTGGCATGGAAGGGAACTGAACCCTGAAGGAGTGTGTGGGCACCAGCTCTGTGGGCAGCCTGGGGTCAGCGGTACTATTGATCTCAAGCCACCAGCTCTCAGATTCATCAACTTTATTGTTTCCCACCTGGTTTCACTGAGGTCCACGGTAGTCTTTATTGTTTCCTTTCTTCTACTTGGTTTGAGTTCTGTTTGCTCTTTTTTGGGTTTCTTAAGGTGGATACTGAGTTCCTGACCTTCAAACCTTTCTTCCTTTCTAATAGAGCATCCGTGCTACGAGTTTTCCCCCAAATACTGCTTTAGTGGCATCCCGCAGTTGTGATGTTTTCATCTTCATTCAGTTCAAAATACTAATTTTGCTTTTGATTTCTACTTTGACCCAGGGTCACTTCGAAGTGTGTTATTCAGCTTCTAAGTATTTGGGGGATTTTCCAGGGATGTTTCTATATTGATTTTCAGTTTACTTCCGTTGTGGTCAGAGGACATACTTGGACATGAGTCCTTTTACATTTATGGAGACCTGTGTTGTGTCCCCAAATATGGTCTATCTTGGTCAGTGTTCTATTGCCTTGAAAAGAACGTGGATTCTGCTGTTGCTGAGTGGGGTGGTCAATAAATGTCAGTTGGGTCAATTGACACATCTAATGCCTGTACCCATGCTGATTTTCTGCCTACTTGTTTGATCAATTATTGAGAGGGAGTATTGAAATCTTCAACAGTAATTGTGGGTTTGATTTCTCTTTGTGGTTCTACCATTTTTTACTCAATATATTTTGAAGCTGTCTTGTTAGTTTCATAAATGTTTAAGATTGTACTATAGACACTCAAGCTTTCTTTTGACCAGTGTTAGGGTGGTATATCTTTTCTATGCTTTTACTTTTAATATAGTTGTGTCTTTAAAAAGTGCTTTGTGGGGGTGCCTGGGTGGCTCAGTCAGTTGAGCGTCTGCCTTCAGCTCAGGTCATGATCCCGGAGTCCTAGGATTGAGCCCCAGGTCAGGCTCCTTGCATAGCGGGGGGTCTGCTTCTGCCCCTCCCCACTGTTCCTTCTCTCTCTCTTGCTCACTCTCTCACCACCTAACTTTTTGAACAATGGGATATTGTTATAATAACTGTTATGCAAAGTCCATCATCGTTTCAGTTCTTGGTCAATTTTGATTGATATTTCTTTCCATTAAGGGTCACATTTTCCGGCTTTTTGCTTCTTGGTAATATTTTATTAGATGTTACACTTTATGAATTTACCTTTTTGGGTGCTGGACAGTTTCACATTCCTATAAATGCCCTTGAGTTTTGCTCTGGGATATGGGTAAGTTATTTGGAAATGGCTGGTCCTTCCAAGTCCTTTTAGATTTCTCAGGCAGGTCTGGGTTAATGCTCATCCAGGACCATTCCCACAACTGAAGCAGGGCCCTCTGTCCCCCTCCCCAAACCCCATGGGTCATGGGGTTTTCCATCTGACTGGTAGGAACAGGTGCTATTCCCAGACCTGAACGAGTGTCAGGCATGATTCTAACACTTTGGGATGTTTTAATCTACAACCTTACATGCATGCACTGATCAACTTTCAGCTGAATCTCAGAGGGGGGGCCTCTGAGGCACTCTGGAGTTCTCATTCTGTGCAGCTTTGCCTTCTCTGGTCTTCTGTTCTGCTGACCCCACTCTCCTTTGTCTCCTCCCTGGACTCTCAGCTCCACTTTGTTGCCCCAGGAACCCACCAAACTCCACCTAGGTCCCTGACTGCACCCCAGCCATGAGCCAGGGTGATTGTAGGGCTCATCTTCTTTCTTCCCTGTTTCTGAATATCCACTGTCCTTCATGGCTTCATGTCCATTGTCTTGAAAACTGTTGTTATATATATCTTGTCCACTTCTTGGGTGTTTCAGGCCGGAGGGTAAATCCTGTCTCTGTTGCTCTGTCTTGGCCAGAAATGGCCAAGTTCTAGATTAAACCCAGATTAAGTTCTAGGCTGGCACCTCCATGGGTGAGTCCAGGGACCAGGCAGCCAGAGTTGGCTGGGACTACATCCCGGCATGCCACAGAGACACCTGCCCAGCATGATACAGTGACCTCTGGCAGGCACCCTCCATGAGTTATGTGAGAGATTCTAGCTTGCAGGGCTTAAGTGGCTGCTATGGGAGAAGTCAGGTTAGCAGGTGGTGATGAGTCCCTGGGGGCTGAATCCCTGCAGATCTGCACAGACACACCCAGGGGAGCAGGAGTCAGCCAGGGATGCCAGCCCAGGCAGTCTCTTCTCCTGCGCTGGCTCCTCCCCAGCTCATCACAGGCTACCCAGGGGTCTCCAGGTTATGTCACTCATGCTGACCATCACCTGCCACAGTACTGGTCTCAGAAAACTCTCAGTGCCATTCCAGAGTCTGTGTAGTTTAAGCTAACACAGAAGCCATTTTTTGATGTGTCGCCAAAGAAAACCATGATGGGGACTTGGAATGTGGAAGCAAGAAGTGAAGTCAGGGCTGGAACCAGTCAGGGTGGAGGCTTCCACCAGCGAGGAGACGGAGCAGAAGTCCTGGGGGCTGGGCCCCCGAAGAGTGGCCCAGGAGGACTCCTTACAGGGGAGAGGGCAGAGGCGCACTCGCTGAGTGCTGGAGAGCAGTGGACAACAGGCAGCAGGGCCCTCCTACCATGGGACCCCAGCGTCATGCAGGAAGCAGACTGGGTGGGGCCCTGAAGCACCAGCTGCTCTCAGCCCCCTCCTCATCTCCTCATGCCCTCCTGTTTCTCCCATCCTAGCAGAGAGCTGGCCTGAGAACCCGGGCATGCCTCCCATTTCATGGGTCCTACAGCAGCAAGAAAGGCCTCATGAAGGCCAGGAATGCCGCACCAGCGTCAAGGTTTTGGCACCAGGATTTATTACAAAATCTCTGCCTTGCAGTCACCGGAGGTTATGGGAAACTCCTCCCTGGGGTAAGTGCACTGAGCTCCTCGGAAGTGATGCCTCCCGCAAGCTCAGAGCAGAAACCGCAGGAAGCCATCAGCGTAGGTGCTCACTCCTGCCTGGGACAGGCTGAGGGTCAGTCCTGGCCGTGGCAAGCCGTGCAGGGCAGCCTTTGTACAGGCCTTGGCTTGGGAAGAGGAAAGAGGAAGCTGGAACGGAGAGAAATGTTGAGGGCGGAGGCCACGGCCACGGTGCTTAGAGAGGAAGGGGCCCCAGGACCCGCGGGGGAGGGGCTACGATGCT
>NC_058408.1:154435622-154441869 GCF_002201575.2 Neomonachus schauinslandi
GAGGGGCTACGATGCTCCCGGGGGAGGGGCCACAGCGCGTAGAGAGGGAGGGGCCCCAGGACCCGCGGGGGAGGGGCCCCGATGCTCTCGCGGAGCTAGCTAGGTGGAAACCTCTGAAGCCCGCAGCGGCTCTCGGTCAGGTCAGCGTTCTCCTGGGAGCTAAAAAGGCCCACCCAGAGTCTAGGGGACAGAAGAGCACGTGCTGTTGTGGCCATTTCTGAAAAATGCCAACCACCCGAAGCTTTCTCTGGGGAAGATCCCTTTGTCACGATCCTCTGGCTGAGAAGGGCCTGGAAAGACAGCAGGAGGCCTTTGTGGGTGTGGTGTGCGGAGTGACGGGAAAGTCGGGCGCAGGGGGCGGAGAGCGGGTCGTGGGGCTGTGGGCCGCGGCTGGGGTCAGGGTGGGGCGCCCTGGGCCTCCTCTGGCCGCTGTGTGGTCTGCGAGTGTACTAGGAGGACTCCGGAGCCGCAGGGGAAGGGACAGCCTGGAGCTTGGGGTCGCGGCCAGGACTCCTGAGGCGTACCCCTCACTCCCGACGGAAGACGAGGAGGGAAGCAGAAGCCAGGTCAAGGCCTCACCGCTTTCTTGGTGCTGCCAGGAGTCTGTAGCACCACGCACCCACAGGGGTGGGGGCGCCTCTCCGGAGAGGGGAAGGGGAGTGATGTGCTGGGTGCCCTGGCCTGCCCTAGGCAGCCTCGTGGCCCCGCCGGCTCACTGTTGAGGGGACCCCTCCTCATCCGACAAGGACGGCAGCGCCAGCGCAGGAGCATGGGGTGAGGAAGGGTGGCATCCCAGACCCCACCCGAGGGGGAGACGGGGGTTCCTCCTCGGCCCGGCCCCCACCCCTGGGAAGTTAGAGGGTGGTGTTGGGCTGGGGCCACCTGCGCCCCTGCCCAGAGGCCTCCGCCCCGCCCCCAGCCATCCGGAGCGTGCCTCCCCCACCCCACAGCACCGCTGCGGGGCCTGCAGGCATCCGGAGCACCTTGTTGGAGAAGGTTGTGTCCAAGTTTCTGCCCATGGCGCCGGCCCTTTAATCCCGGCCGGGCCCGGTCTGGGCTGCGCAGGACTCTCCCAGGCATGCCCGCACAATGCGGGAGGAGTGTTCAAAGGGCCTGAATAAACAGGCGGCACATTTCGGGGACAATGGGCAGCCGCGTCTCCAGGAGGGGAAGGACCTGTGGAATCCGCGGTCCGGCCGCTCCCGAGCGGCCTGGGGACTGCGGCGCTTTGTGCGCCGGGTTAATGAGCTGGAAAATACAATTGCGCTTCCCCGGCTGTGAAAATCGCTCCAGGGGCAGGAGAGTCACTTAGTTGCCCGGAGAACCCGGAATTGATTTCCTTTGTCCTGAGGGCCCAGCGCATCCTTGCCGAGGCCTGGGCCAGGGGCTGGGCCTCCTCCCAGGAAGAACTCAAGCCCACTGGCCTTCAGAGAGACCCTAAACTGGGCCAGGGCCCCGGGAATAATGAGGCTTTATTTTTGTTTATTTACTATTTTTTGACGAGGCTTTAAAAAAAACAAGTCTGTTGTTCCCACTTGACAGAGCCCCACCCCCTCTTTTGGACCACAGTAACATACCCATCCCCTCGTTGGGTAGAGCTGAGCTGTGGCCACTGTCCCTGGAGGATGGCACTGCCCCTGCGTCTGGACACTGGGAAGGTCTGCTAGGTCAGCCCTACCTGAGAAGCCCCAGGAGAATGATGGTCACTCGAGACCTTGCCCTCGCTTGGCCAAACACCATGTTTGCTGCGTAAGGAATGTCGCAGGCCCGCAGGGCAGGTTGTTTTGGGCAGGTGGAAAGTTTCTTAATCATTTCCCAGATACAGGGTCATGAACATTGAATAGGCTTCTGAGCCGAGCAAACAGTGCCTGACGCTTCTGTGATAATCTCCTCCCATCTTTCAGGCTGACCCAACATTCGGCGTTAGATGTGTATGAAGCTTTGAGGGCTGGATGGTTGAGGTCTTGCTGGTGGTCTGTGGAGACACTGCTGGCCAGGTAGAGCCCTGGGGTGGAGGGCTTCCCTGCTCTCTGCTGCAGAGACGTCTGACGCCAGGAGCACTCCACAGAGGGGCCACCAAGCGGTAAAGTCCAGGGGACCTGTGAGCTGTTTTCTACTTGGACCTGGAATCCGGAGCTGAAACCCTGATTCCCAGACCTCATTCCTGTGATTGCCAGAAGCCCCGAGAAGCCAGAAGTGGTTTGAGGAAGGCCTGTAAATCCCAGGGGAGGGGTGTCAGGACAGCGAGGGGTGTTGAGCGGCACTGGCCTCAGCTGGGCAGCCCCTGGAGTAAGACCCAGGACCCGAGCGCAAACCCCTCAAAACTCCTTAGCTATGGAAAGAGAGGAAGAAGCCTCACAGCCTCACGGACTAACATTTTCCTCCGTTGAATTCTCATTGACGTACATGAATTCTCAAAACAAATGCAGCCTCAACGCTGGTGATTTTCCAGCCAACCTGTCTCTGCTCCTGGCCACTGAGAAGTGGGAGTTTTTCCTTCAAAGGGATGCTCCCAGCCAGGACTGAGCCACTGAGGGGAAGCTTCTGGGGTTTGTAATCCGGCCTAATCCTGTCGGACCTCAGATCACCGCAGGCTTGGAGGAAGGCCACACATAGCAGTCCCAGCCGAGACTGGCCATGGTGACAGGCCAGGAGAGTGGCCCACTCCCAGCCCTGAGCCCCTCAGGGCCCTGGGGGTCTGGGTCCAGGACAAGCTGACAGGCAGATGGACCAGCCTTGCCTGACTCTCTGTGGCCTACCCTCAGCCCAGCGGAGGTCCAGGGCTGAAATAAACCAAAGCTGGGCCTCCACAGCCACTTTAGTTGGGTGGGTCAGAACCAGATGGGAGACACTGGGGTTCTTAGTAGGCGTTCTGGAGTTCTGGTTCACACTGAGCACTGATCCTGCCTCAGGAAGTACATGAAAAGAAGTGGTGCCTCCAAGCTGACTACTTCTGTTCCTGAAAATGGCAAGTGGGAGGCCGTATCCTGGTATGAGGCTCAAACAGGCCAGCCCCAGAAAGTGGTGGTCTCCCCAGCCTCCCTGCGCCGCTCCAGCCCATGCCTGGTTAAGGGGAAGGAGGGCCCTGGGCCGCTTGGGCCCAGTCTACCCTCCATAGTGGCCTCTGGGCAAGCCTTGACCTCTCCAGCAACAGAGAAAGTGAGGGACACTCCCGACACTCAGGGCAGGGAACACATCCCTCAACAGGCCTCAAGCCACTGGGGCAAAGAGAAGGACATTGGGTGTGTGGTTAGGGAAACCCAAAGCATGAAACCTGAGCAGAGAATCTAACGCCAGGAGTGTTTTGGGAACAGAGGCAAGGCCAATGAAGCAGGCACTGTGGAAGGAGGCCAGAAAGGGAAATAGATCGAGGGCTCATGAAAAGTAACCTTGGGACCATGAGTTCTAAGTGAGGGGGTGGGGTGTGCAGGACTGGACATGAAGCTTTAGATGGCCACTCCAATGTAGGAGCTATCCCTGCCTCACAGATTACGCCAGTGTGGGTGGCGTGGCCTTGGGGACTGCTGAGACCTTACCAGGAGCCCCCACTTCCCACCTCCAGTGGGGGGATGGGGGAGGCGAGGCTGCACTTGGGAGCTCTGCGTAGAGGTCCACAGAATTCCCCTTCTTGATGGAAGGCAACAGGCAATGAGTTGTGTGCATCTGGACGAATCATGGCCCAAGAACTGTTATGTTTGAAAGCAATCTAAACTAGAAAGTGATCTGGGCGCCTGGTGGCTCCCTTGGGGAAGTGTCTGCCTTTGACTCAGGCCCTAGGATGGAGTCCCGCATGAGGCTCCCTGCTCAGCAGGGGAGTCTGCTTCTCCCTCTGCCCCTCCCCCAGCTCATACTCTCTCTCTAATAAAGAAAATCTTAAAATAAAATAAAATAGAAAGTAAATAACAATCTAGTAGCTAATTTAGTCCTGGCCTAAAAGGCCATTTAAGACCGGGCAGCTGGGCTAACATTTCTGGCAGTGGGTCTGACTGCCTGGGGGAAGGAGGCTGCTGGGCAAGTCTGGGCCCTGGGCTTTGGTCAGGAGGGCCTGGAGGCTGCTGTGTGTCCCTGCTCCCATGGGCAGGCTCAGGGGTGGTGAAGGAAAGTCCGGCTCTGCTTCGGGGATGCTGTGGGGCTCCCCTGCCTCAAGTTCTCCTTCACGGGTCCAGAATAGGCGATTCTGGGGCACTGGCCCAGGGGGCTGCTCTGGCCGCCGTGAGGGCCTTTTCCAGCGTTTCCGAAGGGAGAACAGCGTTCTGAAGGGAGGACGGAACCGGGGACCCTCCGCTGCCCTGCAGGAGCAGCGGGACGGGAGACGCGCCCAGAGAGGGCTGTGGCTGGGCACCGGGGCCAGGCTCAGGCCGGAGGCGTGGACTGGCCACACTCGAGTGCTCTGGCCGCCCTGCTGGGGCTGTTAGCCTCAAGGCCCGTGCCCCGCGGCCCCTTTGTCATGCACACGAGGGCGCTGAGGCTGAGAAAGGCTCTCCTTCAAACGCGTTGTCAGCCATGACGAGCACTTTTCTTTCCGGATCCGCGGGCTTGGCACACGCCTGCGGTCCCAAGGGGCCCCTCAAGGAAGGCCAGTGCTTTGTCCCTCGAGGTGCGCGGCTGACAGCTCCAGGCAGCTGCTGCGCGGTCAAAGGCTCTATAGAGAGTCTCTGCAGGTGAGCCTCCTGCCGGGGGCGCCCCGTCAAAGGCCCTTTGAGACGTCGCCGGGGAGCGGGCTCTGCGCGTGCGGCTGCTCACAGCGCCGGCACAATGGGCGCGCCGCTCAACGGGCGACCCCGCCGCCGCCCCGCCCGCGCGCGCTACGGTCGGGTGGGCGTCCGGGGTGGGGGCCGCCGGGTCTCGCTGTCCTGCGGCAGGCCTCCCGCTCCCCGCCTCCCCACCTCTCCCGCCTCCCTGCTCCCACAACGCCGGGCCTCCCCGGCCTCCCCCTCTCCGGCCTCTCCCCGCTCCCCGGCCTCCCGGGCCTCCCGCCGGCCGCGGGTAACTGCTCCTTTGAAGCCCTGGCCGGCGTGGTGGCGCCCTGAGCGTTCCCACCCGGCGCCCGGGGCTGCGGTCCGGCCCGCGGGGTTGCAGCTCCTTTTCAGCTTGATGAAAACCAGCCCTGCGCGGGGGGAGCTGCTCCGCCCCGCGAGGCGGCCGGCCGGAGGGGCGGGGCCTACGCTCTGCGGGAAGCCCCGCCCCGCGCCGTGCCCCTCCGGCCCCGAGCGGGGACAGCGCCCGCCCCGCCTGTGGGAGGCCAAGCGTGGCCCGCAGTCCTAGGGCCCCAAGGCGACCAGGTGACACTCCTAAGACTCACTGTCCACAAGCAACACGAGGTCCCACTGCTCTGGTCCTCCTCATGGTGTTTGGTTTTGTTTTTAGTGTTTGTTGAAAGAATGAGAAGGAAAGGAAAATGCTGGAAGCTTTAGGGGATAGTGCCACGGAGACACCCCCCCCCGACCTCAGTCGCCCTGGATGGGACCTCAGGCCTCAGAAGCTGTGCTGGGAGGGGCCTGGGGGTGGGTGGGTGTGAAGAACCCCAGGCGCCCTGCCCCTGGGAGCTCCAGCTGGTGGTTCAGGGACAGGAGTGTCCTTGGGGTCTAGCTCCCAACCCCTCAGCCCCCCAGCTCTGCCCTCTGGGGTGAGGGCCAGCAGACATGGAGTTGTGGGGAGGTTGGAGGGCAGCACCTGCTGTTTGCACACATGTCCCTGGGAAGTCTGTTCTCCGCCTGGAGCAGATCAGCTCTTCTTGCTAGTGCACAGTGTGTGATATGAAAACACTTCATTCACTCACCATTCATACTGAACAAACAGCTGTGGGGCTTCTGCCAGATACGGCCAGGCCCTGCATGTGGCCCTGGGAGGGATTGACTTGACCCTGGACCTTGAGGATCCAGGAAATGGCTCTGGAGAAGAACAACCCTTTGGAGCTTTTGCCCCAGCCCTTGCCCCATCCTCCAGCCTCAGGCTGCATCCCCAGTCCCAGGCTGCAACCCTAGCCCTAGGCTGCACCCCTAGCCCCAGGCTGCACCTCCAGCCCCAGGCTGCACCCCTAGCCCTAGGCTGCACCCCCAGCCCCGGGCTGCACCTCCAGCCCCGGGCTGCACCCCCAGCCCCAGGCTGCACCTCCAGCCCCGGGCTGCACCCCCAGCCCCGGGCTGCACCCCTAGCCCCGGGCTGCACCCCCAGCCCCGGGCTGCACCCCTAGCCCCGGGCTGCACCCCCAGCCCCGGGCTGCACCCCTAGCCCCGGGCTGCACCCC
>NC_058408.1:154441969-154481419 GCF_002201575.2 Neomonachus schauinslandi
CCTAGCCGCAGGCTGCACCTCCAGCCCCGGGCTGCACCCCTAGCCCCAGGCTGCACACCTAGCCCCAGGCTGTACCCTAGCCCCAGGCTGTACCCCAGCCCCAGGTTGCACCTCCAGCCCCAGCCCTTGCCCCATCCCCCAGCCTCAAGCTGCACCCCTGGCCCCAGGCTGCACAAGGGGCTTGCCTGCCCTGGGGTTTTGGGTTGGGGGTCAGGCTTCAGGGACTCTGGGAGGTCAGGCAACACTGTCCAGGGCACTGGGTCATGTGGTAAAGAGCACAGGAGACACCTCCTGGCAGGGCCTGAGTGAGACCGCAGGCACAGATGTGGAACGCCCAATGGCCATTTCTCAGAACTGTATCTACCCAGGACCAGACATGCAGGCAGCACTGGGTGGCGTCCAGGCTCCTAGACTTACAGCCCCTTGGAATTCCCTGGGGCGTTCCAACAGCGGCTGCCCCCCAGCCCAGGAGACAGCAGCCTCTTGTTAGCTGAAAGAATGAAGGTTCCCTCAGTCAGTCCTAAATCTATGCCCAACCTGTCCTCTGAGCATTACGTGCCCCTGCCCACTCTCCCTTCCCTGCTCTTGTCCCTACAGCCTCTCACCCCTGGGCCGTGTCTCCCCACAGGCCACCCTCTGCCCGCCCTACTCATGCTGGGGAGAGGCTCCAATGACCTCCTAGGCGGGCATCAGGTTCTGGCCTTGCTCTTTTACCTTCTCAAACCGCTCGGAACAGCTGCCCATACTCAGTGATGGCCACCATCTTCCTGGTGAGAGCAGCCACTCTCCCTTCGTGGGCTCCAGACAGACCACCGTCTGGAGGCTTGGCCCCTGAGTGGGCTTGTATGCTCGGTGCACGGCAGGTAGAGGGCCTGCAGAATGGAGCCTTCTCCCTGGGCCGGGCGCCCAGGCTGTGTTCCATGGACACCCAGATATCCCTCTAGTAGGATCTTCTCGCTCTGGTTTCCCTGGGCCTTGTTCACCTGCTGAGGCTTGGGGTCCTCCTTTCCCTCCCTTTTTCCTGCAGCTGAGCATCGCAGAACAACACGGGGTTCAGGTCACTTGGAAGGCGTCTCAGGACCTGGTTCTCCCCTCCCCCCACACATGACCCACCCCTCCTGCCCGCAGCCCCAGTGAGCCTCCGTACCTTGCGGTGCAGGGTTCTTGGTTCTACTTGCTGTTTGGGGCCTCTCAGTTTGGCTGTTCCTCTGCGCAGTGTGGGGGCCTCCAGACAGGGCCCCAGGAGGTGGTTCTCAAGTCTAGCACCAGCCTCCACCTTGTGACTGTGCCCAGGTGCTGGACCAGGAGGGGCCACAGGTGCCTCCAAATCTGAGATCCTGAATGCAAAGATGTCACTTGACCAGGGGCACGCCTCCATCAGCGAACTTCAGCAAACCAGACAAAGGCACACCATGTGTGGACGTGGCCCCCATAGGGCCTCCCTTGCCTCCCATCAGTCACCTTCCCAGGGAGGTCTCCCCTGACCACCAGTGGCCACATCCCCTGTCCTTCTCAGCCCTTAGGACCACTTACAGGATCATCCCTCTCCCTTTTCTCTGTCTCCCTACTAGAGTGGATGTTCATGTGTTTGCCGGGTGTTCCTCAGCATGGACCAGAAAGCCCACAGGAGGCCACACACCTGTTGTGGGGGGCTGCAGCCCATGGGTCTGGGCTGCCCAGGGGCCACCACCTCACCAGGGCAACGGGCATGCAGCTGAGGGCCTCAGTCTCCCCTAATGATCAGAGAGGATGCAGGGTGTCGGGGGGTCACCTCCAGCCCCACATGAGGCTCAGAGACCCAGGCTCACATGCCATCTTCATGTGTCTCGGGTGACAGTAACTTTGCTTATTTTAACGATTTCCTTCGAGGTAGAGCAAGACCAGGCCACCCTGCTGTGGACACCGACCAGCGTCGGGCCACCACAGCCCCGCTCGCTCAGGAGACCACGTCCTGAGCTGGCAGGTCGGGGCAGCCCCGGAGCCATGTGGCTCCAAGCAGGGGCCAGGGGACGTCCGTCCTCCAGTGGGGCATGAGGTCCCAGACTGGGATCTGGTCCCATGCCTGCTGGAAAGTGACCCTGAGAGCCAGCCCTGCTCTGCTCTTGCTCTGAGGTCCTGGGCTGCCTGCCTGAGGGCAGCTGGCCTCCGCTCCGCACCCGAATGTCCAGCTGTAGGCCTGGCCGGGCAGGGCACCTGAGGCGTCCTGAAGGCCCCAGTCCCTGGACTGACGGACTTGGAAAGACAGAGAGGAGCACCTGGAAGCGGCGTCAACAACTGCCTGTCCTGGGCTGGGGAACAATCTGGAGAAGGATGTGGGGCCCCCGCTCAGTCTCTCCACCCCCGAGTCTGGGGGCTTCCTTCAGCAGCGGCCTCTCCCCTCCCGGCCCAATAGGGATGGCACCAAGCTGCACCTGTTTCCAAACCCTCTTCAGGGTGCAAGCAGGTGAAGAAAGGAGCATCCTGTGTGTGCCCTAACGTAGCGAATCACCCCTGGGGCCGCATGAGCCACGGTGGCCCTCGGGAGCCCTACTGTGCAGCCGGGAGCTAGAGACCCATGAGCTCGGACACGCAGTTTCTCACGGCCCCCAGCGGCTCCCACTGCAACTGTGCGCGGGACAAGCTCCGTGGCAGTTTTCTGGGTCAGATGTTGTTCTCCGTCTGGAAGGAAGTCAAAAGAAATGCTTTGTTGACATGGAGCAGATGTGAGCTTTTCCTCTGGGTTCAGACGTTAGCGTGAGGGCTGGTGAGGCGCGGGGGGTTGGCCTGGGTGGCAGAGCACAGTGTCGGGTCTGACTTCCAGGCTCCCCGCTCAGTGAAGGGACCCGAGAGCAGGACACTTCCTGCCCGCTGACAGGAAGCAGCTGACCTTGGTCACTGGGGTAAGCTGGAGCCACCCCCGGCCTTCGACCTCCAGAGGGCGTGCGGGGAAGGGGTGTCAGGACAGCCAAGCCAGAGTGGGGACAGGACCTGGCTTCCTCAGGCTGTAGGGCTGCTCCAACCTGGAGAGTGACGGACACGGCAGGGTCGGGACCAAATCTGGGCTGGGGCGCACCCAGAGCTGGCCCTGCCCTCGTGGGCCCAGAGTTCAGGTCCAGAGGAGGCAGACGTGTCTCCCCCCTTGCTGGTGTGGGGGAAGGGGCAGAAACAGCACCGGGGCCCTGACCCGCCAGGCTCTCGGGTGGGCAGCGAGGGACCCTGTCCACGTAGCCAGAGGGGCTGCGTTGGGATCCGCTGATTTGCTTCCAGCGGTTCAGCCCAGGGGAGGGCTAGTGGGGTTTCCATCTCTTTCTCTTGAGCTTTTCTAGGACGGCGTTTGGACTCAAGCCCACCCAGACCAGCAGCTTCCCCGCCGCTGCCTAGGGGTGCGTCTGGTCTTCATGGGGCCCACTGAGAAGGAAAGCCTCGAATGCTCCCTGCCCTCTGACCACAGGCCAGCCCTGGGCCTGTGCCCGTCTGGCCCCACCCTCAGACTCAGGGCCGCACACACTCACGTGGCACCTCAGTGGGACTGGAGATGTCCTCGAACCTTTGGAGGGAGTCCTTGGAGAGGGCTCCCCAAGAGGGAGGACCGGGGTCAGCGCCGAGAGAGACCCCTCAGCCTCAGGCCTCCCCCTGTTGCCAGGACCATGGTTGGGGTCTCAGGGCTGGAACCACATGGTGCCCCCTCTGTGGCTGTGGGCTGCCAAGGACACCTGGCCTCCTGAGTGACCCCAATGACCTTGGCCAAGCTACCAGGCTGTGGGCAGCATGTTCTCTACCAGCCACCAGGGACCCCAGTGCCCAGGATCCCCCCCTTGGCAGAAACTTGACACCTTGCCTGGAGACTGCCAGACAGGAGATGTCTGACCAAGGGCTGGGGGGCAGCATCCTGCTAAGGCCGTGAACGAGGAGAAGTGAATGCTGGGCTGCACACAAAGTGAGAGGCAGCTCTGTCTGAGCCATGGGCGGGGGGCGGGGGGCAGGAGGGGGGATGGCCCCAGAGCCTGCGGTGCAGACATGGGGACTTCCCTCCATCCAGGCTCTGGGAGGGGCCCCCACCCGAGGCTCTCTGTGTTCTGGGACCCAGCTCAACATGGAGCACTGGCGTGAGCCAAGCTACTCATGCTGTTTGACAAGGTCCAAGTATGGGGGACGATCCTGAAAACAGGAGACTCCACAGCTGGCTCCTGCTATTCTCTTTCATTTTGTTTATGGCAATCTTTATAATTGTGGGAATATTTCTGGGGTTTCATGATAAAGTGACTACTCATCTTAGTTACGCCTATCTAAGCAATCATAGTGAAACTAATTCCACGAAGAATTAGTTTCTATAGAACAAAATAACAAGACGGTCACGCTCTGTCTAGCACCTTTCTCTTTGCGTACTGTTTTTTAGTTTTAGCGAAAGTCAATAAGTGGAAATCAATAAAGGTCATGTTAATCATTACAAAGGAAAAATGAAAGAAGGCTATGGCTGTAATCCAGAAAATGATCTAAGATTTGGAAAAACAAAAATATCCTAACATATAAATAAAGTTCCTCCGAGGCTGTCAGGAGGAGATGCTTGCAACCTGATCCTGTGTCTGTGTCTCCTCATTCGCCGACGCCGTTCTTTCCTACGAGAGACCCACCCCGGCTGGAGCTGGACTCCAGCAGAGCACGGTGCCCAGCACAATCTCTAATCCTGGTCGTCCGGAAGGCCCGTCTCCACCTGCCCTTACCTGGCAGGGGCTCCCCTCCCATCCCCACATCAGAGGCCTTTGAAGCAAGGATCCCTTCTGGGTGGGCGGGGGGGGGCAGGTCTGAGGCCTGAGCCCTGGGCCTGGAGCTGCAGCTGGGATGGACATGGCTGACCCATGGCTGAGTCACGGCAGAGGAGCCTGTCATGTGCAGGGCTGACGGGAGCTTGGTCCTCTCTCCCTCCCTCCCCAAACATATCTGCGGCTGGCCAGCCAGCTGTGCTGGGGGCTGGATACACAGACCCCACAGATGCTGTCCGCCTCATGGAGCCCAGCCAGGTGAGGCTGTGAGCCAGGAGGCAGGTGCTGGGGGCTGCGGGGGAGAGGGATGGCTTGGCAGAGCCTTGACACAGGGATGGAGCGCTTGGCGTGGCTGGAGCCCTGGGGGTGAAGGGGCAGAGGAGGGGAGGGCCTGGAGCCAGCGGGGTCCCTCCGCACCCAGGAGACGCCCGTGGCCATCCAGACACCGTTCAAAGAGGCTCGGACAGCAGCGCCGAGGTCTTCTGGTCCAACCTTAATGAGAAGGAAGGAGGAGAGCCGCCTGTCCTTCAGGAGAGGTGAGGACCGACCTCAGGAGAATGTGGTGAAGGGGGCTGGGAGGTGAGCAGGAGAGGCACGGGAGTGGCTAGCTCACTCTCTGGTTCTCCAGATCAAGAGGGGAGGGGTAGGGGGAGGAGAATTACAGCCGAGGCCCCGAGGAGCTGGGGCGCAGGGGCTCTCTTGGCTGTCTGAAGAAAACACACAAAGCCCCAGAGGGCTTGGCTGGCGTGGCTCCGTGGCTCCGTGGCTCCGGCAGGTGGCGCTTCCTCCCTGCTGATCCAGCTGCATTCTGCTCGGCAGCACCTCCACCTCCTGAGTTCCCAGCGCTTTGCTTACACAGCCCTACCTTTCCTATGCCGTCTTGGTTTGTTTTAGTTGAAATATAATACACAGAACATAAAATTTACCACTCTAAAGTGTGCATTTTAGTGGGTTTTAGTGTATCCACAAGGTTGTGCGGCTGTCAAAATTCTCTAATTCCAGAACATTGTCGCGGTCCTGGTAAGAAACCCCGTCCCGCATTAGCTGCCGTTCCCTTTTCCCCTCCGCCCCTGCCCCGGCAACCACTAATCTACTTTCTAGCTGGATTTGCCTGTTCCGCACATCGCCGGTAAGCGGAATCAGACACGATGTGGTCTTTGTGCCTGGCCCCTTTCACTCCGGATACTGCTTCCTGAGGCTCACCCACACTGCAGCGTGTACAACACACTTTGTTCCTTCAGTGGCTGGGCCACACTCCATTGTGCGGATTGACCCCTTCATCAGCTGTGGGACATCTGGGTTGATCCCACCATCTGGCCATCGTGGGTAACATGCCATCATATTTTATGAGTAATGCTATAGAACAACACGTTTTCAGGGCCCAGGAGGATGTGTCCTAGCAGGAGCATCTGTGGCCTCTACTCCTGCGGACCACAGACCCACCCTGGTGGTGTCTCAGCTGCCTTCTGGCCAGGCTCCACCTCCCGACCTTACTCTGAACTTCCTTCAGTGCCTGGGAAGGAGGGGGTGTTCCTGGACCTTTGCTGGGGCCAACCTGCTAGTTTTAAAGTGTGGCAACACATTAATAAAACAACAACAACAAAACCCCCCAGAAACTTAAGGTCAAACAAAGCTCCCTGCCACCTTGCTTGGCTAAAGCCCTGCCCTTGACCTCAGAGAGGCAGCATCTGCCCTTTCCAGCTGAGCCACGTGAGATTAAGGGTCCGTCCCAGGGCCACGTGGATAGTAAGGGCAGAGCTAGGGTCGCAGGGAGCCTTACAATTTCTGTTCTTCCTTGACCGATTCAGCCCTACCTCAGATGCTTGATAGCCATGGGCTGGAAAGTGGTGTGACCACCAAGGGACAGGACAGCCAGGTGCTGGGCAGGACCACCCCAGTGAGGCAGCAGCCCTCCTCTTGTGTCCCAGCCCTACACATTCTGGTCTCCAGTGTTGGGAGCAGGGGCTTGCTTTCCAGACTCTGTCCCCACTAACACACGGGCGGGGGCCCCAGGTGACCCAGGAACCCAGGAAGTGGTCATGTCCACACTCAGCTCTCCCACCAGACTGGGCTCAGAGGTGCACAAGGGCTGATGGCCCTTGGATGCACTCAGGACTGGGGAGACCAGAGCCAGGTCTGGCTGGAAGGGCAGGCAAGAGGCCCTGACTGCCCCCGTGTGGGCCTGGGGAGCTGGGGTGCCATGGCCAGCAGCCTAATGACCACCTGCCTTCTTGCCACCTTCCTCCAGCACAGGGTTCTCTCCTCCCTCCGTCCCTCTGCTCTCCTTTCTAGGTACCCCCAGCACTGGCCCAGGATGACCAGGACCTGGGCCGGTCCCTGCCTGTGGGAGGGATGAACTTGCCCGTGGTTGCCCCACGAGGCAGCGGCCCACTGCCCTCTCTTCCCTCCCTGCTCCGTCTCCCTCTCCCTTCTTTTTCTCCTTCCCCTCCCTCTCCCTTCCCTCCCCTTCCTCCTCACCCTCCCTTTCTCTCCCTAACTCCTGTCATTCCTTCCTCCCATTTCCAGGGGCTTTGATAATCCATCACCTGTCAAATGGTGAGGAGACCTGGAGCGGGGTGCAGAGAGGGGGAAGGGAGAGGGTTATTCTCGGTTGGGTGCTGAGCAGCATGCCCACAGAGAAGTGAAGACAGGCCCAGAGAGCCACACCATCCCTGGGAAGCTTCCAGAGTGCCGGGGCAGGGCACAGAGTTGGGAAGCAGGAGCCCAGGTGGGACAGGAAAGCGGCGCCCTCTGCAGAGTCCCTGAGGTCTGGGGGGCCTGAATCGAGTGGGGTGCAGGCAAGGGGGTCACTCAGGCAAGCACATCTGCCCTGAGTCGCTGATAGCTTAGGACTGCAATGTTGTCTATGTCACTGACTAGGACCCAAGGACAACTGACCACGGCCCAGAGGGTCCCTGACTACAGACAGGGAGGGGGACATGGTGGCTGCCCATGCCCAGCCCACCCCCGAGGGTCTGCACTCAGTGAGCAGCCTTGACCCTTGACTGAGGAGCCACGGAAGGGGAGGGGAGGGTCACCTTCCCTGCAGCATCTCGCCCCCACCTCGGCCGGGGCTGTGCTGCGCACCCTGGCACCTCCCCAGCTCCCCCTCGCTGGGCCAGACCCCTCTTCTTGGTGCTGGACCCCCAGTGACCTGCCTGGAGTGCGGTGGATGGGGCGGGCCCAGGCCGGGGATCCCCCCTCCCCCACCCCCACGGTCACCTCCTCCCCCACTGCCACCTCCAGAGGAGCGGGGCCCTGCAGAACTGGGTCAGAGGCAGCGGCTGACCTCTCAGAACCACCCAGCACACACTGGAACTCTGGGAGCTAGGAGGCCAGGGTGGGTCACGCTGTTCTGAGACCCCAGATCCCTGGGAACCCGGCCCATGGCACTTAACCGCTAAGGAGCAAACAGGCTTTGGTGAAGAGCCAACAGCTGTCTGCTAGGGAAGCAGAGTTAACAAGGACGGTGTGTGGGGGGGTGATACGGGAGGGTCCGCGTTTGAACCCCCCAGCTCCCACTCCCGTGCTTCCCCCACCCTGAGGCTTGGGTTTGGAGCCCCAGGTCTGAGCTGGGCCTGGGCTCAGCAGGGTCCTCTGGAGGCCTGGGTGTGAGTGTGTGGGGGGGGGGGGGGGGGATATAAAAATCCTCCGGTAGGGAAATGAAGTCTGGGTCTGGGACCACCCCACCCTCCCAGACCTGGGTAAGTGTGACTGCAGAAAGTGGGGGGAGGAAGGGGTGTCCTCAAGTGCTACAGGACCCAGGAGTGCAGGTGGGTGTGCAGCCAGGGAGGGCTCTGGCCAGCAGACCTCCTGCCCAGGCTGCCCCCAGCTGTCAGGGGGCCTGGGAGTTATGACCCCGCCACCCCTCTCTCGGCCCAGGTCACAGGAGCAAAGAGCAGTGGTGTCTCCTGCCTCCCAGGGGCAGCGCTGACCGGGCTTTCCCTTGGAGCCGCTTCTTGCTCCCTCCCTCCCTTCCTTCCTGCAAGTGGAAACCACCCCTGAGCCCCATTAGCTTCTGCTGAACAGAAGAGGGAACTGAAGCAGGGAGGCCAGAGGCTTCTGCCCCTCTCCTCATTGGGTGGCACCCCAGGCCACCCTTGCTTCGGAAGAGTGGGTGTTGGTGAGGGGTGGGTGTCCATCTGATTGGGGGAAGGAGGGCAGGATGTGCAGGGAGGGGTGAACCCCTCGAAGAACTAGTTGTTGTGAAAATCTTCTTCATACCGGGCGCCTGGGTGGCTCAGTTGGTTAATTGTCTGATTTGTCTCAGGTCATGGTCTCAGGGTCCTGGGATAGAGCCCCGAGCTCCTGAGCCACCCCCTCCAGCCCTGAGCCCCTGAACCCACGAGCCCTGAGCCCCTTGAGCCCCCAGCCCTGCAGGCCGGCTCCACCCTCAGCCCACCCAGGAGTCTGCTTCTCCCTCTCCCTCTGCCCCTCTCCCTGCTTGTGTACTTGTTCTCTCTCTCTCAAATAAATAGTCTTAAAAAAAAAAAAAGAAAGAAAATCTTTATCCTCCCAAAAGTGACAATGCTGGAAGGGTGCAACCCTCGAAGTCCCGTTATTTCAGGCACGAGTCCATCAGCTAGGCATATGGCTTTTTTCCTATGGGATTCAATCCTCAAAGAGCAGACCCCTCTTTCCATGCCTCTTGGAGGACATCACTGGGTTGTGTTCCAAACCAGTAGTGACAAATCGGGGGCCACCGTGGTTCATATAGTGTGTGCCAGCTTCCCCAGCATCACCAGCATCAAGCTGCTTCATCAATTCTGGGTTTTGCTGGTTTCCCAGGAACAACACAGTATCTTGTGAGTTGGAGTTTCTTCCTCAGGTATGAGTTTGCATAGTGATTTCCTTAAGTGATCGCTTGTAGGGTGATGGCTCAGATTGGAGACACACCTTCGGCTCAGGTGGGAGGAGGTCTTGGAGGAGGGGACAGGGCCCTGAGGGACACAGACGGCTCCTCCCTTGAGTTATGAGTAGAAGTGGGGAAAGGGCCAGTGATGGGGTATTGGGTGGGTTTCAGGAAACCGCCAGGAGGGGTGCAGCTCCCAGGCTGTTGTGTCCCCTTGGCCTGAGAGGGCAGGAGCGGGGGAGGTGACCCAAGCCCCACGTGGCTGTTTGGGGAGGCCACCCAGCAGCTGGGATCTTCTCTTGGAGGGTGCAGCCAGCCCCAAGGACACAGAGGATGCACTCCCACTCCTGCTCCTGGCCAGACCTGCTCAGCGAACCTGACCAGGAGCCA
The DNA here is from genome assembly GCF_002201575.2 of Neomonachus schauinslandi. Lineage (NCBI taxonomy): Eukaryota > Metazoa > Chordata > Mammalia > Carnivora > Phocidae > Neomonachus > Neomonachus schauinslandi. The sequence continues at coordinate 154,451,951 of NC_058408.1, forward strand.
CCGAGTCACACCCAGTCGTCCCCGTCACTTCTTCCAGCGGGAGGGCCTGGTCCAGCAGCCAGCAAGCCCAGCGGCTCCAGCAAAGTCCCCATCACACAGATTTCCAGAGCCTCGGATCTCCAGACCCGAGGGCTCCAGCCAGAATCTTTTCTCAGAAGGGGCAGTGCTGTGCCTCTTCTCCCTGTCCCGCCATCCCCATTCTGCAGGAGGGGCCTCCCTCAACTTGCTTCCTTCTTTCGGTTTCCCACTATTTGTGCTTTAGCAGAGAGGCCTTAGCAGAGAGGCCTCTAGAAAGTGTTGGGCGCAGACTTCCTCTGTCTGGCGCCAGCGCAGGGGAGGGTCCCAGCTGCCTCCCAGGCCTCCCGTGAGGACCGGCGTGAGGAGCAGCAGTGAGGAGCGAGCGGGGCTTGCTGGCCGAGAGCCTGCACTCTTCAGGCCGTCGGGGCCCAGGACAGTGTCTGAGCCCCAGCGCTTAACCGTGGTGGAGCAAGTGCCCCCCGGACACGTCCTTACCCACGCGGTGAGAGAAAGGGGGTGGCCAGCCCTCCCGGAGCGGGAACCCTGTGAGAGCAGGCTTTCCAGGGTGTCCCCCAGAGCCTTGCTCCCCTGGTGTTCATGCCGCCTGGAAGGGGGTGGTCTGGGGGATGAGTCCCCTCCTTGTCACCCCCATGTGGGTGCCTTCCTCCCAGTCAGCAGGTAGAGCAGGTGGGGTAGGGGTCCCTGGGGAAGCAGGGAGTGGGCAGATGGGCTCCTTCTTCCTTCATCTCCCAGAGCTGCTCGCTGGTCCTCCTCTTGACTCTCCTGCTCCTGCTCACCCAAGAGGGGAGGGGTCTCAGCCGGGGACTGCCTGGCAGAGTGGCATCGTGGCCCACGGTGTGCCCGTGAGGCTGGCCGTCACACCAGGGCTCCAGGGGGCAGGGTGTCTGGGCAGGGTCACCTCAGCTAGCTGTGGGCACACGAGAAAATCGAGAAAATCTCCACCGTGAGTGCTGGGGAGACGGTGCTTGAGCAGACAGACCTCTGGTGGCCGGAGTTGCAGCTCAGTGCTCTGTTCACTGAGTCTGAGCAGCAGGATCTCGATGTGAGGGTCTTGAGCGGCACAGAGACAGTCCCAGTGCTTTCTGGGACCTGTGACTGCCTCCCTGGAGCAAGTATTATCGAGGACCCGTCTTCGTCCCCTCGGGCTCCGGACACAGCACCGTAGTCTGGGGGCTTAAGCAACAGTCATTTCTCAGTCTGGACACTGGCATTCTGGGGTCAGGGTGTCAGCACGGTCAGCTTCTGGTGCGGCCACCTCCTGGCTTGCCTGCTCGCTGCATCCTCACCGGTGGACGGCTGAGGCCACCCTCCGGGGCCTCTTTATAGGTGGACGGCTGAGGCCGCCCTCCGGGGCCTCTTTATAGGGCACTCACCCCATCCGTGGGGCTCCACCCTCATGCCCCAATCACCTCCCAATACCGTCACCTGGGGGTTAGGGCTTCAACATGAGAATTTGGGGGACACAAACATCCAGTGTATAGCAACCCCTCCTTCCCAGGAACCACATGAACCACAACTGAAGAGAAAGAAAGGACGGGAAGGTGTGGCCACCGTGTGCACCAAGCCTTTCAAAGCCAATGTCTTGTGGACATCAAGGAAGCCCCCCCACCCCAGATGAGAACAGCCAGGCTGATTCCTCAGAGCGCACTGAATTGGGGGTCCCATGACACATGTGTGTGGCAGAGACCCAGGGACAGGCAGGGGAGTGGGAGACGTCGTAGTAGGAAGGGGGCTCAGGTGCCCCGACGGAGGCTGGGAGCAGACAGCTAGAAGAGGGGCGTCCTTGAGGTTGGTACAGGGAGCATGCTGGCTTTCTCCAGTGGTCCTGAGTTGGAAGAGGGAGCGGTGAGTGGGAAAGCTGGTGCACACAGGACCCTCACGTCTGGTCACTGACCACCTCCTGGCAGGTTTGGGCCAGTGGTTCTGGGGGCTGTGCGTGGCTTTCCGAGCTGGTGGTCCCATAGAGGTGGTCCCATAGAGGTGGTCCCATAGTCCGCCCAGTCAGTCTGTCTCCATCTCTTGCAGCCCGAGGGCGGTTTTCTTCTCTGGAGACCAGAGGCAGCTTCCAGGGCTGGATTCCCAGGCGGCGCCCATGGATCCTGGCCCTGTGGAGGAAGGTGTGGCCCCGGCCATCTCCCCACTGAAGCCTGGCGAGAAGTTCCACCTGTTTGTGAGTTACAGCAGCATGGACACCATGTGGACGCGCGGGCTCATCAGCCGCCTGGAAGCGGACCTCCCAGGGCTGAGAATCTGCCTGCACGAGCGGGACTTCACCCCAGGCAGGAACGTCCTGGAGAACATGGCCGAGTGTATCCAGCAGAGCCAGAAGGTGCTGCTGGTGCTGAGCCAGGACTTTGTGCAGAGTCGCTGGTGCCTCCTGGAGGCCGACCTGTCCCTGTTCGGCTACTGCCTGGAGAGGAAGCTGGTCATCCCGGTCCTGCTGCGGCCCTGCCGGATCCCGCTGCACCTCAGCCACCTGACCTACCTGGAGGCCACAGACAGCCGCTTCTACCTCAAGGTGAAGCATGTCCTGTGCCAGCCCAACCACAGTCTGGGGCGCGCCCTGCCCGCCCGGCACGTGGCCTCCTCCCTCTACAGCGGGAAGACCCTCCTGACCCTGAACTGCATCAACAGGGACAGCCTGCCCTCGTGGAAGGTGGGGTCCTTCAGCACCCTGGCCGTCCCCGACCCCTTGAAGGAGGTGTTGGAGGACCCTGCGGTGTACAAGCATGCCGTGAGCATCCTGAACGGGGTGCAGTCCCCCAGGTCCTGCCTCCGGTACCTGGGCTGCAGGGTCCCCCTGGGCGTCTTCCTGATTGTCCTCTCCTTGGCAGCGCTCACCCTCCCCCTGATTCTGGGGCTGCAGCAAAACCCGCCGGCAGAGCGCTTCCTCCTAATCTCCGCCACCGTCTTTTTCTGCCCGCTCCTCATCATCTTGGGGGTGAACAGCCTATGCTGGTTCAGGAGATTTTCTCAGAAGAAGATGCGGGAGCTGGAGCTCAGAGTGGGCGAGGCCAACGTCCTGCTGGCGCCCCACTCCCTGCTGATGGGCTGTGACACCATGAACAAGCTGCACTTCGTGTACGTGCTGCTGGGGGACTGCAGGCGGGTCTTCCTGCAGGCCCCGCAGGGTGAGGCCCTGTTCCGGGAGGCCCTCCTGCGCTTCTCGTCCAGCTACACCTGCTGCGTGGCCCACGCACACTTCCCCGCCTGCGAGGACAGCCAGGGGGCTCCAGGCCACCTGGAGCTGGGCCTGTGTTTCTGCCAGTTCGTCTCTCTGCAGCTGAAGAAACACGAGGGTCTTGGGGTTAACCCTGTGTGATGACAGGAGGGGCCCCCAGGGCTGTGGCTGGCCCTGCAGACATGGCCTCTCCGAGGCCCGGGTGGTGCACACGGGACCCTCACGTCTGGTCAGGACCTTCACCCTCGCCGAGGGCTCCACAGCCTGCTCTGAAGGCAGAGGTGACCACATCAGCCCAGGTGGCCTGACCGTTTGGGGAGGGGCTTTTTGTTGAGACTATGTGAGGGGAGGCTGGGGAAAGCAGCAGGTCCCCTTAGGATCTGGCCTGCTCTTCAGGAGGAGATGGTCACTGCCGCTGTCTGGGAGGCCGGTTCGTGTCCAGGGGACCAGGGCAGACCATGCTGGCTCCCTGTGGCCCCCTCCCTGAGCAGCTCTTCCAGGCACCTGCCCCTCATCCTGGGACACGGAGCGTGGGGATGCTGGGGTGCGTGGGGGCACCAGGCCGAGCGGAAGGACCCTGGGCCGTTCACCCTCCGCCTTCAGGGCGCCAGCACAGAGCTATCGATTCTGAGAGCCTGTGAGGGACCAGCCACAGCCATCGTGGCGGAACGAGAAGGCTGCGTGTGTCCTCCGCGTGGACGCCCCATCGGACCCAGGTCTCCGCTCCCTCCTGGCCTCAGCCTCAGCCTGTCCCCAGCCTCCCTTTCTGGGCGGAGGGTGTGCCTGTGCCTGGGGGGCTGTCGCCTGGTGGAGCCCTGTTCTCCACCCTGGTCTGCTCACCCTGGAGGCTGGCTTCCTGGGCTCAGACGTCACTCCGCACCCTGGTGTTTCTGGCTTCTGCAGACGCTCTTCCCCGTGGGAGCAGGGAGCTATCTGCAGACAAGAACATGAAATGCTTGAGCTGGTTCTGTCTGTGGGAGCGGAACAGGGGGCACCACGAGGCCGAGCTGCACGGCCCCCTCCGCTCTGAGCCCTGTCCGGGGGGTGGGGGTGAAACCCTCAAACCCCACACCCGTGCCCATGTGAGGGTCAGTCAGGCTCCACAGAGACCCCCTCGGCTCCAGCTAGGGCAGGACTTTGGAAACGAGGGGTGGCCCCCGGGGCGCTGCCTTGAGCCTCAGCTCATCTGTGTGTAAATGAGCAGTTGGCAGGTGATCTCCCGACAGATTTGAAGTTAGTGCTGGGCACATGTCCCCAGAATGCCTGGGGTGCCCTTGGGCTCATGGCCAAGTGCCACACTGGTGAGTATTTGGCTCAGCTACTCTGGTTTGCTGACTTGCAAGCTCGGGCCCAGACCACAGCCACAGAGCAGCAAGCCCCTCATCTGACCCCCGAGCAGCCCTTACCCTGTGCCCACCTCCCAGGACCTTCTCCTTACGTGCCCCTTAGATAAGACCCCTCACCCCACACCATGGGTCTTACCAAAAGCCTGCTCTTGTGGTTTGAACTGACCAGTCTGGTCCTAGCTCAGGAGCCCCAGAGCACCCCACCCAGAGACCCCGGTATCGGCGGGAGCTTCTGATCCTGCCTTGTCTGCACTCCGCCTTGACCACACTACCTTGACGTGGCCTCTCCAGGCATGCGCACACCTCCTCCAGGACCCGCGAGCAACAAACTTCTCTATTTCAACTTCTCTTGTGGAAGCACAGCAGTTCCTGTGGTCTGTTGCTGAACCAAAGCTCCCCACCCTGCAGCCTGGACACTTAACACGTGTTAATGGAACACAGAGGCTGGACTGCTCACCTCTCTCCTGGGGCCAGGACTGCACCAGGAGGGTCGCCCTCGACAGGAGACTGGCCAGAGCAGATGTGTGAGGGGCAGAAAAGGGAGGGGCTCTGGACAAAGGGGACAGTGTGAGCAAAGGCACAAGGTAGGACCCCGGGTCACAGGAAGACCTGCCAAGTATGGAATGGTCCTGTGAACTCCAGGGCTCGCTGGGTGGCTTTGGGTGCCGGAACTTTCTTGGGGGCAGTGCTTGGCACCAGGATCCACCCCAAGGGGTCCCAGCACCGGGTCTCTGAGATGTCCAAAGCAGGGGGCGTGGTCTGGGCCCCAGGCTGAGCAAGAGCCTCCCAGGAGCAGTGGGGATCCTCCAGCCCCCACAGTTGTGGCATGGGATGAGGACCCAACAGGCCCATCCATACCCACTGTGGGCCAGGGCCAAGCTCCCAGAGGGCACACACGGTCCTCACGGACACCGAGGGCCCACTCCAGGCCATATCAGTGGCTGCTCTGTCTGGGGATGGTGCTGGGGGCCTGCAGGCCAAAGCCCAGCTGTGTGCAGGGGCCCCCACATGTGCACACAGCCGCCCACTCCTCAGGCAGTATTCCCACCCTACAGTGCTGTGCCGTGTGGCCCAGAGACAGCAGACGGATGAAAGAGAGATGACAAAGTCCTGTCACTTCAAAAGGCCATGATTTTTAAGGTCATGAAATAACACAGTTGTGCACACAAAGAGAAAACGTCTAAATGAACCACTTTATAGGACTGTTGATCTTTTACTCTGGCTGTGGGACATCCAAGTGGCTTTCAGATTGTGCCAGCTCAGAAGGCCAAGGAGGCTGGGCCTGTGGGGCCCTGGGCCTCCAGCCTGGAGTCCTCCTCCAGCTCCCCATGCGGTATCCAGTCAGAGCCCCAGTTCTTGTGCAGATCCCCCTGCTGGGGCCGGAGTGTCAGGCTTGGGGGGATGCTAGGCCTAGAGGAGTGGTACCCCCAGCGCCCTCAGCAGAGCAGGGTCTGCTCATCAGCCCACTGAGGGGCTGGGGCTCTAACACTGCAGTCCTGGGAGCACCTCGCCAGGCTGCTGGTCACTAGGTACCCCAGCCGCTGTCCGGGGCCAGCACTCAGTCTTGGTGCACCACCCACTGGTGTCTGCCCCGTGGGGCCTCTGAGGCAGCCCAGGGGCTGTCCATGAGATAGGAGATGAAGGCCTCCAAACTCCATTGCAGTTTGGGCCTGGCTCCTGTAGGGGTGACTGGGGCTTTCAGTGGACAGGCCCCAGGGCCCTATGAGACCCTTCAAGTCCTTCTGGGACTCCCCAGATTCCCTAGTGTGCCCCCTCCCCCACTGACCCTCCACCTGGCTGGCCTCTGCCCTCTGGGTTCTGGAGACCAGTTCTGGGGGCGTCTATTCAAAACATGCATCAGGTCTGGGGCGCCTGGGGGGCTCAGTCTGTTAAGCGTCTGCCTTCGGCTCAGGTCATGATCCCGGGGTCCAGGGATGGAGTCCCACGTCGTGCTCCCTGCTCAACAGGAAGTCTGCGTCTCCCTCTGCCCCCACCCCCCTCATGCTCTCTCTCTTTCTCAAATAAATAAATAAAATCTTAAAAAAACAATGCATCAGGTCAACTCTGGCCAGTTCAAGGAGCCTTATTCAACACCCCAGGATAGCTGCCACCTTCTGCTTGCCCTCACCCACTGCCCCACCCTGGGGAAGGGTCTCCATCCAAGAGAACACGCATGTGGATCTGTGTGTGGGGACACCTGGGGAGGGGGAAGAGTGAGAGTACATGTACATGCGTGTTTGCATGTATGTGTAAGTGTGCACGTGTCCGCCTTGCCTGTGTGTGTGAGTGTGCATTGTGTGAGTGTGTACCTTGTCTGCCTGCGTGAGTGTGTACGTGTGTGCATGAGCATGCGTGTGTCTGCACACGTGTGAGTGTGCACATGTGCGTGCACCTTGCCTCTGTGCACATGAGTGAGTGTGCACGTGTGTGCGTGCACCTGGCCTCTGTGCATGTGTGTGAGTGTGCATGTGTGCATGTGAGTGTGCACATGTGTGAGTGTGCACGTGTGCACCTTGCCTCTGCGCGCGTGAGTGTGCACGCGTGGGAGTGGCACCTTGCCTCGTGCACACGTATGAGTGTGCATGTGTGGCACATGCATGCAAAGGGGACCCTGGAAGGGTCACCACATCATAGGACTCCTAGGAAGGAAGAGCCCGTGTTCTGGTTCCTCTGTTCCACGGTCTTCCTCAAGCTGCAGCCCCTCAGGGTCACACCTGGGGCCCACTGCAGGGTCTCACTAGGGGGTCACACCTAAGGTCACACTGTGGGTCACATGTTGGGGTCACATGGTGAGGCCACACCCTGGTGTCCCACTGTGGGTCCCACATTAGGGTCCCACTGCAAGGCCACCCAGGAGCCTGCAGTTCTAAGAGGTTCCAGGGTGCTGTGGCCGACTGCAGTGTGGTCACCCCCGTGAGCTGGGACTCCCTCCTCACTACCCCCTGCACAGGCTCACCTTTCTGCTCTCGGCAGCTGGCAGGGGCCTGGCTGGGGGAGGTGCTCTGTGCTCCCGGCACTATGAGTGGACACGCTGGTGTGTCTCCGTTTCTGGGACGGTAGCATTGGTGAAGGTAATGACCAATTGAGGAGAGGCCTCCTACCGCTGGATCCCGCCCCTAAATCCCCAGGCCTGGCCCTCAGTGTTTGCCTGATGGGGAAAGGCACCTAACCTTGCAAGGACCCTGAGGATGGTGTTTAAGGGCTGCACTTGAGAGCTGCCCTGAAGAGATGGGAGGATGTGATAGGAAGTGGGGGAGAGTCACCGAGGCGGGTGGGGGGTGGTGGTGCATAAGAACGTACCTCGATGGGGCTGGTGGGTGTCTGTGGGCTTGTGCGTGTACGTCCTCCCCAAAAGGGTGCAGTGCTCTGTGTCTGCCTGGTAGTTCCACAGTGGAAACCTCACCCAACCAAACAAAACTCATGTCCTACTTAAATTATACCCTCATGTGTCGATCACACTGAGATGGGCAGCCTAAGGAAGCAGATCTGCCCCGCCCCTGAACTCAGGGTTAACTCACAAAGGACCCACATGGTGCACGCGGCGTGTCCAGTAGAAGGATGGCCGGCCCCAAAGACCATGATGCCTTGTGTGTGACTCTGCCTGGTTTGACCTCGAACGGAGGGTCTAGGATTTCTTCTCCCCCTGAGCACAGAATTTCTCACATTGTCCCCGAATCTCATCATCCTATGGGGTCCTGCATCAGGGAGCCTGTGAACTTGGGACACAGCCTATGTTTGCATAAGAATTGTTTTAACTTTCGGACATTTTATCTGACACTATCAACAATATGGGGTTCCACTCCAGGGCGTCTGGCTTGTGAAAGAGTTTTTGCAAGAGGTTTCTGTAAAATTTGGGTGAGAACAAAATTTAAAGGACACCCAGAGGATGTGTGGGACCCTGAGAAAGGAGACGGCCAACGGCAGGGCGCCTGGCACTTGGCCCTTCGGGGAGCTGGCTCCTGCAGCCCGGGTCAGGTCTGCCCCAAGCCCTGGGTACACCATGAAGTCGTACTATCTCCTGCTGATGGAGCATAAGCAACTTGTTGCAGTTTGAAGGTTTAAATTTTATCTCAATAACCTTGGCTTTTAGTGTTAGATGTGTGAGACAATTTCAGTTTAAGATCTGACTGACTCTGATTTGGTTGTGTTCAACACTGAGTAGCATACAAATGCTCATAGAGGTTTTGTTAGGTAGGTTTGTAGGTCTGCATGATGTTCAAAATGCTTAGAATCTGATCTATCAATTTATGGTTAGAGCTTGAAATACCTAGGACATCTAATTAATCGAATTCATCATGTTTGTGAAATGTCTTAAAAATTAGAGACTGAATATATCAAATGCTTAAGTTAATAGAATATTAATTACAGAGTAAGTGAAGACACACTCACACAAAAGTAACTAGATTCATAAGTAAGCTTTTAAATGGAGCTCTAAAGCTTGGGGAAGCTGGTGGAGAGGTTCAGGACAGACCTCCCCAGAATGTTCCATGTTGGCATACGGATTATTGTGAGCTGAAGGCACCTGAGACCCTGCAGGCTCAAGGGAAACTTTTGTCCCCCTCTTAACTACACAGAAGAACCTAAATTGGGGGTCTTTCCCAGGATAAGGGTGATTAACAGATCAATTTCATCTGAGTGACCCATCTGCATGGCAGGGCAAGCATCTGCTCTTCTTATCACCCTGTGAAGTGCATCCCTTTCCTCTGAAGTCCCACACCCCCACCCCCTTCTGCAGGATGACAAATGGACCTCATCAGCCTGACTTTGGAATTTCCATGCCAGCGTGGATTCCCCCTTACCGACGCCATTAAATTTGATTTTCTCCTGCTAATCTGTCTCACGTCAATCTGATTCTTACTCAAGCTAGAAGGACCTTTGAGAGGTCAGGAATTCTTGCTCCCCGACACTGGTTTAAATTTATAATTGTAAATGATAACATTTTATAAATTAAAACATTTTAACTCAGCAAGACCACTCCTGGGAATTTGCCCTGAAGATAAATCTCCAACAATACAAAGCACATATGCATAAATTATTCATTGCGGCATTGTACTGCAAAATATTGTAAACCACCCAAACAGCCCCGGGTGGTGGAGTAATGGTGCATCTGTCAGTGGGCGCTGTGTGTTGGTGACGCGAACAAGGAGAGTGCGTTCACACCGCGCACAGCGATTTTCCGTGTGTGTGAAGTGAATGTGCTGCAATAAAAAATGTATTTGGCCTTTGTCCCTGGCTCCTAGGGCAGGGCTCCTAAAACCCTTGGGATTTCCTGAGTTGCAGAGTATCACTCAGAGCCACACTGGAGTTTATGCTGAAGAGATAGGTCAGGGTGGGGTAGAGGCTGCTTGGGGGGCGGCTTTCAGCCCCACCCCTGACCTGTGGGAGGGAGGGGGTGAACACAGGTTATAGGAACTCGTGAGCAAGGAGATTCGGAGGGCTTCCAGATTAAACACTCAGGTGCAGGGAGGTTCGATGCTCCTGTGCCCACACCTGGCCTTGTACCTCTCTTCCATCCGGCTGTCCCTGAGTTGTATACTTAATAATAAACTAGTACTCTAGTAAGTGCTTTCCTGAGTTCTGTAAGTCATGCTATGGAGTTATCAAATCTGAAGACGTGATCCCCCAACTTTGTAGTCGAGTTGGACAGAAATGCAGGTGGCCTAAAGACCTGATACTTGTGACCGGCGTCAGAACCAGGAGGCAGGCTCCTGAGATAGCAGGGTCTGTGCTAGCTCTGGGGAGTTAATGTTGGTGTAGGATTGAATGTTGGTGTAGGACACCCAGGTCGTGCTGGAGAATTGGAGAATTGATCGTCATTTGTGTGGGGGAAAAAATCCTTACAGTGAAAAAATGTCAAACAGGACAAATAAAATGCAGATGTATCTGCTTATTTGTGCAAAAAGATGCACAGACAGGCTGAACTAGAAACTAAGGAGATTGATTTCTCTCAGGGGCGGGAGGGAGCCCAGTGACTTATCCGAAATCCTGTTAATGTTTTACATACTAAAAAATAATAGGATAAAATCAACAAAAATGGGGAAGGACCCAAAAACAGAGTGCAAGCGGTAATAAGTGACTCTGTGATATATCAATGGAATAGCACAACCACCGTGATGTGAAGAACACAGCATTTTAACTCTATACTCTCAAATTAAAGACAGAACTCTAGATAAGCCCCAGATTCTAGTTTGTTCGCTTATTTGTGTCATCGAATGGCTTGCCAACTCTGAAAAGGACTCCAATGTATTCTAAGACTAAGCAAGTAAATATATTGAGAACAGGTTTCTCCAACAGGTTTCTCCCTGTTGGAGGGGGAGTTATCAGTAAGGGAGGGGCGAACTAGAATAAACCCTGAGATTTGGGGTTGGGATTGGCGGATCACTATGCACTCATGGAGATGCGTGCATGTTGTACATGCCGCACACTCTATAGATACTGCATGGACACATTTTATAGCTTCACGTGGGCTGGGTCTACGCACGGATACACACTTGGATGCACACGCACGTGTGTATATGCACACACACAGATACACTTACAGAGACGAGGGAACTATAGATCGTGTGTGTGTGAATGTCTATATTATATATCACATCCCCAGGTCTATGTACCCAGAGTGCCTGAAGCAGCACCCACAACCAGCACCCAGATCCCCGTGGCACAAGTCAAGCCTGGAGCATCTTTGCGCAAGAAAGTAAGGAAGTGCCCAGAGACTGACTTCCACGAGCCCGATACGAAACAATGTGAACACAAACATAAATACTGATAGCAGTGGATTTTAGCCTATTGAATAAAATGGGAATCAATGGGTCACACTAATGTAAATAAATGAGTAAATAAATGATTGGGGGGTAGGGATGACAGTCAATCTCCCAGAAAGGGGAGGAGGGAGAGGTTTTCTTTATGGTAAACTAATAGAACATCAACCAATTAGGTGTAGAAAAAATGCTGAATTTAGACAATCACCACTTGGAAAATACAGTATTATTGATTCAGTTAAGAATGGTCAATGAATGCTAAAATGAGGAAGGAGTTGGTGAGGACCAAGATATTTATATAGTCTCAGAGCATCTTCCCACAAAATGTGTATTAATTTACAAAGGGCAAATGGTAAGGTCACAGGGCAAAACTCATCAAAGCCACCTTAGCTGAGTGACCTAAGTTAACCTCAGGGGTGGACAACCAGACCTCACGTGGCTCCTGACGTGACACTGAGGGGAACACAGCATCACTCCCGGGAATGCATCCTCCAGCTGATCATGACAACACACCTCACGCGTGTGAGCTGAGGCCAGTCTACAGATCACCTGGCCTGCAGGCTTCAGAACCGTCAAGGTCATGACAGACAGACTGAGCTGCCCCAGGTGAGAAACGGGTAAGGAGGATGCGGCCAGGCTCCTGGACCGTATCTCAGGCCAGATTTTTTTTTTCTACAAAGGACATTATTGAGACAATTGGGAACATGTTAATAAGGTACATAGATTAAATAAGAGTATTGTTTCGAAGTTAAATTCCTGATTTTGGTCATTGCATGAAGTAAACACATGCCCTTCCTAGGAAATCCACACTGAGGTATTTAAGGCTAAAGAGGCAACTTCCTCTCCAAGGCTCAGAAACACTTTAGCCAGGTGACTATCAGAGAGATGGTACCTGCTAGAGAAAGACAGGAATAGGGGGACAGATGACAGGTCATGATTGGCAGATGAGCAGATGGATGGAGGGCTGGCTGGACAGATAAGAGCCCAGTGAGGATGGACACAGTACTCACAGCCCAGCCCTGACCTGCCCACCCCCACTCCCCCCACCTGGCCTCCAGTGTGTCCACGGTCTCTCTGGAACACTTCGAACGCCTGTCTCACCCACTTCCTGGTCACTGCCCCCTGTTCCAAAGCTGCTCAGACCCCTCACCTTGCCTCCCTGGCCTGAAAGCTGGATAGTCCCATATTGTCTGAGCGCCCGGCCCTGTGTCCCCCCACATGACCACACTAGGGCCAAGGGGGTCCCCCCAGGACTCTGACCCATGTCACCCAACACTGGGAAGCACGCTGAAAATGCCTGTCTCTTTCCTGTTTCTTTTGCGTGAGCTCCCAAGGCTGTCATCCCTACCTCCCAACCCAGCCGTTAGTGCTAGGGCCTGAGTTCACCTCTCACCAGGTGGGGTGTCTGGGCTTAGGATCAAAGCCCTCAGAGGAGGATAGGTGCTGGAGTGGGGGCCATGGTCAGGCCTAGCCAGGCGGGAGCAGACCTGGGCTTCCCAGTGCTGAAGCAGAGGGGGAGGTGGGCCATGCTGTGGGCTGGGTAAAGAGACTCTTGCCAACTCCAACATCCTCAGACCTCCCACTTCCTCTCTAGCTCCAAGGGAATGGGAGATGGGGGTGCTCTGGGAGCAGGGAGCCCTTTCATGCCCCAGGGATGGGCTCACATCCCCTCTCCTGTGGCCCAGGGCCCGGTCGATCCATGCATTCTCTCATTTCTTCAGTGACTCATGCCTGTGGGCAGGCAGTTGGGGGCAGGAACCACATGTGGTGCTTGCCCAGAACAGGGGAATTCAGATACTCCCGTCAAATGGTGTAGTTGTGTGGGGACCAGGACCGGCAGCAGGGGATGGAGCAGCTCTGCGGGATGTAGGGTAGGGGGTAGTCAGGGATGGAGCCCAGATCCTAGAGGCTCCCCTGAACAGAGGTGAGCTTATTTCTTTGCAGTCAGCCGAGCAATGGACCAGACAAAGCCCTGTCCACGCTGGGCCCTGACACCCAGGGCGGCTCGCACAGTGGCCCTGGCCTTGTCCCTGTCCGTGAACCGCGGCTTCCCAGGGCGGCTCACTGCCCCTCCACCACCGCTCTTCAGGATCCTTCGGGGTCCCTCTGGGCAGTAGGGGTTTGGCATGATGCCAGTGCTCACCCACGCAGGGGGGTGGGAAGGCAGGAAAGAGGCCAGCGGGACGGAGGATGCCCAGGAGAAACAAGAGACCCAGGTGGATGTGAATCTTTACTTAGAGAAAAGCAACAGAGCTAGAAGCTCAGGGGGCAGGGGGCATCAGCGAGGGGTCCTGGAAGCAGGGGCACGACCACAGGATGTGAGAGCATCGGGCGAGGGCTGTCACAGGTGCCGGCGCGGGGCGCTGCCGAGACAGAGGGGAGGAGGGGCGAGAGCGGGCGCTGCGAGGCGGGTACACGACCCCCCACCGCCCACCTGCGTGGGAACAAGTGCACGGCTGAGCCCCGCCCCGCCACTTCCAGTTCACGTGACCCCCCCGCCCCCATCCCCTCCTCCCCGCCCCTCCCCCCCAGCCACCCTACCCGGGCTGCGGGGCGGGGGGCCTCCACGGGGGGGCCGGGGGCGGGACGCTGCCTGCCGCCTTCCGCGCCGCCTCTTTCTCTCCCAGCGCGGAGGCCTTGCCGGGGGGCTCGGTGGCCGCCGCCGCCGCCCCCGCCCCCGCCGCCGCCGCCCCCGCCGCGCCCGCCTGGGTGGGCGCCTTGGGCCCCTCCTTGACGGCGCGGTAGCTCCCCCCCCAGGCCGAGGGTGTCTCCGTGCCGTGCTTGCGGCTCAGCGGGTAGGCCCCGATGGCGGCCAGGATGCTGCGGTGGCGCTCGGGGTCCATCTCGGTGTAGTACATCTCCAGGGTCAGCGGGGTGCAGATCTTGTGCTGCGGGAGGGGGCGGGTCAGGGGCGGGGTAGGAGGGCAGAGGGCGGCACCGGAGGCAGCCCGCCTCCCACGCTTCCACACGGACACCTCCGTGGGACCCTCCCTGGCACTCTGCCCAGCGGCATCCGAGCACGGGAAGGCCTGGACTGCCCCACGCCCCACCCCGTTCCGCAGCTCGCCAGGCCTTACCCGAAGCAGGAAGCCGTCGGGGCAGGTGAACTGGTCGTACCAGATGGCCTTGTACATGATTAGGACACAGCCCAGGAGCGCCATGGCAAAGGCGATCATCCGTGCGGTGGGCAGCTGCAGGGGCGGGTGAAAAGGAGAGGGACCCCGTGGAGGGGGCTGTGAAGCCGCGGCAAGGGCCAGGGCAGCGGTCAGGGGCTCACTGGCATCTGTCGGGGGAGCGCTTCTAGCTCCCAACAACAGAGGAGAGGAGACAGGGCAGGTTTCACTGATGAAAACCAAAAGGCTTTAGAAATGGTATGCTAAAAATAACCAAAACCATCATTTAGTGAACTTAAGGGCTAAAAAAACAGGGTGGGAAAAAATATTAACCGGATATACAGCAGAAGTGACTTTCCATACTACATACAAAACCCAAGAGTCGCTAAGGAAGAGACACACGGCCCACTGGGAAAAGGGGCACACAGCAGGAGGAGGTGGGGCCCAGAGTGGCTCTCGAAGCTCCTCGGAAGGAAACTGCTGTTCTCACCCCCTTTATAGCAGGATGAAGGCCTCTGAATGGGGTGAGAGCAGGCGAGGGAGCAAGGGGGCCCCAGCCAACTTGGCTCAGAGCATGGGCACCCATGCCTGCAGCTGCCTGCTCACCATCTCCCCTGCCCTGAACCCCCCTGGAATCGACCACTGGGCAGCATGGGACTGGGAGGTTGGGTTACCCTGCGCCCTTCCTCTGGGTGGTTACAGGCCAGCTTCTGGGCCTCCAGGTCGGGGAACTTCTTTGGCTGGTCCGGGGAGGACAGCTGGTATTCCGTCTGTGTCTTGATAACCACCTGTGGAAAGAGATGACCTGGAGGACCCTGAACTGGGAGGACTGGGAGGGGTCCAGGGGTCAGCTGCCCAGCAATGGTGTGGGTCCTGACCAGCTGCCAGGACTGTCTAGTGGCTAGGCTCCACTGGTTACGAGCCAAGGCTAAGGGAAGGTGGATGCTGGATGCCTGCTGGGCCATGGCAGCCCTGGGGCCTGGCCACACCACAGATGGAGCCCCTCAGTCTGAGGGCTGCCTTCAATTCTAAGGGTGTCAGCTCTCCTTGCCAGGAGCTTCCCCTGTAGCTGTTCCACATCTTGGCTCCCTCCTCCAGGAAGTCCACCCTGACTTCTCCTCTGGCTCCCAGAGTCTTGAGGCCGCTACCACATGGGGCACAGGCAAGTACAGTCCTGTGCTCTGTGAGTGCTCCCAAGGGGCAAGCACTGAGCCTTCCCACCTGTCTGTTGAGAACGAGGTCCAGAACTATAGTAGACACCACTGAAGCCCGCCCAGATCCCTGGAGAACTGCCCTCGGCCAAAAGTTGACTGACATGGGTACAGATGGCTGCCCCCTCCCCTCCTGCTGGGACAACTTCTGATGCCGGTCATGCTCCAGAGCTCAGGTGGGGTCAAGCAGGACTACACCAGAGCTGAGTTCTGCTTCCTACAGATTCCTCCAGAAAGGGGGTCTCCCTCAGTCGTTGCCCAAAGACCTTGTCTCGGGCCCACAGGGAAGGGTGGGCATTTTTGCTTGCTGAGCCCCTGCTGGCGGCCCTTCCTGCTGACCCAGGCCCTCACCTGGTCAGGGAATGGTGGCTGGAGCTGGCTGACATCCAGGGGGCTGATCAGAGGGACGCTGTCCGTGGTAGCCCCGTCCTGGTCCCCGGGGTCTTTGCCCGGCTTCCCGGAGAAGCTGCAACCCAGCTTCACCATGGTGAACGGTGGTCCTTGTCCTGTGCAGAGGTGCAGACTCAGGTTACTGCCCACTCACCACCTAGCGGATGTCCATGCCAGCTTGTGAGGGAGCGAGAGGGCCCCAGGCTGGCCCCAGTGTTCCTCATGCCAGAGCCAGGGCAGGCCATGCACGGACAGGCCAACCTCACGACAAACTGGGCATGTTCAGCCACAGGCCTCTAGTCCCTTCCTGCCCTCTGGTCTCCCCGTGGGCCCCAGAGCCACAGACAGGGTGGTGCTTCTGACCAGTGAATGCCCAGACACACAACACTGGCAGAGTCTGCCATTAGCCAGCCTGCTCTAGGGCACGTTCTAAGGGCTGCTATTGTGCTCAACGAAAATGACCCCAGGGCGCCTGGGTGGCTCAGTTGGGTAAGCCTCAGACTCTTTTTTTTTTTTTTTTTTTAAGCCTCAGACTCTTGATTTCGGCTCCGGTCATGATCTCAGGGTCCTGGGAGGGATCGAGACCTGGATCTGGCTCTGTGCTCAGTGGGGACTCTGAGATTCTCTCTCTCCCCCTGTCCCTCCTCCCTTCCCCTAAAATAAATAAATACATAAATAAAATCTTTTTAAAAAAATCATCTGATCAATTTAAATAATATCTGGGAAAGTATTTGACAAGATTCAACATCTGTTTATTATTTTAAAAGTCTATTAACACTCTAGGGGCAGAAGGACACCTCCTTAATCTGATTGATAAAGGCCATCCACAAAAATCCCTACAGTAATCCTTATTGAATGTAAACAGTGAAAGCTTTGCCTTTTAGATGAGGAAGGAGATAAAAAGGTCTTTTATTATCAGTTCTATAATCGTGGTGCTGGAGGTCTGAGCCAAGCTGTAGGGCAGGAAAAATGGATAAGAGATAACAGGCCTGGACGAGGTCAGGTAATACTCTGTTCATGAATCGAACATTGTGTGCGTAGAAAATCCACATGAATCTGTGGATCCATTACAAAGCTTGAAGAGTGAGTCCAGCAGGGTCCATCCAAGGCTTTTAGGAGTCATTATATTTCTATGTATTAGTGACAAAAAATTAGAAAATAAGTTTTTGAAAGACTCTGTTTAAATGGTATTGGAAATACCAAATACTCAGGAACAGACTTCAGAGAAATGGAAAGAAATTCCATATGGAAAATCATGGAAGACCTCAGGCAAAACATTGACTAAGACAAAAGGAGACCTAACTTCCTTAACAAGTGGGGAACAAAATGGTCATGGATTTTGGAAGGTTCCACATGTAAAAATGTCATTTCCCCCCAAAATGTATCTGTAGAATCAATAAATACCAATCAACAGCCCAACAGAATTTTTTTGTGTGTGAACTTGCCAAGCACTGTAATTTTATACAAAAAGTAAAGGAACAAGAACACATGTGACATCTTGTAAGAGAACAAGGGGGTATTCATCCGCCAGGCGCCCAGCTTACACAGCCGTGTGGTACTGATGTGTGGTGCACAAAGCTCCGTGTGACACACCCCACACACAGGGACCATGGATTTGTGACAGAGATGCCATGCAAAGCAGGCAGCATGGCCACCTTTTGATAAACAGATGTCCACACGGAAAATGGACCTAATCCCTACCTCCCATCACACATAGAAATCTACTCCAGGTGGATACACCTAAGTTGGAAAAGCATCTTGAAAATAATACAGGAGAATATTTTCCTGGTCTGGGGGAGGGAAAGAGTTCCTCAATACGAGAAATAAGTACTAACCATAAAAGGACTACATTAAAATTAAGAACTCCCGCTTATCAAAACATAGCCTTCAAAGAATGGAAACAGAAAGCAAGACCGGAGAAGATATCTGCAACATGCAAAGGACTTGTGGGTTCGTCAACAAGAAATGTTCAGGTCCTAACCCCTGCTACCTGTGCATGTAACCTTACTAGGAAATAGGGTCTTTGCAGATGTGATCAAGTGAAGATGATGTCATACTGGATTACAGGGGTCCTAACCCACTGACTGGTGTCCTTACAGAAGGGGGAAATTTGGACACGCACAGGGAAGTGGTCATGTCAAGATGGAGGCAGAGGTTGGAAGGACGCATTCACATGCGAAGGGATATCTGGAGTCGCCAGAAGCTGGGAGAGGCAGGAAGGATCCTTCCCTAGAGCTTCAAAGGGAGCACAGCCCTTCCCAGTTCTTGATTTCCAGCTTCTTGCCTCCATAGCCTATGAAAGAATAAATGTCTGTTGTTTTAAGCCACCCAGTTGTGGTAATTTGTTACAGCCGCCCAAGGAAGCCAATACAGGGCAGATATCTAAAGTATGTAAAGAACAGCTCAAGTTGATAAAGAAAAAGATAGACAACCAATAGAAAAATGGACAGAGAAGGATTTCAAACGGCCATGATTACTAAAAAGGTGCTCACCCTCATTAGTCCAGAGGGAGACCAATTAGAACCAGCTTAAGGAGATATACTGAAGCCCATCCAAACCCAGGAGAGCTCAAGGAGCAAAAGATGCCACACAGGTGGTGTCAACTCAGAGAATCCACACATGTCGAACCTCGACCAGCCCTCATTCCAGGGTGCACACCCAGGAAAGAGACGGGTGTGCATGAACGTGGATAGCAGTGCTATTCCCACAGAAGTACACAGCACCACACATCATCCAGAGTAAAACAAGTAAATCATCGGAGGCATTCCTAGCAAGTGAAGGGTCACAGCTGCATGCAAGCACAGCCCCGAATCCCACAAAATGAGGTTGGCCAAAAGAAGCCAGGCACAAAGCAGGTTCAAGAACAAGCCAACTCTAACATAACCTTTAGGAACCAGTCTCGGGCGATTAGGGACACGCACTCCAGGGGTCCAGACCAATTAACTGCTCCCGTGTCTGGAGAGTCTGGGTGGCCTGCCTTTGGGGGAGGGGAGCGGCTTCAGGGACAGGTGGGGATTTCTAGGCTTCACTTGGATGGTGGATGACTGGGGAGCACTTACCTTAAATCATTAGGCTACACATTTGTTTTATGTCCTCTTCTCAATATTCATTATATTTCACAACAAAAAGAGTTCAAAATAAACGAACCCAACAACCAAAGGACAGCAAGCTGCGGGCACAGCTACCCCATGCCCTCCCCCAGGATTTGGACCCTGATGTTCACCTGAACAGAGAAGGTGAACCCCTTGGCCACGGTGCCCTGGCTGTCCCTCCACTCCCTTCCTTGTGAGGACCGAAGGGCCGAGCCCCAGGGGCTGTGCTTCCCTCCCTGGCCACTGCCTGCACCCACCCTACAAAGACGGCTGGGCCTCTGAATCCCCAAACTTCTGCCCTAGGTGACTGCGCCATCCCCAAGCGCCTCTCACTGTAGCAGCCCCACCAGCGCAAGTGCCTACCAGGCCCATAGGTGACCCAGTCTCTCACACCCCAGAGGCCAGGGCAGGCAGGGTGGGAATGCAGAGGAGCTCCCACCCAGAGGCAGAGAGGCAGACAGATGCCCAGGAGGAGAGTGTGCAAGGTGCTGGGCAGGGAGGTCAGTGATGTGTAGGACAAGGGGGAGGGGTGGCCAGGAGCGGCACTGTGGGGCAGGCAAGAAGCAGCCAGCTAGGCAAGGGAGGCGCACCCCCATCATGGACTTCCCCTGCCCTCCAGGGAGGAAGGTCCCATTAGGGCCCTGAGCTGGGCCCTTCCTTGGATTTACGCGCCTGGCCCAGGGCCATTTCAGGTCAGCGAAGCGTCCCCAACTCCCACTCCCTGGCTGGAGGGCTTTTCCTGAGGAGAGTCGGGCTTGGCAGGGGAGCAGCCTGGGGAGGACTCACGGACACGTCCGCACCTGCCCCAGACAGGTGCGCGATGGGTTATTCTTCACGCGGGCCATGGAGACGACGGCCGCTCTCTGTGAGGCAGAGATGGACAAGGAACCACCGGAATATAAATATAAAGAGGTCGGGCTTTGCAGCGCGAGGAAGAAAACGGCTCAGGAGCGCTGGGAAGGTGCCACGGAGGGAGGGACTGACAGGGGACAGTAGGGGAGGGGCGGGGGAGGGGGGGCAGCAAGTGCCCCGGGCTTGAGGGGAGCTTCGCAGGGGCGGGAGGGGTGTGGCATTGCAGGGGGAGGGGCTGGAGGCCTTCTGGCAGCAGCGTCCCCGCGGCTCACAAATCCAGCCTATGGTTTGCAGAGGAGAGCGCGGAGGGGCAGAGGTTGTGGCCGCCCCGCAGCCCCGCAGCCCTGTCAATCTCGGGTTGCTGGCCACGCCCGCTGGAAGGCCGGGCCGGGGTCTGCCCAGTCTCCCTACAAGGAGCTCCGCCTCTGGGGTCTCTAGGAGCCAAACCTAAGCTCCAACTCCTCCGACATGGCGTGATGTCCATGTTGCGTCATCGCGGGTTTCCGTGGAAACGGAGCCGGGGATGACACATCTTCGTGAAGGAAAGGAGACATTTGGGGCCTTCTGGACTCTCCGCTTCTGGTTCCAGGCCTCATGCCCCCGGCAAAATGCGGGGGAAGGGGCTGGGCTACATGTGGGACCCCCTCCCCCGAACATTCATTTCCCTCGCTGAGTCATGGGAACCCTCTGGGGAAGCTGGCTGGGCTCATTCACACGACAGACACAGAACTCCGTGGACTAGGGGGGGGTCACCCCTACTCCTCCCACTGGCCCCCCCTCCCTCCACCCTGCGCTGTAATTGTGTCTTCTCCAGCGGGTCATCTACTCCCCACCCGCTGTGGGCTCCTGGGTCGGGGCGATGCATGCTCCTCTCCGATGTTTGGGGAGGGGGCACGGGATGGGCGGTGAGACTGTGCAGATGGACCGACGCACCGATGGAGAGGCGGGACAAGGGCCCTTAGCTGAAAACACTACAGAAGCCCGGCTGCAGATCCGCGGGTCGCAGACTCGCATTCACCGCCCCCCTTGTATGCTGCGTCACTCAGAAGGGTGCGCGCCAGTGCGCACGGGCGCGGGCTTGTGCGGCCTGGGCACAAGCGTCCTGCGCGTGTCGAGAGCGTGCATGTGACTGCGGAGCGCAGGGCACTGCGTGCTTTGCTGAAACCCCGCGGAGCACACACCTCCGCCCCGCCTCACCGCCCCCCCCCGCCCCAGCCGCAGCCCCCACCAGAGGCCCTGCGGGCGGGTCCTGGGTTTGGCTTTTGGTTCAAGGGTAGGTGAACTGCGAGCGCCAGCGCAGCCCCGAGAGAGGAAGCGCAGGTTTGCACCCAGCTTTGGCTTCCCACACACCAGCCACCTGTGGCCCCGAGTCCAGGGGCTACGGCAGGTGGTTCTGGAGAAATACCCCTCTGCCTGCCTCCTGGGCACCACGCAGCTGCCCCCGCCACAGCCACCCCGCTCTCGGTGCCAGCAATGCTTCTCGGTGATCTGGTTCGTCCGACGCCTTCTGCCTCCACGCTTCCCCCGCCTCCGCCCCCCCCCCCCGCCCCTCGACCCCCGCTCTCTCCCACCCTCAGACAGAGCTGAACGGGTTCTGGAACTGGCACCCCCTCCCCACCTCGGGGACGCCCACCTCCTAGTGGCTCTCTCAGACCATGGTGAGGGAGCCCATGTTCAGCAGTCCGACCCCCACCCAAGCTGTCCCGCTGTGCTGAGGACCGGAGATCTGGGCAGCCGTCGGGTCTGTGCAAGGCTGGATACCTACGGTTCTTCTGGAAGTTCCAGGCAGCGGCTCACCCCGCGGAGGCCCCCCGATCGTCAGGGAGGCCTGGGGACAGCACCCCCGCTCCGGTCAGCAGAGACCCCAAGGGAGGACCCCCGGCTCGACCTGGCTGCCATTGGGTCAGCCGCAGTGCCCCCAATCCCTGCACACGCATCTCGCACACGCACCTGCACACGCACCTCACACACTCGTGCACACTCCCCTGCACACACTCGGCCCCCTTTGCCCCCGCTCCACAAGGAGAAATGTGGAAATGGCTCACAGGCGGCTCCAACGGGCAGCTGTTGCAGGATGCGGTCGCAGGACGAGGATGCGGAGGAAGGATGCGGTTCCAGACGCTTCGCAGTCGGGGCGGGGCGGGGGAGGGGCCGAGCCGAGACCGAGGCTGCTGTTGCCTGGGAGACGCGGGCGGAGGGACGGGAGCACTTGCGTCTGCTGCTGCCGCTGCACTCACACGGTGCCCCCCCCCGCCCATCGGAGCTGTGCGGGGTGGGGGGGGGGGTATAGCCTAACACGCACCCCCCTCACACTCACACCGCCTCACTGAAGGAGAGCAGACACCCTGGCCAGCTGAGCCTTGGCTGCTGCTCGGCCTGGGGGTATCCAGGCTGCCCCCGCGACCTTGGTCAGGTGCTCAGACTTTCCTTCTTGCTCCCCTTGGTTTGGCCTTCACGCCCCAGAGGAAGGCCTCCTCATGTCTCAGCGCCTGAAGCCCCTGGGCCGTCAGCTTTCCTAGGGTAAGCCTGTCCTCTTGGTCACTGTTGTGCCCCAGCACCTGAGCCTTGACCCCATACAGAAGGCGCTCCGTAGGCGTTTGTCGCGCGGTCGAGTGCGGGGGCTCAGCCCTGCTGGGGTCAGGCTCCACATCCCTGGCTCCCAGCTGGTGGAAGACAGCAAGGAAAACAGCATGTTGGCAGTGATTGGGCTCTTCTGCTGTTGAATAAAATTTGAGTAAAGCCACGGTCTGGCTAGGCCCCCTTCGATCCGCTGATGGGCACCTGGACTGTTTCCAGCTTTGTCTATTGTAGACGGTGTTGCTGGGAACATCATACTTGTATTTGTGTGGACACTGGCCTCACTTCTCTGGGTAGGTACCTAAGAGTGGAATTGCTAGGTCAGATGGTAGCTTACGTTGAACTTTTTTTTTTTTAACATTTTATTTATTTATTTGAGAGAGAGAGCACATGAGAGGGGGGAGGGTCGGGAGGGTCAGAGGGAGAAGCAGGCTCCCTGCTCCGCAGGGAGCCCGATGCGGGACTTGATCCAGGGACTCCAGGATCATGACCTGAGCCGAAGGCTGTCGCTTAACCAACTGAGCCACCCAGGCGCCCTTACGTTGAACTTTTTACGAAAATGCTAACCTTTTCCCAGAGGGGCTGCACCATTTTACATTCCCACTAGAACTGGATGAGGGTTCTACTCTCTCCACCTCCTGCCAACACTTGTTATTGTCTGTCTTTTTTCCAGTAGCCAAATGGTCGTCAGCTAGGGCCACCATGACAGAGTGCCCCTTGGGTGGCTAAACCACAGGAATTTGGTTGCTTACAATGCTGGAGGCTACAAGCCTGATATCAAGGGCAGGGTTGGTTTCATTGAGGCTTCTCTCCTTGGCTTGTGTCTTCAGATGGTCGCCCCTCTGTGCGGGTCTGTCTTCACCTCCTCTTCTTATAAGGACACTAGTCAGAAATGGATTAGGCCCACCCATAAGACCTAATTTTTTTTTTCAAGTTCATTTATTTAAGTAATCTCTGCACCAAATTGGGGCTTGAACTCAGGACTCCAAGATCAAGAGCTGCATGCTTCCCCAACTGAGCCAGTCAGGTGCGCCCCCTATGACCTCATTTTAACTTCGTTATCTCTTTAAAGATCCCATATCCAAATACAGCCACATTCTAAGGTGCTAAGGGTTAGAACTTCAACATAAGAATTTGGGGGGGAACGATTCTGCCCTAACACTGACCTAGTGGGCATGTAGTGATATTTCACTGTGTTTTGAAATCGAATCCCTAATGACTAATGATGCTAACTAAGCATCTCTTTATGGATTTATTAGCCACTTATATATTTTTGATGAAATATCTGTTCAAGTGTTCCAAATATTTTTCAGTTGGGTTTTTTGTCTTATTATTGAGTTGTAAGAACTCTTTATATATTCTGGATACAAGTCCTTTATCAAATATATAATTCACGGTGTCTCACAGTCTATGACTTGTCTTTTCACTTTCTTGGTGGTGTCTTTTGAAGTGCAAAAGTTGATCATTTTGATGAGGTCCAACGTCCATTTTTTTCTTTTATGTACCATGCTTTTGGTGCTGTAAATTTTCTCATTTTTTTTCTTCCAGAGGTTTTACAATTTTAGCTTTCACATTTAAGAATGATGCATTTTGATTTTTTTTTTTTAAAGTAGGCTCCATGCCCAGCATGGAGCCCATCGTAGGGTTTGAATTCACAACACTGAGCTCAAGATCTGAGCTGAGATCAAGAGTCAGACGCTTAACGGACTGAGCCACCCAGGTGCCCCTAGAATGATACATTTTGAATTAACTTTTGTGTGCAATGTAGGTTATACGTCTAAATTGTTTTGTGGAGTTTTTTTTTTTTTTTTTGTCATATGGACATTCACTTGTCTCAGCACCTTTTGTTGAAAACAGTCACTTTTCCGTATCAAATTATCTTGACATCTTTGTCAAAAATTCGTTGTCCATATATGCATGGGTTCATTTCTAGACCCTTAATTCCATTTCCCTCATCTATTTATCAATCCTCATGCACGTGGCACATCATTTATCACTGTGGCTTTATGGCAAGTTTTGAAATGGAAGTAGTGTGTGTCTTCCAACTTGGTCCATCTGTTAGAAAGTTGTTTTGACTCTTCTGAGTTTTTTACCTTTTCACATAAATTTTAGGATCAGCTTGCAGGTTTCTACAAAGAATCCTGCAAGGAATTTGATAGGAGTTGCACTGAATCTACAGATCAGTTTTGGGAGAATTGCCATCTTAACAAAATTGAATCTTCCAATCCATGAGCATGGAACACTTCTCCATGTATTTAGATCTGTAATTTCTCTCAGCCTTAGTCTTGTGCTTCTTTTGTTAAATTTATTTCTATTTCATTGTTTTCAGTGCTATTATGAATGAACTTTTTTCCTAATTTCAGTAAAATTGTTCATTGCTAGTATATAGAGAAGACTGATTTTTGTACGTTGATCCTATATCCTGAGATCTTGCTACTAATTTATTTACTTCTAGTAATTTCTTTTTGGATTCCTTAGAACTTTCTAAGTATGGGATCACATCCTCTGCAAATAAAGACAGTTTTACTTTTCCATTCTCACTGAAGCATAATTTTCTTCTTTTTCTTGCCTTGCTGCACTGCTTGGATTCCACAGTACAGTGTTGAATAGCAGCGTCTTCATCTCAAACCCAGTCTTAAGGAGAAAGCTGTCCACCCTACACTGAAATACGGTGTTTGCTGTAGGTTTTTTGTACATGCCTTTTTATCAAGCATGTTCCTGGTTGAAAGTTTTTATCATAAATGGGTATTGAATTTTGTCAGATTCTTTTTCTGCATCTATTAAAATGATGACATGTTTTTTGTCCTTCATTTTGTCCGTAGAGTGTAATGTATCAATTCATTTTTGAATATTAAATCAATTTTGCATTCCTAACATAAATTCTTTTTTATGCGTCTTAATATTTTATTAAGAATTTTTTGTCAATGTTCATGAAGAATACTAGCCTATACTTTTCTTTTCCGTATAATGTCTTTGCCTCTGGAGTCAGGGTGACACTGACCTCCTAGGAGCGTTCTCATCCCCTGCACAGTCTGCTAAGACGGGGCCGCGGCCTGTCCCGTCTCTGCTAGGAAGTCAGCTGTCAGCCAGATTCCTGGTGCTCTGCCAGGCGTGGTTTTTTTCTCTTGCTATTCTCAAGACTTTGTCTTTGGGCTTCAACAGTTTAGCTGTGATATGTCTTTGTTTTATCCTAGTTGGGGCTCATCGAGCTTATTGGGTCTGTAGTAAATGCTTTTCATCAAGTTTGGAGTGATTTTTGCCATTCTGTATTGATTTATTCTTTCTGATCCTTTCTCTCCCTCCTCTTCTTTTGGGACTCTGTATCTGTATGTGTACAAATGTATGGTGTATGTGCGCGCGCACGTGTGTGTGTGTGTGTGCGCGCGTGTGGGTACATATGGATGGGATGTATACATGTGTGTATGGGTGCGTGTGTGCGTGTGTGGTGTTCGTATGTGCGTATGATATATGTGTGTGTGTATGTGTGTGCTTGACACTCGTGGTCTAACGGGTCTCTGAGATGCTGTTCATTTTTCTTCTTTTTTGGTCTCTTCAAATTGGATAATTTTCTTTGATCTGTCTTTAAGAGCTCATTGAGGGGCGCCTGGGTGACTCAGTCGTTAAGTGTCTACCTTCAGCTCAGATCATGATCCCGGGGTCCTGGGATCGAGCCCCTCATCGGGCTCCCTGCTCCGCGGGAAGCCTGCTTCTCCCTCTCCCGCTCCCCCTGCTTGTGTTTCCTCTCTCGCTGTGTCTCTCTCTGTCAAATAAATAAGTAAAATATTAAAAAAAATAAGAGCTCATCTAACTTAAAGATGTTAAATACTGAAATGTGTCTTCTACTAAACCCTCTAGTGAATTTTTAAATTTTAGTTATTGTGTTTTTAAATTCCAGAATTTCCATTTGATTCTTTTAAGAATTCTGTTTATTGAAATTACTTAAGACATTTCATCATCCTTCTCTTTAATTCTTTACGATGGTTCCCACTCAGCTCTTGTCTGCTAAGTCCAACATCTGGGTCCACTCAGAGATACTTTCTATTACCTGTTTTTCCCCAAATATTGGTCACACTTTTCTTGTTTCTTTGCCTGTCTTGTAATTTTTGGTTGAGAAATAATGATCTCATCAAGGGAACAAGTGTACCATACCAATGCCGGAGGCCAGTGGTGGGGAAACAGGGTGAGCCGGAGAGGGTGTAGGGGGACTCTACTTTCTGCTAGATTTTTCTCTGTACCCAAAATTGCTCAAAATCTCAAATCTCTTCATTTAAAACAAACAAACAAACTAGATGTCTTAGATTATAGGTTGCAGCCACTTTGGATTCTGGTATTTCCCGCTGAAGGTGATGGTTGTTTGTTTAGCAGTTTCCTTGGGCTGGATCTGCACACTGTTTCCTTGTGATGTACGCACTGACCTCTCGCGGTACCTTCCCCTCCCTGGCTCTCTGACAGCTGGCTTCCCGGGGGTTGCCCCTGGGTCTACACTGCGCAAGGCTGTGCCTGGTTGGGCAGTGTGGTTCTGCTCTCTGCCGACAGCCGGGAGCACACAGACACGTCGAGGCAGCTTTTAGGGCTGCTTCCCTGACACGCCCTGCGGAGCCTCTGTGCCCACCGCCCGTGAGGAGGCTGCTGGCCCCTCCCTTCCGACCCAAGGCTCAGCGCCTGTTTGAGCACCCAATTCTCAGTTGCGCGTGTGCTGTGGGTCGCGTTCCAGAGCCCTGATCTGGTTGGTGTAAGGCTCCTCACTCTGACTTGTGGGAAGCCCCAACCCTTGCACGTGTCTCTGAGCAAACCCAGCTCCAGGAGGAGGCCTGTGCCCAGAGGCCCAAAGGGCAGGGGGCTGCTGGGACGGTTTTCCAGCTTCCAGCCAACCACTCAGCCCAGTTTGGGGTCCAACGCCCCCGGGTCACAAGGCTCCAGCCTGCAACATCAGGACACTTGGCTGGTGGGTGGCCAGGAGGAATGGGCACGGAGCATGCAGATTCCAGTGTGGGGAGCTGAGGTGGGAGGGGCGCTGCATCAGGTCCATCCTGAAGTGGGTGGTGGGGGACTCATGGGAGTGACAGCTGATGGAGAGCCAGCTGGGTAGAACCAGTCACTGGTGTAGTTGGGATCCCTGGTCTCTGACCTCTGTCCAGATACGCCCACATGGGCCATAAAACCCCGAGGAACCTGGGTGGGGAGGAGCAGGGCCAGGTGTCTGAGTCACTGTGTGCTTGGATCTGGAACTACGGGTCCCCAAGAGCACCGTCTACGCTGAGAAGGGAACCCCATCATGAGGAGGTAATGCCCAATGCTCCTGAAACCAGACCCCCCAGCCCCTGGGGCACCTCCTTCCCAGCTCAGGCTGGCTCCAGGGGAGGGAGTTGGCGGGGAGGAAGGGGTGGCTCTCTGTCCTCACGCCAGTGTTTGGCTGCGGTCCCCAGGGCTGCCAGAGGTCTCCCTCCTGAGCTACCAGTGATTGTGGCCCATCTGGTGTCTGCGTCTGGGGACTAGCTTTGAGGGCCACCCCTGGGATCCCCATGAGAGAGAGAGCACACCTGTCCCTTGGGGTCCCTTGACCCAGCAGAGAATCACCCCTGCACATGGGAGGGAAGAGGCACCAGGTTTGTGACTGCCCAAAAGAAAGGGTTGGGTCAAGAAGAGGAGGCTGGAGGCTGGCAGGGGCTGAGGGCAGGGGTCAGATGCTACCCGGAGGGAATATCACCCTGGAAGCAGGGGTGTGTGCTGGCCCCGGGGCCAGAGGCTGTCTTCATCCCATGGGGGGTCCCCTTTCCTCCTCCTCTATGCTAGAGCCCTCCCCTTGCCCTCCTGTTCTGGGGGGTTCTCCTTGGAACCCTGGCGTGAACCAGAGGCCATACCCTCCTGTAGAGAGGTGGGTTGCTGGGTGGCTTGGGGGCCTTGGGAACACTTTGGTATCCAGAGCTGTCTTCCTGGAAAGAGCTCTACAGGGGGCCCACAGCCAGGATGCCCCATGCTCCCCACTGCCACCCCCACTCTCTGGACCTGGCAGAGGCCCTATCCTGGGAGGTGTGTGAGGTGCTTTCCCTGGCTTAGCTGGACAGCGTGGTGGTGGTGTAGAGTCCAGACACGTAGGCACAGGTCCACAGTTCAGCCCCTGCCAGCACGAGAGCTGGCCTCTGTTTGCGAGTCGGTGCCCAGGAGAGACAGGGCAGCTGAACCAGACCAGGCCAGTGCCCCGAGGACCAGGGCACGCCCCCGCCCTTTGGCTCCTGTGGTGTGCACAGGAACCCTCACCCCAAAGTGCTGAGCCACTTGGAGAAGAGGCAAAGGTCTTTGTGGAACTGGAATCTCTGGCTACGAGGGTGGGGCAGCTTGTAGGAAGCCTTGATCTGAGGCCCCCGCTGACCCCCTGGGCTCCCCGGCCCCTCCCAACCCTGCCCGGCCTGCCACCCGGCCAGCTGCAGAGACAGAAAGAACCCTTTCCCAGAATGCCAGGAAGAGCCCTGTGTGCACACAGACTGTTACAAGATAAACGGAGGCATATTAAAATTTTGGGTTTATTTGAGCAAAATCAATTAGAATTGGGTGGAATCCTATTTGGCAGACAGGAATTACAGGCAGAAGGGAGCGGGACGAAGTTCCAGCAGCAAAACGCCGGTGGGTCATTGCAGGGTGACCTTTCTTCAGGGGACAGCAGGGGTGTCGGGCAGATGACCTACCCAGGGCTGACCTTGCGTTCCCGCCTCACTGCTTTAAGGATCCATTTCAGGGTTCGGGTTGGTGACCCGGGGCTTGGGGTGAGCGATTCCATTTTGGGCCTGTTGTCTTGTTTTTTAACAAGACACACACACATATGCTCACCCATGCACGCCATATGCACCATGCACACACACCATGCCCACATGCACCACACACTCGTGCACACACCACGCGTGCACACACCACA
>NC_058408.1:154481429-154497823 GCF_002201575.2 Neomonachus schauinslandi
CTCGTGCACACACCACGCGTGCACACATACACCACATGCACACATCACGCACACCATGCACACATGCACCTGCACACCACATGCACACATGCATACACACACACCACACACACGCACACACATACACCATGTACACTTGCATCACGCTCACACACAGACCAGGCACCAGTGTCCCATCCTCTCCTCTCCTGTCTTGGATGAGGCTTCTAGCACCTTTACTGCTGGGTCCATTTGTCGCCTGTCCTGTGTTTCTTTGCAGACTCCCTGCTTGGGGCTTGGTCCTTGGCTCCTCTCCCCTCTTGGCCATCCTGGCCTCCCTAGGGGTCAAGTTGAACGTGTCTGGGAAGAGCACCCATCCTCCCTGCCTCCTCTGGGGCTTCGTGCCCACGCACTGACACCACAGTCCACCCACAGCTCTAGACGAGCCAAGGCGCAGTCTGGCCCTGAGGGAACCACCGTGCACAGCTTCAGGGGTGCCATGGACAGAGAGCACTCTGAGATCCTTGCCCCAGGTCCTAGCCCATCAGCACCTAGGCGAGGATGCTGTGAGCCCTCACCGCTCTGTGCCCAAGGGGGTGCGTGTCTGTGTGCGGCTGCTAGCCCAGATGCCGGGAGCTGGAGGCAAGGCACGGATCATCATATCCACCCGGCGGCCCGTGCTTGCAGCGGAGGATCTGTCCAGAATGTTGGGTGCAGCGGGGCAGCAGCCCTTGGTCTGAGGGGCCCTGGGAACACGCATGGGCCTGTGGCAGTCCCACGTCTCTGTGCCTGTGTGTCCTTGGTCTGTGAGATGGAGAGACCATGAATCTACCCGTGGACCTGGCCCCAGGCCTCCCTGGCTGGGACCCATATTGCCAAACACACCGGGCTACCCCCCTAGGTGTCCTGTCTGGAGGTTGATGAGCAGGAGCAACCCTGGCCGGCCTCTCACTCTCCTCTCTGGTCCCCTCAGGCTCCTCCTGGTCATCAGCCTGGTGGCTCTGCTGCTGGGGGAGACAGGCTCGGCTTTCCTGCCCCAGGTATGTGCGGGCTCCTCCGCCCAGCCCTGCCCCACCAGCAAGGAATGTGAAGGAAGGACACCAAGTGCGGCGGGTGGCCCTGTGGGCACTGGGAGGGACCCTCAGGATGAGGGGGAGCGGGCCCCTGTGTGGGGTCTGATGGGCAAGGCTCATGGACGCCCAGGTGGTCCAGGTGGAGGAGGGGGCCCTTGATGAAACTCACTTGCACTGAGTCCGAGCACATCCTCCGTCCTTGCACATGCTGCTCAGGTGCTCTCTGTGCAGGTAACTGGTGCCAGGCCGTGTCTCCCCATCCCTCTTCCCCTCCTACCCCGCCTTGGGCCAAGACCACTCAGACTTGCACACCTGGGAGAGACCAGGTGAAGGGGAAAGCCCACCCCTTCCTGGTCGCTCCCCAGGGGTCACGTTTCATTCACTCCCTCATGCTCAACTCGCTCCACAGAGGGCTGGACTGAGGAGCTGGCCCCCTTCCTCAGGCCATCAGCCAGGGAGGAGTGGTGCAGACGCAGCCCCACCCCAGAGACAAGGTGCAGACGTGGCCTTGTCTTTCCAGGAACCACACGGCTTCTGTCCAGTCTGCAAAAGGTGGGGTGGAGTCAGCAAGTGTGGTCCAGGGGGCCTTGGAGCCATCTCTCTGCAGGTGTCCTCTGACCTTGGACCCCACACCTGTGACCTCCCTCTTCCAGGTCCTCATCAAGACCAAAGGCCATGTCGGGGCCCCTGAGCGGGACACAGAGGAGTGAGTGCCCCCAGCAGCCCCTTCTGGGAACCCCCTAAACTAAGGGCGTTGTGGATGGCGGGGAAGACCTGCCCAGCAGCTTCGGGGAGGGGGCCATGCTCCAGCCAGCATGGGCCCCCACGGGACCTGTCAGCGGCTTACCAGAGCCAGGGGCAGGGGGGCTCCAGGATGATCCCCTAGCTCTCCTAGCAGCCTCCAGGATAGTTACCCCACCCCCAGGGCCGTGGCCACAGACAAAGGTCCTCCTAAGCCATGCCCCGTTCCCTGCACTCACATGAGGCAACCCCGGCTGGTTTCTCCCCCAGGGCCACTGGGCCAGGCCAGAGGGCAGAGAGCCGCTCCCCAGACTGCACAGGCCTGGCCTCCGGAACAGGAGGGAGCTCCCGCCCACGTTCTCTGGGTCTCCGTGACCCAGGGCTGGGCCAGGACGTTTTCTCAGGGGACACCCTTAGGATGCCTCCCAAGGGATGCTCCGACCTTCCTGGGCCCCCTGCAGCTCAGGGATGTGGTGGGGAAGCCTGGCCTGCGGGTCTGGGTTCCGTAGAGTTTGCCTGGCCGTAGCTCTTGGCGGGGGGGCAGGGGTGCTTGTCCCGGGGCCCCTGGGGCAGGTGGCGAGTGAGGGAACTGAGCCACCAAGGACTCTGGTGGGGAGCAACTTCCCACTAGGTCTCCTGCTCAGGGCCCCCAGGCTGCTCAGAAGGTGGTGGCACCCTCACTGGTGGGGCTGGCTGGCTGCCTCCTTCGGAGCAGGTAGACCTGACTGACCCAGCTGTGCTCGCAGGGCCTGGGGCGCCCGAGTGGTGGAAACTCTGAAAAAGGACAACCAGCTCATGGGGCTGCTGGTGGCACCAAAGCCTGCAGCTGCCACGTGGGAGGAACTGCAAGGTCAAGGTGAGCACCCCTGGCGGGGCACAGGGGGAGGGCGGAGAACAAGGTCACAGCACAGGAGCGCCATGGAGTCGGCTTCCCTCCAGATGGGAACCACGCCTCCAACCCATCTCCTTGTCCTTAGGCACCAAAGCCCAGGCACGAACCGAGGACACCCTGGGCCATGTTCCAAGCCCCAGGTGGGACCCTGAGCCAGACCGTGATGACCTGTACCACCCACCGCCCGAGGAGGCCCAGGAGGTCCAGGATGAGGCAGGGCTCTGGTCCTGGGCACTGTCACTTCCCCAGGTGCTTCAAGGGCCAGAGGAGGATCGAGACCACATCTACCATCCCAGGGAGGATTCCTGGGGGCCCTGACCCCTCCCCAACTGGAAGAATAAACCTCGCAGAGGTGGAGGCCACATGTGTCTTCAGGAACAGTGACCATGGTCCT
This sequence comes from Neomonachus schauinslandi, assembly GCF_002201575.2. Taxonomy (NCBI): domain Eukaryota; kingdom Metazoa; phylum Chordata; class Mammalia; order Carnivora; family Phocidae; genus Neomonachus; species Neomonachus schauinslandi. Next base: position 154,484,509 of record NC_058408.1, read on the forward strand.
AGCCTGCTGTGTCTGGGAGAAGGGGGGCCCATGTCCTCCTGGTGCCACAGGCTTGTCTTCACACATCGAGAGCCCCAAAGCTCCCCCAACCCAGCACCCCTGCTCTTGGAATAACCTGCTCCCCGTAGGCCTCCTCCTTGTATGTTGGGATGGGGCTAGGGGCATGGCAGAGGTCAGTGGTTGGGACCAGTCAGCTCCCCGCAGATGGGTCCTAAAAAGATGGCAGGAGGCTGCCTGTTGGTGGGCACTCAGGTGGACAGGTGCACCGCTGCTCAGGTGGGGGGGGCGGTGCAGGACTCAGGCCAGACTCCCGGTGCTCTTCATTCTCTGGCTGCTTGCCCGGCGCTGTCTGAGGGGCCCGGATCCCAGGGCACGGCCCGACCTTGCAGCTGCGGGCACGAGCTCACTAGAGTTATTTCACATACTGAATGTGGGCAGACTGTGTGTGCAAATGCAAATGGGGTTGTGTGTGGCGATCACGCCCCTGCATCAAGAGGGAAGCATTGAGTGCCTCCCACTCCCCAGCCTGAGCCACTCTAGTGCTTAAGACAGAATAAAGCACCAGGCAGATTCGGATGCATCCGGCTGCTCCGGGGACGGTGGGCTTGTCCAGGGTGACCTCACGTGCCCTAGAGTTCCGTGTCCTCCTGTGGGTCCCCTCTGAGGACTTGAATGGCGGCCCACACCCTAATGCTCTGCCTGACGGCTCATGTGCTCACCGCCTGGCATTGTACCACCAAGTAGGGGTACTGTCATCCCCACGTTACTGAGGAAGGGACCCCAGACTGGACAGTGACCGTTCATGGTCCTGCTCTGACAGCAGGACTGTAACAGTGAGTCCCAGCCTCACCACTGTGCGCCTTGCACCTGCTCTTGCCCCAGACCTGAGGAGCCAAGTGCAGGGCGAGGCCCCAGACTATCCCGCATGGCACATGTGAGGGCTAGTAGGCCCGCGGGTCGCCCCCGTCTGAGCAATTTGGGTATGGGCAGTTGGGGCCCAGCGCCCAGCTCAGATCCAAGGTCAGTGGTGGCCACGCCCCTGGACAGCCCAGGGTGGTTTGTGGCCCAGTCTCTCTCCGGCATCCCTGGAGCCAGGATTCCCCATGGGCATTTCCTCCCACCCAAGGGTGCAGCCACGTGGCCAAGAGCTCCTGGAGAGACAGTGCCGCTAGGATTTGGGAGTGGGCTGTTGAGGTGTGTGAGCCTCGTGAGCAGGGGACGCTGGAGGAGGCAAGAGACTCGCCAGTGTGACAACATCCAAAGGCATTTAACTGTACACTTTAAATGTGTACAGTTTATTGTATGTCAGGTAAGTCTCAATAAAGCTGTTTAAAGAAAAGCCTTTGTGTGGCTAGCAGTGGCCGTGGGGTCAGGGGTCTGAGGTTAAGCCCTGGCAGTGACTGGGCCCGGGCAGGGTCCCTTCCCTAGGCTGAGCCCCAGACCTCCAGCCCAGTGGGCCTGCCTGCCCTCCAGGTTCTCCTTGGCATCTGGGACACCAGCCCCGGTCCCAAGCACGGGAGCCTTCCCCAGGCTCTGAGGGACCTAGAAGCCCAGGAGCCCCCGTTCATACCAGCTTCTGCACCCACATGGCTAAAGAAAGGCCTGGAGGGGAGGGTGAGGGTTTGGGGAGACTCTGGGGTCCAGAGCAGTGGTGGCAGGATACTCCCACCATGAGCACCCTGAGCCCCCACCCCAGCCTCATGCCGGAAGCCATCACAGCCTCCCTCCCACATGCTGCCTCCAGGCAGGCTGGCCCTTTGCCTGCTGGGCAAGGGGCATCCTCTTGTCCCTTACCTCCTCACCCCCATTTCCCAGGACAGCTCAGGCCCCTGTGTGTTCAGCAGGCACTCAACCACTGGAGAGAGGGAACAGATGACCGGCCCCCACCCTCTCCAGCACCCAGACACACAGTCACCTCTCAGAGCATCCAGACCAACCCGTCCCCCCTGCCTCCCTGCCTTTGGGACTGAAGGAAGGGCCCTGGTCTTCTCAAGGGCCACCTGAGTGTCTGCGCCTGGGGGGCTGATTGCAGAACCCCCCTCCACTCAGGGCTGCCCACCCCCAAGCCTCTTGCAGTGCAGTCATGGCCCCCCCCAGCGCAGCCCTCTGTGGAGTCTCCTCACATGAGGATCTCTACTTGTGTGAGCTCTTGTCCCAAACCCAGGGACTTGCTTCAGTCAGGCTACCCAAATCTTAGGCAGGAGGGAGGCCTTCCTTCCCACCTGAGGATGCATGGGGTGGGGCGGGGGGGAGGTGCTCTGAGGAGCCAATGGCCTCCCTTGTGTTCGGCACTAAACAAGTCTTTGTGAGGATGGGGCTGTTGTTGAAACCCCTGGACTGAACACTGACGAGTCACCACACTTCATACCATTGTCGTAAATTGGTGAGTCCCAGTCCCAGTCAGCAGCCCCTCCCCCCACCTCCCAAGGACTGGCCTGGCCCTTGGAGTCCCCAGCTGGGTGCAGTCTGGGCTGAGCAGGGCAGGGCCAATTCATCCGTTGTCTGGCTCAGAGATCCAGATTCCTCTCTGGGCCCAATGGTCTTCGCCAGGCCTAGAACAGTGCCTCAGGGGCCAGCACCCCCTTCTTGAGGATGAGATTTCCATAGAGGGCCGTCTCCCTGCATAAGGAGCTGAGCTGAGCACCAAGCTGGGATTCCTGCTCTGCCCCCCATCCCATCCACTTTCACCCCACCCACTAGACAAGTCCAGGGACCAGTCCTCAGGCAGATCCCTTGACAATTCTATTCCCAGTGGGGCCTCTAGTCTCAGTTGGGGCAGGGGCTGAGCAGAGGGTAGGGGGAGTGCCTCACATGACCCAGACCTAGCCAGACCTAGCCGAACCTACCCTGACCAGCAGGACCCTGCAGGACCCCATGGACTCGGCCAGAACTCACCCAGTTGCTACAACAGCAAAAGCCTTTTTGGCCCGCGCATAAAACTCAAACCTCTCTATCTTCACCAGGGTGCTCTGGAAGGCAAAATGTCATGGTTGAGGGACCTTGCTCAGAAACCCTCAGGGCCCAAGCAGGTGCCAGGGGCATGAGGAGACATGGCCACTCTGAGCTTCACGTCTCTGGCTCTCCTGGCTGAGGTCCCAAGGATGCTCAGCCTCTGAGCTGTGAGGACTGGACAGGGGACATGGGGGGCTGTGGTGGCCAGCTGCCTGGGGCCCTTGTGTCTCCTGGAGTTGGCCTGAAGGCAGGAGGGCCCCTGCCCAGGATAGGAGTCCCAGGCAGCCTTTCCTCAGGTGGGTCCTGCCCAAGACGTGCTGGTGGGAGGTCCTGGGGGGACAGATTCATCCCCTTACAATGTGGGGGTGACACAGCATTAGGCCAGGCCTCTGACCACAAGACAGGGGCCAGGGGTGCCCCACTTGCCCCTGGCTCCACTCACAAAGGCTGGGGTGGGTGAGGGGCCACAGGCCACGACAGGGTCCTTGACCTGAGAGGTGGGAGGCTGGGGGCAGGGGACAGCCACAGCCCCAGGGTCACTCTTCCGTGGAGGGTGAGCAAGTGGGCCACAACTGTAGGGTGGATTTGGGGCCCCTGTCTTTTACTCCTCCCCGGCCTCCAAGGAGGTGCAGAGGATCCCTGAGTGCTTCCCTGGTGGGGGCCGCAGCCTCACCGTGCAGCCAGCCTCAGACAGGAGGGACTGGTAGCTCCTCCACACTGGAGTCTGAAGGCCTGTCTTCCTGTCGCTGGGCACCAGCTCCATGACAGCAGCCTAGGGACAGAGGGGGTCAGCTTGTGCGCTATCCGTCCAGCTGCCGTGGGCGCTTCCAGCCCCCTCACTGGGTGCCAGTTTAGGGGTCCTCTGATCAGGCTCAGGGCCCTGTGGGGACACATGTCCTCCCCCCCACCCTTCAAGGCAAGTGGGTCCTCTGAGGTCTGACAAGGGAGAAACCAAGGACCAGAGCAGGGACGGGGGCAGTGTGGCGACAGGCACTCACCGGGCTCTCCACGTAGGTGTCCAGTGGCAGCATCTTCAGCACGGCCTCCAGGAGCTCTGGGATGCCCAGGCCTAGGGCAGAGGGCCAGCCTCAGACCGCAGCCCTCTGCCACCCAGCCACCGACAGCGCCGCCTGCCCTCTGGGCCTTTTACCCTGGGCTCACGAAGCCGGCCAGCAGGGATGGTGTGGGCCGGGACAGCCACGGATGCAGGCCCCTGCTGCCTGCCTGGTGACACTTATTGGGGTCACGCTGGGTTCTCCCTGCCACAGCACCTGTGGCCATCCTGGCTCTGGGCTCGCCCTGCCCTTCAGTCTGCACCACACAGGTTATTGGTGGTGACCTCAAACACTCATCCACCAGAGGGGCACCTGGGCCACCTCCCTGACCCCAGTTCCCCCAGACGACCCCTGGGCTGCCACCTTTACCCTGTGGTGAGGACAGTGGGGTCGGGGAAGAGGCCGCTCTGCCCCAGGCTGTCCCCAAACCGGCCCACTGGTCTCCAAGGTCCCTGCTCTCCTGTAAAGCTGGTTGTACAAAACGGGGAAATATGGAGCTGGTGACAAGAAAGAATTGGCTGTAATCTTATTAGCCTGCTGGTGGGAAACCCTGCTATCCCGGGGGCATTTTCTTCCTCCTTTTTCTCTGCTTTTCTCTGTGGTTAGATTTGTCTGCGTACCTGGCTCTGACCCCTAACTGCTTGTTTCCACTAACACGCAGGGCGTGCGGGTCACTCGGAAGCTTGGCCACTCCTTATCTTCCAGCATTCTGGCCTTTCCCGTGGCCCACCTTGTCCCATTCTCCTTGTGGGGGAGAGCATGTTGGTCATCTGGCCCACAGTGTAAACTGAGGCACGGCTGGCTCATGTCCCTCAGCAGAGGGTGGAAGACAAGGCCACTGGGCCCGGAGCCAGCAGCCCACTGGACAGGCCTCAGACCACTGGCCCGCTCTGTGCAGAGGGGCTGGTTTACCCTACACTTCACATCTTTATGCCTCAGTGGCCTCAATTTTGCAGGGAGAGTTGTGTCCCCTCTCAGAGCATTGCTAAGGGTGGGGAGACAGTCAGGCCCAGTCTGAGCCCACTGCCAGCCCAGGCAGGACAGGACAGGGGGACGCTGGTGTCCTCACACCCCCCACCCCCTTACTCTTGGTATTAACTCTGCTACTACCATCACCTTGGGGACCTGACTCCAGGCCCCTCCCAGCCAAGCCTGTGGCCCACCCCTGAGGGTCAGAGGGTCTCAGAGACAGAGCATGGGGGCACCTGGAACCCATGTCAGGTCACCAGTAGTGGGATTTCTATAGCAGAGTAAAAGCTGAACACGGACCTGGGCTGTGGGGGGGCAGGGGTGCACCAGCGCTCAGCCAGCCAACAAGGCATTGGGCCTCAGTTTCCCCACTGGCAAGAAGTTACCGAGAGGTATCTGAGATGGAGCAGGAGGCCCAGGGTCACGTCTGGGGCCTTGGGGTGGAAAAGGGTCTCTGCGGGTCCTGGCACTGGGACTTCTTGGGTCACTGGGGGGTGCTGGGGAATAAGTGGGGATGGGGCAGAGCGGCAGCACTTTGGGGAGCCCAGAGCTGGGGCCACGGCCTACCCACCCTAACCCCACTCTGCCGGAGGCGGCCGGCTCACCGTCAGCGCGGATCTCCTCCGGGCCACACCTGCATATGGAGGAGGTGGGGAAGTTCACGTCTGCAAAAACTGAACAGCCATCCAACCCGGTTAAACATCCCCCGGTGGGTCCGCGGGTCCGCGCAGCCCACCTTCCCACCGGGTGGGTCACCTGTCCGACGGCAGGCCACGCCCACGGCCCTCCCCGACCCGTCGACCCCTCTCGTCAGAGGTGGGGGCGGGGAGAGGAAGTTTCCAAGTGCAGGAGGAGCTGCAGGGGCTACGAGGGCGGGGTTTGGACCCCCCTCCCCGCCTCCATCCCCTAGGGGCGCCGCCGCCCCCAGCCCGCCCCGGCGTCCGGCCGCGCAGCCCCCGCCCCAGGTCCACGGCTCCAGGAAAAGACAAACCGCCCCAAAGAAAGCGGTGTGGCCCCTCGTGGGCCGTCTGGGAGGGCGTCTGGAGAATGAGCGGCACACTGGGCCCGAGGCCGGAGCTGGGAACTTGGCCCCGGGGCCCCCAGAAAGCCGGGCTGGGGGAGGGGCCGGACCTGCCGACACAGCCCCGCCTGGACCAAGGGCCACCGTCCTCATGACCGCCTGGGGGCGACCAAGTCTGGGCAGGGGCTTGGGCCACCAACCGGGCCTGTTTCCTAAAGAATGTGGGGTTGCGAGGGTGTCCTACTGGGAAGTGGGACGGGGCGGCCAAAGCAATGCCTCCACCCCAGGACCCGGCTCTTCCCGGGCCTGGGGAGTGGTCGCCTCCCGGCCGGGGGCACAGCCTGGGTCAGGACCCCTGCGGGGCCTGGGGTGGCGGGGGCCCTGTCCCCGCCCCTCACCGATCTCGTCTCCGTGCCCCATCCGCGCCAGGGCGTAGAGCAGCTCAGGGGACAGCAGCGCCGGGACGCCCTTTAGCACCACCATGATCGCGCGGCCTGGAGTGGAGGGGCGTGGCCTCGGCGGAAGGGGCGGGGCAGGAGTGGGGGCACGACCGGGCGATGGGGAGGGTCCCCCCGCGGCGCCCTGAAGGGCTGGACGCACGGAGGACTGAGGCTTGCGCGTGCTGCCCGGGGGCGGGGGCGACACCCGGTCCAGCCCCGCAGCGTGTTCCGGGGCCTCGCGTCCCTCGCCGAATCCCAGGCCCGCGCTTCCCGCTGCCGCCCCTCGCGGCCTCCCCATCCCCCTTCCGTTCCGCTCCCCAGGCCTTGCTGACCCCCACCCCCACTCCCACCCCAGCCCGCTGGGTTCCTGGGAGGGCGGGTGGCCAGAGCCGTCCGACTTCTTCAACCAACATTCTTCACAAGGGCGCCCACGCGCCTGCCCTGGAGGGGACCCTACAGGGGACCCTGGAGGGCAGGCAGGAGCGGCCTCCCAGCCAAGCTGGTGTGCTGGGAGCACCTTACTGGGGGGTCCCCACCTTGTCTCCCAGGCGTCAACCTGCTGACACCCCTCAGGTACCTGATGGGGTGCAGTGTCCCATCCCAGGACAGCAGTGACCCGACCTCTTCTTACCCAGGGTCCCAGCTGCTGGTCCTCCTCAGGATTGGACCTTCCCGCCCCCACCCCACCAAGATGGGGTGTCCAGATTGGGAGGGGTGGGGAATGGATCCACACCTCGTCCCCTTGAACAGAGGAGCACCTTGCCTTCAGCCGGCCAGAGTCCCCTGCCTGCTTGACCCTTGTCCCTGGAGACCTGGGATCTGGGATGCTGGGACCACAAACCATACTGTGCTTTCCTGTTCAGGGTGCCACCACCTCCCTGCTGGAAGATACCCCCCCCCCCCGGAAGTGCACCCCACAGCCTCTCTGTGTCCAGGGCTGGGTCAGGATGGTGGTTCCAGGGCCCGGTCCTGGTTGAACGTGTAGCAGAACTGTTTTCCAAAAATGGTGGCAACACTCCATCTGCCATCCCAGAGTGCCATGGGCACACCTCCACTGAGAGCTGGGGCCGTCTCCATAGAGCAAGACTGATGGGGTGAGGGATGGGGGTTGCACGGCAGCCAGCAGGGCCTCACCCCCTCACGTGGGGCCATCAATTAACCTGTAGCTGCTCTGTTGCATGCCCAGCGCCAAGAGCCAGCTGGGTCCCCTATGGTGCCCAGCGCCCACCTGGAGACAAGCCCATGTCCTGATCTCACCTCAGAGGGTCTGAGGATGTTTTGAGGCTGGGGCCCCACCCTGGGACAGCAACAGCCCCCTTCACCCATGAAGCCCTCCCAAGCAGTAGGAGAACGGTCTCTGACCCATGCTCAGGACTTTTACTCAATGGCCTGGAGACATGGAGGGTCTAGAGCACCGTGCCTCGCTGACCCACGAATTCAGTGGCAGATGTTTGGTGGGGCAGAGGTGGCTTCCTGTAACTGGGGTCCCTCGGTCACCCAGTGCCCTGTGAGGTGTGATCTGGGGGACGCAGCTGGCCCACCAGTCTGAAGCCAGCAGAGGAAGCTTGCTGTGGAAATTCTGTCTCCCACAGCAAATGGCACTCAGTGTTACAGCCCCGAACACAGTTCTGCTGGGCACCAGGATGCCTTGGAGACCACACATTCCAGGGCCTCCCATAGTTCTGATCCAGGTCTGGGCATGTGCATTTAAGCAAGCACCCTAGGGATTTGGATGCAAGCAGTCCTAACACCAATCTTGCAGACTGACAAGCACCAGAAGAGGGGCCCTGTCGACTGCTGCTGATGGGGCAGAGTGGGCAGGTCCCCACCACAGGCTCAGTTCTCGAAATCTTACAGGCATGCTTGCACCGCAGTGCAAGGATTCACGCACAGAACGGTCACTGCGGTGTTATCCATGACAGTCCTGATAACAAGAAACTGGAGCCTAAACATCCAACATCCTGGGTAAGTAAGCAACATTCCTGTATCATCACGTATTTCAGGGCCATCGAGCGGAACGCTCACAGGAATAATACCGAGCAATGAGAAGCAAGCAAGCTTGAGGACCTGCTATAACCTGATAGAGCCCGGAAACGCTGAATTCACAGATCTGTGAACACGTGTGCAGACACGGGGATAGCAGTTTTCTTATAAAAATGGAATTGTGCATCCACACTTTGGGACAGCGCCCTGACCGGTCCCACAGGTGCACCCTCTTTATGTTTCCTAGACTTTATCACAATTTAAACAGAAGAGGGTGCACCTGTGGGACCGGTCAGGGCGCTGTCCCAAAGTGTGGATGCACAATTCCATTTTTATAAGAAAACTGCTATCCCCGTGTCTGCACACGTGTTCACAGAAGCATCTAGAAAGCTACATACCTGTTAACAGTGGTTACCCTGGGAGTGTGCCAGGTGACTGACTTTATGGACTTCTCTTCTGTTTGACTGAGGTCACACACAATGACAAAACAAGCTTGAAGAGTGACATGGCATTTGCCTCCAGAGGCACAATGGGATTCACATGTGCCGCGTAGTCGGCAGCACCGGCCCTCTGAGCGGTCACGTTCACTGGCCGTGAAACTGCACAGCGGCCAAGCAGGGGACTTGCTTCCATCCGAATGCAGCTCACTGTACAAAGTGAGTGCTTGCCATCGAAGTATCTCTCAGTTCCTGAAATCAAGTAAAAACTTAAACACATCACCAAGGGCTCATGAGCAGAATTTTTAAAAAGATTTTTATTGATTTGAGAGAGCGCGAGCGAGCGCACGCACACAAGTGGGGGAGGGGCAGAGGGAGAGGGAATCTGAAGAAGACTCCCCGCTGAGCACAGAGCCTGATGTGGGGCTTCATCCGTTGACCTGAGCCGACAGTCAGTCACTTACCCGACTGTGCCACCCAGGCTCCCCTCATAATTTTTAAGAAGAATATGGTCAGTCAGAGTGTGAACATGCTCCAGATACAGATTCTCATGGCCGCTGGGTGAAGACTGCCTACCACACAGGAGCGAGAGCCCCAAGCATCAGAGATAAACTGTGTGTCATCGACACGGCCCTTTATAAAAGGATTTACTTGCTTCTAAGACAGACTCTAATTTGTCTTTAAGTAGAGGGTTCTAGGCAGAGGTGGAGGCGCTCACTGGTCTTTGAAGCTGGCCTTTCTCTTTTCCACAAACGCGGTCATCCCTTCTTTCCGGTCTTCCTGTGGGAAAGGGAAAACAGGCAGGGATGGACGTTCACGTTTTCCTACGGAGTCAAGGCGTGGGGCTCTGCGTGTCTCTGTGGTTTGCTCACAGTCTGCGGGTTCCTCTGAAACTTGGATTTCCAGAGTGGAGGAGCTCAGGGAGGGAGGGTCCTGCATCAGGACCACCTGGAAACCTGGGAATAGCCTGGATTCCCTGACCACTTAGGGTTGGCCTGGAAAGGCATTTTTATATGCCGCCCCCCCAAGCCCCTAGGTGTGATCATTCAGGAACCACTAATTTGTGTGTCAAATAAACTCTCACCCACAGAGAACGTCAGATGCACCTGTTTGGGTCATTCACTCACTCATCACCTGCGTGTGTGCGCAGGTACACACGCACACCTTCACTTCCTCAAGAGCCAAAGTCATTTCTAATCTCTCTTTCATAAAACACCTATACGTGACTTTCCAATACTGAGAGATGGGTTTTAAGGACTTACAAGAAGGACTCCCTTTCAGTGACTGTCAAATCCTAGAAAACATTGATCTGAAGCTTCAGATTGCAGTATTAGAATACATTCGAACTCCATTCCAAGTAACTGGAACAATGTAGAAAATTATGGGCAGATGCACTGCATTTAAATACAGGAGCTTGCTGTTTAAAGGTGCGATTCATCAGACCTTTTGTAATAGGAAGTCACCCTTCACACTTGTGAACTTCTACACACTGTACTCATTTGCAAAAATCATGCTCATGGACAGGACACATTGGATCCAGCTACAGCGAAAGCAAACAGTTTGACCAAAGAGAAATGGTATTTAATGAAAAAACCTACAAGGAAATTCCCAGTGGTTTCTACGGCTGGACCATGTGTGTCTCCACTGAATGTTTACTCACGGTAGCGAAAGTTGAATAGAAGAGCTTCTTCTCCAGCTTGTTTCCCTCTGTTAATGTCATTTCAAAAGCTGAAAAAGAGAACCCTGAAGTTATGAACTCGTGTCAGATGTGAGAACATGCAACTTGTTTTATGGTGATAGGAAACACTCCCCGCTGACCCACATCAACCTTAATTTCGTTGTGATTTAGACCATAGCCTGGGAAGCACCCCCTTCTCAATGCCCCACCCCGGCTGAGATGCCAGCAGAGCAACCTGCTCGGAGCTTCACCGCTGGTGGCCCCAAGAAGAGAGGCACAAGGAACTGAGTAAAGGGTGCAGTGGCCAACTCTGTCCAATCACAAGAGGATTTGAGAGCCTGTAGAACTACATATATTTTATTACTTTCTATTTTCTTTAAAGATTTTATTCCGGGAGAGAGAGAGAGAGAACACGTGTGTGCACAAGCAGGGGGAGGGCTGAGAGAGAGGGAGAGAGTCACAAGCAGACACCCTGCTGAGTGCAGAGCCAGACATGGAGAGCTCAATCCCACAACCCTGAGACCACCACCTGAGCCAAAACCAAGAGCAGGATGCTCCACGGACTGAGCTACCCAGGCACCCCAGAATTAAATATGTTTTAAAAAGCATAAAAATTAAGGATGAAAACCTGAAAAAGGAACACTGTGCCAGAACAGAGTCCCGGGTGGTAAGAATACCATTGCTCTGGGCCGTCCTTCCAGCCAAGCTAAAGTGTCTTCCCTGGGTGAGCACCTGGGGTGATGGCAGGTGCCTCTGATGGTGGCCTCACTGGCCCTCTGCACCAACAGCAGCGTCCACCTCTTAAGCGAGTGCTACCTGCTCATCCTTGTGGCCGCGTCACAAACATCAGCTCAGCCAACTAAGGCCGGCAGCAGCCCGGGGGGCTTGACCGCCTGCCTGCAGAGCACACAGACCTGGCGCAGCTCAGCTATCCTGGGCTCACCCTAACCCTTCTCAACAGGCAGCACTGGGCAGTATTACCCCAATGCTGAGCACAACGCACTACAGTAAGACTCAAGAAATTCTCAGGAGGGCTCGGAGCTGCTTTGCCTGTAGAGAGGACGGGGAGTCCAGAGCAACCAGGAGCAGCATGAACTCTGTCTCCGGTTCATGCAGGTGTCCTGTGAGCCCATGCGGCCACCAGCCTGCAGGCACAACTGCTGGCTGAGGAGAGGAGCATCTTCCACCAGGTTCCGGGAGGTGAACTGGGTTTCTCAGGAGCAGACTGGCTTTGCTTAAGGGACCGTGCTGCCCTTCCCGGACACTTCCCTGCACCCCAGTGCCTGTCACTCTTGTCCCTCAGGCTGGCTCCTTTCTTGAGTCCTGATACCAAGGACAACTCAGAACATTCCAGGAGAATCTGTGAGCCAGCAGCCAAAGACTGGAACTCTACAAAGAGCCAGAATCCCAATGTTAAGAATCCTCCCAATTTCTGTCCAGGGTGGCTTAAAATGCATCATTTAGAACCACGGCTCCTGACCGCTCCTGTGCCAACCGGCCCTCAGAAATCTCCTCCCGGCAGAACCCCTACCTGCGTTCACAGATTCTTTGGCCATTGCTGCTATGATTTTAGAATTGCTGGCAATTTTCTCTGCACACTGGATGGCTTCTTCGACCAGTCTCTCCACAGGAAAGATTTTGCTTACGAGACCTAAAGCACAAACAGGTAAATAGCAAACAGCACTGGCTGCGCTCCTCTGAGTCACAAGGCCACCCCTAGAGCTGGGGTATTCTGGGGGCCAACAAGGCTGCGGGGATGCAGGCTCCACACCGTCCCTGAGGTGGGGCCACAAGGCTCTTACAGACACACCAAGAGGGAGGAAGAGTGGGTCACCTGGGGCGGGGAAAGGGTGTGCCTGCGAGGGTCTCGGAGATCCCCCACTGCTGACGTTGGGCTTGGGAAAAAAGATGGTTTTGACTCTTGAAGCTGATGTATACTTCAGTTACTCTCTTGTATGTGTGGCATTCCAAATAAAGGCAGCTGTCCCCTGGGTTCTCAGGACACCCAAAGTCAACGTGCTTATCACCCATGGGCACACCTGGATGCAGCCCCCTTCTCCCCATCTCCACTCAGCTCCCCATGAGGGTGGCTCCGTGGGGCGGCCCTGGTCCACACCTGCTTGCTTGGCGTCCTGGGCAGAGATCCGGTCACCAGTGAGAATCATCTCCATGGCCAGTGACTTTCCAACAGCGCGGGTCAGTCTCTGGGTGCCCCCTGCACCTGCAGGGGCAGAGGGCTACCGGTCATAGTTGGCTCATGGCCAGTGCATGCCCAGATGCCACAGACATACTTCCAGCAAGTTCCGAGGGATGAAGATGGGGCCCCTTGGGTGGGGCAGGTGGGCAGAAAGGAGGTAACCCAAGAAACCTCAGGAGAGGCTCCTTTCCATATTTGGGCCCCACGCCTGGCACATCAGGTCCCCTGCAGCTCAGACCCTGGCCCAGCTCAACCTGGAGGGCAGCTGGGGTGGCCTCTGATTGTGGCCTGCTCCCCTCAGGGTCTGAAGCGAGAGCAAGGGCTTGGCCTCCCAGGCTGCTCTGAGTGTGGTCTTCTGTCCCAGGGCTAGCCTCCACATGCCCTGCTAATCCTCCTGCTCACCTGATGCTCTACAGCTGAACCAAGAGTGGTCTGCCGTGTCGTCCGCCCCACAGTGAACCTCGGCCCCCGCCGTCCGCCTCACAGTGAACCCCGGCCCCCGCCGTCCGCCCCACAGTGAACCCCAGGCCCCGCCCTCCACCCCACAGTGAACCCCGGGCCCTGCCGTCCGCCCCACAGTGAA
>NC_058408.1:154497833-154507597 GCF_002201575.2 Neomonachus schauinslandi
CCACCCCACAGTGAACCCCGGGCCCCGCCGTCCGCCCCACAGTGAACCCCGGGCCCCGCCGTCCACCCCACAGTGAACCCCGGGCCCTGCCGTCCGCCCCACAGTGAACGTCCGCCCCACAGTGAACCCCGGGCTGCCAGGGTGAGCCAAGGGGACCACCTGATGGAGACACCCACAATCCAACAGACTCATGTGCTGCCTCAATTAAGCAGAGGCCTTGGGCGCTGGGATGGAAAGAGCCCAGCAGACAGCAGAGGTCATATAGGGCTTTGCTCGCCCTCAGCCGACCCCAGACACCCTCTCCTGACCTGACAGCTGCTCAGATGCCCTCAGCTCCAGGCTCTACATGCAGGGCAGAGACTTGTGGGGCCATAAGCCCGGAGGTCTCATCAGGTGGCCCCCCGGGGCACAGAGGAGTCACTGGTTGCCCACGGCTCCCGTCACCTCCACGTGGGGGATGACTCTCCGCTCTGCTGAACTCAGGGCCACAAGCAGGAATCACTGCAGTTATAGCGCGGTATGTGGCCAGCATTTCCTAAGAGCGTCTGACAAAAGATCCGGCTGTCATCAGAGCAGCCTGCATAGACCCGAGGCCCCCAGGGCCACTCTCTGAGTGCCGCTGTGCCCCCGGGGCTTAGTGTGCTGGTCAGCAGAGGGAGCAATGGGTATAGCCAGGCGGCCGCCGGCCAATACTCATACCACAGCCGGGGTCCCTCGTCAGATGTAAGCTACATACTTTTGTCTATTATTGGAAAAGCCGATAAGCTCCTGAGATGTGGGCAGATTCTAGAGAATTACCTGGAGAGTTTAAGCTAGAGATATCTTCACTCTTTACCTGGGATGGTTCCCAGTAGGATTTCCGGCTGTGCAAACTGGGCTTTTTCTCCAGCATAAATAATGTCACACATCATAGCGAGTTCGCAGCCGCCACCAAGCTGCAAAACACGAGGTGCCGCCAGGGGACCCAGTCAGAAATTTACTCCATTTGCTTATTTAAATTTCCCGTCAAAATGAACACGGCCCAGGGTGTAGCCAAGATTAACAGAGATGCAAAGTTTTAAGTTAGTTACAATTGGCTGATGCTGGCGACCCCCCTCTGAGAGGGACCCTATAGCAAACTCTTTCAGCTTTGGGGTCCCACAGTCTCTGCTCTGCCATGGGGGCTCGAGAACAGCCAGAGAGAGTTTGTGAACCAGCAGGCTGGACTGTGGTCCCAATGAACCTGACTGGCTGACCTCGCCTTACCCACAGGGAGCTTTATTACATGATCACGAGCTGAGCTGCCCACACCGCTTCACCACCATCGGCCCCAGGGCCTCTGAGTGTCCTTGTGCCCAGAGACCCAGACACCACACAGAGGACACCAAGCTCTCGAGGGTGGCAGAAGAGGTCAGCCTGCAGCTGCACAGCAGGCTGGAGCCACTGAAACCATACAGAAAAGCCAACGTGTGGCCTAGGGCCTAGCAGAGGGGAGACGTTCCCAGCAGTCACCGGGACCGCCAGGAGGGCTGAGAACGGGAGAGCCGGCAACGGAACACCCGCCAACGAAAGCTGTGCCTACAGCACCTCCTCTCTGCACGTCCTGGATCTGTGGCGTTACTCGGCAGGAACGGTGTGACTGTAACTAAACTCCAGCCTTCTCAAAATGAAAATAGGTTATCCGATGCCTCCCAGTGCGCTGAGAAGAGATGTGGTCTGACACTCACGGCGTAGCCATTGACAGCAGCTATGATCGGCTTCTTGGCCTGGGCAAGTCGGTCCCAGTGGCTCAAGCACTTCCCGGAGTAACAGTCCTGGAATGTTTGGTTCTGCATCTCCTTGATATCAGCTCCAGCTGGGGGTGGAAACGAGTCCCAGTTACTAGAGAGCAGAGACCCCACTATTGCTGCACCCCCAAACCAGCAGGGAGCTACGAGTGTGCACTGTGTGTAGGCACCAGGGGCTGCTGGGAATGGCTGACACAGGGCCCCATGCTTAAGGGGCCTGTGAGGTGCTGGCCACCTGGACAGAGTCGGGCAGCAGGGACAGTGGTGACATGCCATGCTATGTGTTGATGGAGGTGACGCGGAGGGAAACAGATGCAAGCTGGATTGGGAAGGCTGGGCTTATTCATCAGTCACTTAACCCCTTGACACACACAAAACCTAATTGTCAAGGACCCGAATCACTTTGAATAATCTTATTTTGCTGGCAAAGCATGCGTGAACGTTAAACAGGCAGAGTGGCTCTCTGAGAAGTACCTGTGTCTTTTTACGCTAGGTTTAAGTTAACCCCAAGTTGTCCTAACTTTTCTGATGCTACCATGCAGGTGTAAGTCTGTTCACAATACCACATGCCGCAGTCAGACCGCCCCTCGCACACCTGGGCGACTGCTGCCATGCTGCCCACACACCTGCAAAGGCCTTCTCCCCACCAGTGACAACAATGGCCCCCACAGCCGGATCCTCCTCGAAGGCCTCCAGGGCCTGGTTGAGCTCCGTGATCAGGCCATTGCAGAGTGCGTTGAGTGCTTTGGGGCGGTTCAGCTGGATGAAGCCCACGTTGCTGTTCTTCCCCTTCTTTTCTGCGATGATGTACCGAAAATCAGCACCTGGGGGAAGAAGGGATTTCCATTCGTGTAGGCATCAGACCCGTCATGGGCAGAGTGACCCCGACATGTCCGCTGCCCAGACCTCAGGCAGCAGCACACAGCTCTCAGCCTCACGGTGGCCTCTGCACCACTCTCTACCTTCCCAGAACCTGCACTACAGACATCCTGTGACTCAGCAGAAACAAGGGATGGGTAAATAGGTTCCTTCCACAAACGCCAGCTGGATGAGGGAGCAAAGCCGAGTGTGCACAGAACAGAGCGGGAGGCATACCGGGGAACGGTGACTGCCTCGGGCCGGAGGGGCAGGCTGCTGACCGGGGGGGCGCGGTCGGTATAGCCTGGAGAGGGAAAGAGTAACCTCAGAAGCCGTAGGTCTGTGTGTCTGTGAGCACCCTGGGGTTTGGTGGGAGTAACACAGGCGAAATGCTTAGCAGCAGGGTGTCTGCAGCCCAGGAAATGACCCGAAGAAGCGGGTCAGCAAAGGGAACTTAGGGTAAAATCAACATGCTCTGGTAGCTGGGCAGGTAAGTGGATACCCGGGTGCGGGAAGAGGATGCAGGGACTCCACCCCCAGCTCAGGGAGGGACAGGGCCCAGAGTTCCTCAGGAGCGCTGCGGCCCTGAGGCCCTGACCTGAGTGGAGGACAGGCCCAGCCGCTGGGGCAGGCAGAGTCCGAAAAACAGACTTGGGAAAAGCAGTGGATGTGGGCAGGCCTGCGCAGGAGGCACTGCCGGACAGAACACGGGACCTCTGCCAACTCCAGAGGCCCAACTGCACATTCTCTGAAAGTCCTGTAAACCCTGCAGAATTTCACCGCCAGCAACCACATGAAATGGCCAGAGGTCTCAGCACTTAGTCATGAGTCCCCCCAACTGAGGGGCTAACCCCAGAGATCAGCAAGCCGAGGTAGCAGGTGCTGGAAGGCGAGCCCAGCCGGACAGCAGGGGGGCCGGGCCGGGCCCTGGGTGCACAGGGAGGAGTGGGAGCGCGGACGGGATCAGGGGTGATGGAGGGGGTGAGGCCCGGGGGTTCCGGGGGCGGCCAGGGTCAGGCCCGGGAGTGAGGTCCGGGAGTCCCTGGTGCGGCCGCGGTGCCGGACTCCCACGCGCCCTAAGTCCCGTACTCACCCGAGACGAAGGGGCGCAAGGCCGCGCAGCCAGGCCGGGGGCGCAGCGGACAGCGGACGCGGGACAGGATGGCGCGCAGGGCGGCCATGGCGCTGTGGGGACGGCTCGCCCCGCCCCGCGGAGCCGCCCCCGGCTACGCCAGTCAGAGCCCGGCCCGCCTCCGGCCCGGCGCCGCGAGACGGCGCAGGCATCGCGAGACCAGCGGGCCCCGGAAGGGGGCGTGCCGAGGTGGGGGCGGGGCCAAGGGTCCGGGAGCCGAAGGAGGCTTGCAGGCCGCGGCGGGCTGAGGGGCAGGGCGGGAGCGGGGCTCGGAGGGTCGGTCTTGTGGCGCGGCCCCAGCCCTATGCCGGCCGTCGATGACCCTGAGCCGTGGGGCAGCCGCCTGGAAGACCCCGGAGGGCAGGCCTGCCGCGTCCGGCCGCGCCTCGGCCCGGCGGCCTCTTACCCCCCGGGCCTGCCGGCGCCTCCCCTTGACCTTTGGCCTTCGACCCTTGCCCCCACGTCCAGGGCTCGTTCCCCTACTTCCGGGACGAGCCCTGGGGGCCGGAGGCCAGGCTCCGGGCTGGACCCGAGGGCGCCGCTCGCGGAACCCGGAGCCCCGACGCCCCCCCACTCCCAGGGACGCGCTTCCAGCCTATCAGCCCGCCCGCTGCGGGGCAGGCACCCCCGCGAAGTCAGCGGAAACCGGGTTTGCAGGGTGCAAACGAGTCCCGGCAGAAGGGAGCGCGTAGACACGGAAAATACAGCGGCAGCAAGGGGCGCCTGGGTGGCTCAGTCGGTTAAGCGTCTGCCTTTGGCCGGGGTCCTGGTTCCCGGGGTTCTGGGATCGAGCCCCACCTCGGGCTCCCTGCTCGGTGGAGAGTCTGCCTCTCCCACTCCCCCTGCTGGTGCTCTCGCTCTCACTCACTCTGTCAAATATCTTTAAAAAAAAAAGTGGCAGCAAGATTATGTAGTTTATTGAAGTAAGATTTAATTTTTTTTTTTTAGATTTTTATTATTTATTTATTTGACAGAGAGAGACACAGCGAGAGAGGGAACACAAGCAGGGGGAGTGGGAGAGGGAGAAGCAGGCTTCCCGCCGAGCAGGGAGCCCGATGCGGGGCTCGATCCCAGGACCCTGGGATCACGACCTGAGCCGAAGGCAGACGCTTAACGACTGAGCCACCCAGGCGCCCCAAGATTTAATTTTTAACAATGACATTTTAAATGTATTTAAATTTTTTTGGTTATAACACGTAGGTGTTCAGACATGTATTACCAGGCCTCCGTTTGAATTCTTGTTCAGGTTCTGCAAATAGCGGAGACAGAAGACAGACAAATGAAAAGTAAAACTGACGTTTTTCAAATAAATAATAAAATTCAAACCAGAATTGAATACTCAGAAAAGTTTATTTCAAGGCTGAGGGTAGAATAAAGACATTTTCATGCAAACAGATTACCAACCCGGTGCTAAAGGAGACTGTGTCAGCGTGGGCTACACCCCTGTGACAGGCACACAAAATGAAATGGTTCCAGCATAAAAGAAGTTTTTCTAAGCCCCCAGGGCTGGTGTCGAGGAGAGCAGCTGTTGTCCTCCATAAAATTAGGGACAAAAGAACAAGTGACAAAAACCAAAAAAAAAATGTATTTGTATTAACCTTCAAAATAAAAGTCACTTATTTTACCAGCAAAAATGGGTTTATTTGGGAATAGCAGAGAATTGCAATTAGGGACTTGCAAGCTATAGAAAAACCATGTGCCAGTCCAACAAAGGAGAGGAACTTCATTTTACGGAGAAGGAGGACATTGGCAGGGATTGCTTTGAACTAAAGTCCATTGGAGAGAAGCAAGAGTTCCAGGTGAAGAGGGCTTCTTGGCTGAGGTGCAGGGGTGGGCCATTTTTTGTGGAGGCTGTATGTTCACCTCTTGGGTTCACCACCTTTTGGGGCCTGTAGTTGACTCTCCTGTTGAGGATTGTTTTGTTAGGGTCTGTAATTCACAATTCTTCCTGTAATCAATACCATGGAATGGTATGGCTCCCCCTTCTGGCTCCTGACTCCATTTTGGTGAGGTTTCCCTTTATTTTTTTTCATATATATGTATATGTATATGTATATGTAAATTGGGCCTCAGCAAAATCAAAAACTTTTTGTGTTTCAAAGGACACCATGAAGAAAGTGAAAGGACAACCCACAGAATGAGAGAAAATTTTTGCAAATCATATATCTGGTAAGGGTCTTCTTTCTAGAATATATAAAGAACATGTTCAACTTCATAACAAAGAGACAAACCATTACAAAATGGGCAAAGGAGGGGTGCCTGGCTGGCTCAGTTGGAAGGATATGAGTTTGAGCCCTATGTTGGGTGTAGAGATTACTAAAAAAAAAATGAACTTTTAAAAAAATGGGCAAAGGACTGGACAGAAATTTCTCCAATAAAGCTATACAAACGGCCAGTGCACACACACAAAGGTGCTCAATATCATTAGTCACTAGGGAAATGCAAATCAGAACCACAATGAGATACCACTTCCTACATCCTAGAATGGCTATGACCAAAACGACTGGTGAGTATTGGAATACCTTCACTAGGGCCCACTGCTGGTGGCCACTGGCAGACTATAAAGGGACGGGATAGCTGAAAACATGACACGGTAATTTCAAGGGCGATAGAGTCAGTTGATGGGGCGAGGACAGTGACCTTGCAACCTGAAAATGGGGCTGCAGCCTTGAGGTACTGCCAGCCACCTGGAGAGAGGGCCAGTGTCTAGCCAGCTGGTCTGCCCAGAGTGGCCAAGGCCCATGCCAGGAGGCCTCCTTCACCCAAGGACGAGCATGCAGATTTGTCCCTCACAGCCCCACAGTCAGGTCCGTGAAGGTGGCACAGTGCTGCCTTGTCGGGGCAGTGGGCGTGTCCCTCGAGACTCTAACAAGCTCCAAACAGGCCACAGTAACCCACTGTTCTCGCCCTGCTTACAGGTGCTGCTTGCCACAAGAAACTAAGGTACAGCCAGAAGCCACAAGCTCCAAACAAGCCCCAGTGACCCAGTTCTGGACCAGTTTGATTCAGTTCAGACACTGTGCTAACCCTCCAGATGACCTCAGGACATTACCGTATCACTGTAATAACAAAAAACACCTAGGGGCGCCTGGGTGGCTCAGTCGGTGATCAGGTCATGATCTCAGGGTCCTGGGATCGAGTCCCGTGTTGGGCTTTCTGCTCAGCGGGGAATCTGCTTCTCCCTCTGCCTCTGCCTGCTGCTCTGCCCCTCTCTCTCTCGTCAAATAAATAAAATCTTAAAAAAAACCCAAACACCTACTATGCCCTGACAGATCCAATTGCACCCATTTAAGGGAAAAAAAGAGGTGGCAGTCTGATTCCAAGAAAGCCCCCTTCCTCTTCCCTAAAACACCCCTAGTCAGCTTGCTTACCAGCCCTTTAATTACCCTAACCCCGTATAACCCTCACCATGAGACCTAATCAGGAAGCAGATGCCTTTAGAGCATGAACTTCCCTTCTCCATTCTCTGGTTATTGAATAAATTACCAGCTTGCTATCAAATATGGTTTGGTTATTTGGCAAACAGTCTTGAGTAGGAAAAGAACTGGCCACTTTGGTAACAGGTGGGCTGCTCGGGCTCCACCACCATCTTGATTTCAGGGGTCACTTCAGGGCCCTCACCATGGGCATACCTGTGAGAAACCCAGAGACCGGCAGCCACTTTGCCGAGTTTGGGACCTCCAAGAATCTTTAATCTGTGGGCTGACGTGTCCCCAGTAGTAGACCAGACGCAGCCCAGTGACCCTGCTGAGTTGAACCCTGGGGAACCAGATGGCATGTAGGGGAACCTCTGAGAAGGAAGCCCCCTGAACCAGCAGCTTTGCTTCAGGTGCCAGAGTGGGTGGGGGGTAAAGTTTCCCCCAAAGAGAGAGCTGTTATTCCCAGCAACAGGTGACACTAGGGGCAGGGTGGCTGCACCCCAAACATATGTTTCATTGCACCTCCCCCACCTTCTGGTCGCCTTTCCCACGTCTCCTTTGTAAGGAGACACGAGCCGCCTGGACGGCCGGCCCCATCCTCCCTCCGTGGGGACATCCGCCCAGCAGCGGGGCTGCACGCACCCACGGAGCCACGCTCGCTCTCACCCTGCCCTGCAGCCCGCACGTGGGCCGCAACTCTAGGGGAAGCCCCAAACCCAGCCCAGAGGGTTACGTGGTGCGGCTGGCGCCCGGGCCTGGCCTCACCCCGCGCTCCTCGCTCCTCGCTCCACCTACCCGCCTGCGCCTCCGTGCCTCGCACCCCCCAGGCCCACTCCCGCAGCCGGGTGCCTCCACCCGCCTCGCCCCTCCCTATAGCTCCGCCTCCAACCCCGCCCTCCCGCCTCCAGCCCCTCCCCCCCCCGCCCCGCCTCGCCCCGCCCCTATCGCTCCGCCTCTAGCCCCTCCTCCCTCCCATCCACCTGCAGTCCCGTCCCGCCCCGTGCCCCCATCCCGACGCCGGACGCCCAGTGCTCCCACCCCGTCCTACCCCGTCCTACCCCGTCCTACCCCTCCCCTATTGCTCCGCCTCTAGCCCCGCCTCCACTCCCGTCCACCTCCAGTCCCGCCCCGCCCCGCACCCTACCTCCCGGCCCTGCCGGGGCCCTCTCCGCGCTCTCCGCACTTCGGAGCGGCGGGGGCGCACGGGGACTGACCCGGACGGCGCGATGGAGTCGAGTGGAGGCCGCGCGGAGGGCTCGGGCCGCGGCCCGCGGGTGCTGGTGGTGGGCAGCGGCATCGCGGGGCTGGGCGCCGCGCAGAGGCTCTGCCGCCACCCGGCCTTCCAGCAGCTGCGGGTCCTGGAGGCCACTGCCCGCGCCGGCGGCCGCATCCGCTCGGAGCGCGGCTTCGGTAACGGCCTCTCCCGGAACCCCTTCCCCGAGCCCATTTCCAGAACGCAACGGGTGCTGCCCGGGCTCTGCCGCTCCTGGTCCGGCCTGCACCTGGGTTAACCGACCCGGAAGCCTTACCTGGCGCCCCGAGTGAATCTCCGCCCCACCCCACTTGATCAGGCCAAGTTCAGGGGTCCCCGAAACTCAGCTGCCGCGTTGGCAGGGCCGGCCCCTGCCGGGGAGGGTAACCTATGTCTCTGCAGTCACTCTGGTTGGGTCCCACAAGGACCTCCCCTCCAGCCTCCGGGTCACTCCCAGGCACCCCTTCTGCCCCCATGCCTGCTCTCCAAGTGTCCTCCGAAGGCGGGTGCAGGTCAGCGCCCCCCCTTCAAATGTTCCCCTTAAACTAGGTCTGACGAGGCCCTAGGACTGTAGTCTTCAGGGACCGTGTGTCCCTGGGGCTGTTTTTAGAGCATATTTGGGAAGGGCAGGGCTGGTGTGGTTCAGGAGAAGGGCTCAGGGTTGGCCTTTGTGGGGAGAGAACCTCAAAGTGTCATCTGCTGCCCCTCCCAGGTGGCGTGGTAGAGCTAGGTGCTCACTGGATCCACGGGCCCTCACAGGGCAACCCCGTCTTTCAGCTGGCTGCCAAGTACCAGCTGCTAGGGGAGAAGGACTTGTCA
Organism: Neomonachus schauinslandi; assembly: GCF_002201575.2. Lineage (NCBI taxonomy): Eukaryota > Metazoa > Chordata > Mammalia > Carnivora > Phocidae > Neomonachus > Neomonachus schauinslandi. Next base: position 154,507,080 of record NC_058408.1, read on the forward strand.
GAGGAGAACCAGCTAATCGAAACTGGGGGTCATGTGGGCCTGCCATCTGTGTCCTACGCCAGCTCTGGGGTAAGTGTGAGCCGTGAGTTGGTGGTGGAGATGGCTAGTCTGTTCTATAGTCTCATAGACCAGACTCGGGAGTTCCTGCACATGGCTGATGCCCCAGTGCCCAGCGTTGGGGAGTACCTCAAGAAGGAGATCTGTCAGCACGCGGCTGGCTGGACAGAGGATGAGGAGACCAGGAAGCTCAAGCTGGCCATCCTCAACAGCTTCTTCAATGTGGAGTGCTGTGTGAGCGGTACCCATAGCATGGACCTGGTGGCCCTCGCACCCTTTGGGGAGTACACCGTGCTGCCGGGGCTGGACTGCACCTTTCCTGGGTATGTGCATGCCCCACCCACCCAGCCAGCTCTCTATGTGCCCCGGGCCCCCTGGGGCCCCACACCCAGATCCCCTCCATGCACCCTGGGACCCCCTCCATTTACCCCAGTTCCCCTACCTGTGCTCCTGGAATCCAT
>NC_058408.1:154507607-154516386 GCF_002201575.2 Neomonachus schauinslandi
CCTCCCTGAGCTCCTGGAGTCCCTCCATGCACCCAGATACCCTCCATACACCCCGAGCCCCCTCCATTTACCCGAGTTTCCCTCTCTGTACTCCTGGAGTCCCTCCATGCACCCTGGGACCCCCCCATGCACCCAGGTCCCCTCTGAACCCTGGCCCCCTTTATGCACCCTCATCCCTCTCCATGTACCTTGTTCCCTCCTCCATGCACCCTGGTCCCCTCTGAATCCTGGCCCCCTTTATGCACCCTGGTTCCCCTCCATGCACCCTAGGACCCCTCCATGCACCCTGGGACCCTTTCCATTTACCTCAGGTTGGGCTTTGGGAAGCAGGGGAAGGGTGAGAGGGTCAGGAGGCCATTTGTCTTCATTGTTTTAGAGAGATTGCTCATTTGTTTCTCTAGTTTTGCTCACTTGGGAAAAATAATTATTTTCAAGAAAAGGTGGTTAAAAGAAGGCAGTGCATCCCATAACGCTTTCTTCCTCCCATGTTTATGAGGCCTCTGATGTGCTAAGTGCTGTGTGAGGCTCCGGCCCCTGTGATGGACAGACAGCCCACCCCTGGGGCAGGTGGCTGTCCCCCCACTGAGCACTCAAGAGGCCCTCGCAGGACTGTCCCGCTGGGCTCTCCAGCGTCACCCCAAGTCTCCTGGCAGGGGCGGGCATTTGTGATCAGAAGTAGGGTTCCAGGTGGTTGGGAAGGAGGCCTTGTCCTCCTACGATTACCTCCATTCACTCATGCTCACCTAATCCCCCTGTTAGCCTGGGCAGTGGTAGTGGTGTTCCTGAGGTAGACTGGAAACCCCCGGGAGATCCCCTGCCCTCCTCCCTCCTTCCCTGTAGGGCCACCTCCCCAGGCAGCTCCCTCTGAAAACACCAACACCTCTGTCTCTCCAAGTGGCTACCAGGGGCTCACAAATTGCATAATGGCCTCCTTGCCAGAGGACGTGATCGTTTTTAACAAGCCTGTGAAGACCATTCACTGGAACGGGTCCTTCCAGGAAGCCTTGTCTCCTGGGGAGAGGTTTCCAGTGCTGGTGGAGTGTGAGGACAGAACCTGCTTCCCTGCACATCACGTCATCATCACCGTGCCCTTAGGTAAAGCCCATTTTCCCTGTAAGGTTTCCCCTTGATCACTCACCCCCGGGGCCCCGGCAGCGGGCTCTGGAGTGTTTGTTCAGGTGCTAGCTCACATTTTCAATCTAGTTTTGCACAGGCTTATTCTATTGTGTTTTGTAGCAATTGCATGCTTTGGAATTGAGTTTCACAATAAGAGAAAATGCATGTCTTGCTTCTTCCGAGGTCGTTTATGGAAAGGCTGGGACTGCCTCCAGAAGTTCACCAAGCTGTGCTTTCTTGGAGGCGGAAGTGGGTGTGAAAGCCAGCTCTCAGTTTCAGGCCTGGTGTAATCAAGAAAGGGCTCAAGCATATGGTTCTGTTTAATTCTAGATCTGACGCCCAAGACAGAAACCATTTTGGCAATTTGACAAGAGGTGGAGGTGGCTGTGAGCCAAGCCGTGTCTGTGCATCTCATTTACTCTGCAGGCAGCTGGGACGTGTATGTCCCCAGCCTGTCTGACAGATGCAGACCGAATCACGCCACTTCACTGTGCAGGTTCACAAAGCTAGCAGGGGCCAGAGCTGATGGAAGATGCAGAGCAAGGGTCCAACCCGCCCGGCTCTGGGTTCCTTCAGCATGGACGTGCTGGCTGTGGGTGAGCTTGCTCAGCACCCAGCTCCTTTCTCACACACATGGAATCACACTGGACATATTAACAGAGTCTGCTGATACTTGTTTGCTGCCCTCTCTTTTTTTTGGTTAATAAAACTTTTGTCAGTGCTTCCAAATCAGCACATACAGATCCATCAGTCATTTTTTACCGCCCCCTGCCGGTGTCTGTGTGTGCTTGCTGGGCCCCTGCTATCATCAGTGAGTGCATTACTGGGTCTGTTGATACTGTTCACAAGGAGCCAGGCCATCTGTCACATTGGTTCTTTATAGCCACATAGTATTTTCTTGTATGTAGGGGTCATTGCTTAATATTCCTTAGTTGATGGAAATTCAGCCTATTTTCACTTTTCTTGTTTTACATAGCATTTTCCACGTGCATTTAAAAACACTTGTGTGAATATATCTGAGGCATAAATCGCAGGAGTGGGAGTGGCTGGGTTGAGGGTCTGGCAAATGGGACTGTGGGTGGAGGGCATAGTGACCCTTCTGTGGGTCCTCACAGCCTCTGTGGATCTGTTTCCTCTTGGCCTGTTTGTCCTTTACTTACTGGCTTGCAAGTTATCTGTGTTATAAGGAGACTGGCTTGTGCTGCAAATAGTCCCTCTCATTGTTTGACTCTGGCCCAGAATTAATTTTTTTTGCCGGGCAGATTAGTTTTCATGTAGCTTGTGGATAAAGCCTGTATATTGTGATGCTACTCCAAACTATTCCAGAGCAGCATGGTTTGCAGACGTTGAGAGGCAGACAGGTTGAGAAATGAGAAACCGTCCTACAGAGCAGTTTGGGTGGGGCATGAGAGCTGTCCCTGCCTGACCAGGTGGCCATGGGGCCTTCCTTGTCCCTCCGCTGTGGTGTTGCTTGCTGAGGCTGAGTCCCGATGGCCAGAGCCAGCCCAATTTCTGGGAGCCCAGTTGAGCTGGGGCTGGTGTGGGTTAGTGGACAGTCTCTGGAAGCCTCCTTTCTCTGACTCCTCTGATGGGTGTCAGGGTGGGTTCCTGTGGCTGCCAGTTCCAGTTTAAGAGATTATGTGTTGTAAGTGGAGTCCACTTGTGAATTCCAGGTTTTCTTAAAGAACACCTGGACACCTTCTTTGAACCAGCACTGCCCCCTCAGAAGGCAGAAGCGATCAGGAAAATAGGCTTTGGGACCAGCAATAAGATCTTCCTGGAGTTTGAGGAGCCCTTCTGGGAGCCAGACTGCCGGCACATCCAGGTGGTGTGGGAGGACATGTCACCCCTGGAGGACGTCACCTGTGGCCTGCAGCACGTCTGGTTCAAGAAGCTTATTGGCTTTTTCGTCCTGCCTTCCTTTGCGTATGTATGCTTCTTGAGTTTCTCTGAGGAAGCTTCCGGGGTGAGCTCTGAGGGGGCTGATTCTTTGGCCTTAGTTTTGTTGAGAATCCAGCAGTGTATTGATTCCCTGGGAGGCATTTCTGGAGGATTTCTGGGTGGGACTCCAAGGGCACCCCAGAGCGCTGATAACAGACACTGGGGCCTGAACCACTGCAGGGACAGACAGAAGCCTCTTGTAGGCAGCCTGTTGGTGTGTCTCAGGTCCTTGAATGAGCTGGTGGCCTGGAGGGCATGTTCAATCAGTAAGAAAATATTTACTGAAATTCCCAGGAAGCTGGGGTGTGGAGGTTACAGAAGGAATTTGAAACACAGAAGTGTCTGTAACTGGGAGACGATATTTAAACTTGATGAAGTAATTGAGCAACATATCCTTCTAAGTCAGGAATCAAAGACCCATTAGTGGCTAAATTGTATGGTCCATCTATAACGCATACATAATGCGGTGTATATGGACTTGGTGTGAACTCAGAAAATAAGACCATGAATCATTTAGGGAGGGAGGGACTGATTTTCCCAGCAGGATCAAAATATGTGGTTAGCGTGTTGTAGTCAATTGGCAGACACGAGTCCAAATTTCCACACAGAGACGTGTCAGGATTGGGGACCCTATTCTGGGCCTGGAGGACAAAACGCAGGCATGCCTGCAGCTGATTTCATCCCCGACAGCCACAGAAGCCGGGTGCATGTGCTCCTCCCATCTAGGAGGGGACCCTGCACGTGTCCTTTGGACTGAAGATAAAGCTGACATCTAGGGGTTTGGAAACGTGTCCAGGGTCGTGGATGCATAGGGGAACGGTGGCTGGGTGTGCTCGGCTGCCTGCCCCACACTTGGCTCTGTAGCCTGTGCTCAGGACGTTGGTGGAGACGGCAGCCATCGGGATACTCTGTGGCTAGGACAGTGGCTCTCACACTTTGTGGTCTCTTTAAAAATATTGAGGGTTCCAAAGAGCTTTTGTTTAGGTGGGTTGTGTCTGCACATTTACCACATTAGAAATTAAGACAGAAATTAAAAATATTTATTTTTTAAACTGAGTAAATCTATACCGTGTTAGCATAAATAACATTTTTTCTGAGGCGGGGAGGGGCAGAGGATGAGAGAGAATCTCAAGCAGACTCCACCCTCAGCATAGAGCCCGATGTGGGGCTCAGTCTCAAGATTCTGAGATCGTGACCTGAACTGAAATCGAGAGTCGGACGCTTAACTGACTGAGCCACCCAGCACCCCATTACACTTTTAAGTGAAAATACATTAACATTTTTAAATGAAAAATAACTATATTTCTAAAACAAAATTTAGTGAGGAGAGTGGCAGTGCTTTGTCTTTTTCCCTCATCTCTTTACTGTCAGGCTTAACAGTGGACAGCTTGGCTCCCCAGGCTGTCGGCATACGGTGGTGCCACGTCTCATTCCACTTGAAGTAGATTGAAAGTCTGGACTCAGATACATAGTTCAGAGAAGGGGTGGTGTTTAAATAGTCTTCAGGGGCGCCTGGGTGGCTCAGTTGGTTGAGCGACTGCCTTCGGCTCAGGTCATGATCCTGGAGTCCCGGGATCGAGCCCCGCATTGGGCTCCCTGCTCAGCGGGGAGCCTGCTTCTCCCTCTCCCACTCCCCCCTCTTGTGCTCTCTCTCTCTCTCAAATAAATAAATAAAATCTTTAAAAAAAAATAGTCTTTAGATGATTGTGGGTATTCTTTGATACGGCACCAAAACTTAAGAAGTGGTCGCTCCTTCAAGGTGAGGCGTGGTGTGGAATCTGAAAGCTCGTCCATGGGTGTTTGTGCTCGAGGGCACCAAAATGCACTGTCTGTCCTGCACTTTGGGTGGATCTTGCACCTGCCCCTAGTTTGGGCATTCCAAACATTAATATATTTCATTGTACAACATCAAACAATTAAGTTTATTAATATCACCACGGATCTCAGGAAAGTCTCGTGGTATTGGGAACCTATCAAGCTGTTGGTGGCAGATACAAGTTTTCTAAAATTGTAATTTTTGCTTGAGAGCTTAAATTTTATCATTGGCAGTAAATGCTTGCAGTTGTTTTCCTTGTGATAGACATACTGCTCATTTTCGAGAAAATGTTTGCCAAACACCTAAGTTTGCATATCGGTGACATTCTTTCAAGTCAAAATGGTGTCCACGAAAGAAGCAGCTGCTTAGTTGGCAGCTCGGACCACCGCCCAGGGCTGTACGTCTACGACCGTCCCACGTCTGCACGTCCATGTGCAGCATAAGTGCTTTATTCTCGTATCTCATTTTTTTTACTCTTTTATTGTTATGTTAATCACCATACATTACATCATTAGTTTTTGATGTAGTGTTCCATGATTCATTGCTTGTGCTAAACACCCAGTGCTCCATGCAGAACGTGCCCTCCTCAATACCCATCACCAGGCTAACCCATCCCCCCACCACGCTGCCCTCTAGAACCCCCAGTTTGTTTTTCAGAGTCCATTGTCTCTCATGGTTCTTCTCCCCCTCTGATTTCCCTCCCTTCACTCTTCCCCTCCTGCTATCTTCTTCTTTTTTTTTTTTCTTAACATATATTGCATTATTTGTTTCAGAGGTACAGATCTGTGATTCAACAGTCTTGCACAATTCACAGCACTCACCATAGCACATATCCTGCCCAGTGTCTATCACCCAGTCACCCCATCCCTCCCACCCCACCCCCGACTCAAGCAACCCTCAGTTTGTTTCCTGCGATTAAGAATTCCTCATATCAGTGAGGTCATATGATACATGTCTTTCTCTGATTGACTTATTTCGCTCAGCATAATACCCTCCAGTTCCATCCACGTCGTTGCAAATGGCAAGATCTCATTCCTTTTGATGGCTGCATAATATTCCATTGTATATATATACCACTTCTTCTTTATCCATTCATCTGTCGATGGACATCTTGGCTCTTTCCACAGTTTGGCTATTGTGGACATTGCTGCTATAAACATCGGGGTGCACGTACCCCTTCGGATCCCTACATGTGTATCTTTGGGGTAAATACCCAGTAGTGCAATTGCTGGGTCATATGGTAGCTCTATTTTCAACTTTTTGAGGAACCTCCATACTGTTTTCCAGAGTGGCTGCACCAGCTTGCATTCCCACCAACAGTGTAGGAGGGTTCCCCTTTCTCCACATCCCCGCCAACATCTGTCGTTTCCTGACTTGTTAATTTTAGCCATTCTGACTGGTGTGAGGTGGTATCTCATTGAGGTTTTGATTTGGATTTCCCTGATGCTGAGCGATGTTGAGCACTTTTTCATGTGTCTGTTGGCCATTTGGATGTCTTCTTTGGAAAAATGTCTGTTCATGTCTTCTGCCCATTTCTTGATTGGATTCTTTGTTCTTTGGGTGTTGAGTTTGATAAGTGCTTTATAGATGTTGGATACTAGCCCTTTATCTGATATGTCATTTGCAAATATCTTCTCCCATTCTGTCGGTTGTCTTTTGGTTTTGTTGACTGTTTCTTTTGCTGTGCAAAAGCTTTTTATCTTGATGAAGTCCCAATAGTTCATTTTTGCCCTTGCTTCCCTTGCCTTTGGCGATGTTTCTAGGAAGAAGTTGCTGCGGCTGAGGTCGAAGAGGTTGCTGCCTGTGTTCTCCTTGAGGATTTTGATGGACTCCTGTCTCACATTGAGGTCTTTCAACCATTTGGAGTCTATTTTTGTGTGTGGTATAAGGAAATGGTCCAGTTTCATTCTTCTGCATGTGGCTGTCCAATTTTCCCAACACCATTTGTTGAAGAGACTGTCTTTTTTCCATTGGACATTCTTTCCTGCTTTGTCAAAGATGAGTTGACCATAGAGTTGAGGGTCCATATCTGGGCTCTCTGTTCTGTTCCATTGATCTGTGTGTCTGTTTTTGTGCCAGTACCATATTGTCTTGATGACGACAGCTTTGTGATAGAGCTGGAAGTCCGGAATTGTGATGCCGCCAGCTTGCTTTTCTTTTTCAACATTCCTCTGGCTATTCGGGGTCTTTTCTGGTTCCATACAAATTTTAGGATTATTTGTTCCATTTCTTTGAAAAAAGTGGATGGTATTTTGATGGGGATTGCATTGAATGTGTAGATTGCTCTAGGTAGCATTGACATCTTCACAATATTTGTTCTTCCAATCCATGAGCATGGAACATTTTTCCATTTCTTTGTGTCTTCCTCCATTTCTTTCATGAGTATTTTATAGTTTTCTGAGTACAGATCCTTTGCCTCTTTGGTTAGATTTATTCCTAGGTATCTTATGATTTGGGGTGCAATTGTAAATGGGATCGACTTCTTAATTTCTCTTTCTTCTGTCTTGTTGTTGGTGTATAGGAATGCCACTGACTTCTGTGCATTGATTTTATATCCTGCCACTTTACTGAATTCCTGTATGAGTTCTAGCAGTTTTGGGGTGGAGTCTTTGGGGTTTTCCACATAAAGTATCATATCATCTGCAAAGAGTGAGAGTTTGACTTCTTCTTTGCCAATTTGGATGCCTTTGATTTCTTTTTGTTGTCTGATTGCTGTGGCTAGGACTTCTAATACTATATTGAATAGCAGTGGTGATAGTGGACATCCCTGCCGCGTTCCTGACCTTAGGGGGAAAGCTCTCAGTTTTTCCCCATTGAGAATGATATTCACTGTAGGTTTTTCATAGATGGCTTTTATGATATTGAGGTATGTACCCTCTATGCCTATACTCTGAAGAGTTTTGATCAAGAAAGGATGCTGTACTTTGTCAAATACTTTTTCTGCAGCCATTGAGGGGATCATATGATTCTTGTTCTTTCTTTTGTTAATGTATTATATCACATTGATTGATTTGCAGATGTTGAACCAACCTTGCAGCCCAGGGATAAATCCCACTTGGTCGTGGTGAATAATCCTTTTAATGTACTGTTGGATCCTATTGGCTAATATTTTGGTGAGAATTTTTGCATCCATGTTCATCAGGGATATTGGTCTGTAATTCTCCTTTTTGATGGGGTCTTTGTCTGGTTTTGGGATCAAGGTAATGGTGGCCTCATAAAATGAGTTTGGAAGTTTTCCTTCCATTTCTATTTTTTTGGAACAGTTTCAGAAGAATAGGTATTAATTCTTCTTTAAATGTTTGGTAGAATTCCCCTGGGAAGCCATCTGGCCCTGGGCTTTTGTTTTTTGGGAGATTTTTGATGACTGCTTCAATTTCCTTAGTGGTTATAGGTCTGTTGCGGTTTTCTGTTTCTTCCTGGTTCCGTTTTGGTAGTTGATACATCTCTAGGAATGAATCCATTTCTTCCAGGTTATCTAATTTGCTGGCATAGAGTTGCTGATAATATGTTCTTATAATTGTTTGTATTTCTTTGGTGTTGGTTGTGATCTCTCCTCTTTCATTCATGATTTTGTTGATTTGGGTCATTTCTCTTTTCTTTTTGCGAAGTGTGGCCATTGGTTTATCAATCTTGTTAATTCTTTCAAGAACCAGCTCCTAGTTTTGTTGATCTGTTCTACTATTCTTTTGGTTTCTATTTCATTGATTTCTGCTCTGATCTTTATTATTTCTCTTCTCCTGCTGGGTTTAGGCTTTCTTTGCTGTTCTTTTTCCAGCTCCTTTAGGTGTAGGGTTAGGTTATGTACTTGAGACCTTTCTTGTTTCTTTAGAAAGGCTTGTATTGCTATATTGCTATATATTTTCCTCTTAGGCCTGCCTTTGCTGCATCCCAAAGATTTTGAACAGT
>NC_058408.1:154521386-154548411 GCF_002201575.2 Neomonachus schauinslandi
TTTTTTTTTTTTTTTTTTTTTTTTTTAAAGATTTTATTTATTTATTTATGAGAGACAGAGAGAAACAGAGGGAGAAGCAGGCTCCCAAGGAGCGGGAAGCCCGACGCGGGACTCGATCCCAGGACCCCGGGATCATGACCTGAGCCGAAGGCAGACGCTTAACCATCTGAGCCACCCAGGCGCCCGCACCCCCATTTTTTATTGCACCTCATGAATAGCCTTTTTGATTTCGACTTGGTTAGATTTTAGTTCTTTTATTTCTCCAGAAAGGGTTTCTCTAATAACTTCCATGCTTTTTTCAAGCCCAGCTAGTGTCTTTTAAGTGATGATTCTGAATTCTAGATCCGACATCATACTAATGTCTGTATTGAGTAGGTCCCTGGCAGTCGGTACTACCTCTTGTTCTTTTTGTTGAGGTGATTTTTTCCATCTTGTCATTTTGTCCAGAGGAGAATAGGTGAATGAGAGAACAAAATGCTAACAGGGTAACAATGTTCTCAGAAAATATACTCTAAACAAATCAGAAAAGACCTGAAGCCAGGGAAAAGAAAGGGAAAGAAAGAAAGAAAAAAAGAAAAAGATAAAAACAAACAAAAACAGAACAAAACAAAAAAACCCCCCAGAATATGATCAAATATGATCAGGCTGGTGCATAGATCAGTGCCACACACTAGATTTTGGGTGTATTTTGGTCTGTTAGAAGAAAGTGCCTCCCAAAATTTTAAAGAAAGAAAAACTTATATATGTACAAAAATAAGGGTTGATATGATGAAGGATGGAATATGACTGTAAAGATGAAAATTATAAAAAATTTTATAAGGGGCGCCTCGGTGGCTCAGGCGTTAAGCATCTGCCTTCGGCTCAGGTCGTGATCCCAGGGTCCTGATCGAGCCCCACGTCGGGCTCCCTGCTCCGCGGGGAAGCCTCCTTCTCCCTCTCCTACTCCCCCTGCTTGTGTTCCCTCTCTCACTATGTCTCTCTCTGTCAAATAAATAAATAAAATCTTTAAAAAAAATTTATAAAAGGAATTGATAAGAAGTTGTTTGAAAAAAGAAAGAAGAGGATTCAAAAAAAAAGGAGAGAATGTGATCAGGCAGGAGAGTAGAACAAAACCATACACTAGAGATATAGGGTACATTTTGATCTGTTAGAAGAAACTATCTCAAAATTTTAAAGAGAGAACAACTTATATATATATGCCAAAAATAAGGGTAACTACTATGAAGGGATAGAATATGACTCTAAAAATGAAAAATAAAAAATTTTTTTAAAAAAGGGATTGGTAAGATGTTGGTTGAAAAAGGGAAAAAGAATAATTAAAAATAAAAAGGTAAAAAAAAAATCAACTTTGAAAGACTACAGAATCACGGTAAAAAAGCCATGGATTCTATGTGCAGTATTCCCCTAGCGCTGGAGTTCTGCCGTTCTCATTGATCGGTAAACTTGGTCTTGGCTGGCTGTTCTCGCTGATCTTCTGGGGGAGGGGCCTGTTGCCGTGGTTCCCAAATGTCTTTGCCAGAGGCGGAATTGCCCCGCCCTTGCCCTGTCCGGGCTAAGTCATCTGCTCGGGTTTGCTCTCGGGAGCTTTTGTTCCCTGCAAGCTCTCTATACAGCTTTGGAGGCGGAGAGTGAAAATGGCGGCCTCCCAATCTCCGCCCCGGAGGAGCCGAGAACTCGGGGCCTCGCTCCTCAGTGAACCCCCAGAGAAAAGCCGTCAGTCACTCCCGTCTCCCCGGTCTCCGGCCGCACTCCGTGCTCACCCGGCCTGTGACCGCGCGTTTCTATCTCTGGCACCCGACCCCGGGTGGAGTCTCCAAACCCAGCAGATCCCTGCGGCGCACTCCCGCGCGGCTCCTCCCGGGGGAGGAAGGTGAGTCTCCCCGGATCTGCCGCTTGTTGGGTCCCTGCTGGAGGAGCAGGGGCCCGACTGTGCCGCGGATCACGGTTTATGGCCACCCCGAGCTGAGAGCCTGCGCCTGGGCTCCGCCTCTGCAGCCGGCTTCCCTGCTCCGTTACCTGGGAGCTCTGCCACACTCAGGCACCCCCGGTCTTTCTGTGACCCGTGGGTCCTGAGACCACACTGTCCCGGAGGGTTCCACCCCCCGCTTAGCCACCAGGGTGACGTCCCTCAGCGGAGCAGACTTTTAAAAGTTCCGATTTTGTGCTCCGGGGCTCTATCACTTGCCAGAAGCGGCCGACGGAGGCCCCTCCCCCGCCGTCTGTCCTCCCGAATATCGCCTCGGATTCACTTCTCCGCACGTCCTACCTTCCAGAAAGTGGTCGCTTTTCTGTTCAGAGAGTTGCTGCTGTTCTTTTCTTCGATCTCCTGTCGAGTTTGTAGGTGTTCAGAATGGTTTGATCCCCATCCAGCTGAATTCCTGAGACCAGACGAAATCCAGGTCTCCTACTCCGCCATCTTGCTCCGCCCCCCGCCCTTATCTCATTTTGTCACACATAATGTTGGAGACGTGTACTCAAGAGTCAAGATTTAATACAGTTAATAACTTCTACTGCTTGCTCCAGGACATTCTCAAGTGAATTTGGCATTTTATTTATTTATTTTTTTTACGGTGTGTGTGTCGGGGTAGAACACTGCGTCTGCTGGTGCAGTTTGTGTCCTGGTCCTGATTCTGTGAAGGGACAGCCGTTCACACACTGTGGGCCTTGCACTCCTGTGTGTATGTTGGCAGAGTAGAAACAGCAAGCACTGTCTCAGCTTTAAGAAAAGAGTTGTGACCTCACAGATCCCTGGGGGCTGGCGCCCCAGGGCAGGGTTATGGGTCACACTTGCAGTCTGGGTGCTGTAGGTGCTGTGCACAGTTGACCCGGCTGCAAGTCGTCTCAGGGTGTGTCTCCCACACAGGTCTGTCCACGTCCTCTGCGGGTTCATCGCTGGGCTGGAGTCTGAGTTTATGGAGACGCTCTCTGATGAGGAAGTGCTCCTGTCTCTGACCCAAGTGCTTCGCAGGGTGACAGGTACGGAGTGTGTGTGGCCGGGCACCACGGGGGCTCCTTGTTGGCGATCTCTGGACAGGAACCCAGCTTGGCGCTATAACCCTCCGGGGACAGTCCTTCCTGATATTAGTGGGGTCACTCAGAGTTCTCATCTCTGAGGAACTGAAATAGCTTTGCAAACACTTTCCACTTCTTTTTTCTGTTTCTGGGTGAACTGAGTTAAGCAAAGCGGTGAGACAGGGAGAGCCTCTGATGGATACACTCACGGTGAGGTTTTCTTTCTGGGTGGTTTCCTTTGTTTTAAACTGTAGGGTCTTAAAGGGAAGCTGGACTGGGGCCAGGGGGGCAGAGGTACCACACTGACGCACGTCTCTGGGTGCAGGAAATGCCAGGCTCCCTGCGCCCAGGAGCGTGCTGCGGTCCTGCTGGTACAGCGCCCCGTACACCAGGGGCTCCTACAGCTACGTGGCTGTGGGCAGCACTGGGGACGACATCGACCTGCTGGCGCAGCCCCTGCCCGAGGAGGGCGCGAAGGCGCAGGTGAGGCGGGCACAGGTGGGGCTGGGACCCCTGAGGCTGGGTCCCTGTGCTTTTTGAAATTAGGGATCGTGAAACATGTATTATTTTACCAGAATTTTACATGTACTTAGCCTAAAAAGCATCAGAAAATTCTACAGTGCTGGTAGCAAAATAACAAAGTAACAAAATAACAAAATACAGCAGGCTGCTGGAGGGCGCCCAACATCCCCTTCCCAAACCCCTTCCCAGACGGTCAGAGCCGAGTCTCAGCTCCAGATTTACCACATCTCTAAATAACACGCTTATGCTGCCACTTTTTACAAAACACTCAGTCGTGGAAAGCTTCGGATGTGTGCACAAGCCGGCCGGACCTTTGGGCCCCCACCTGCGGCTTCGGCGCTGTGTCGTGGTGGCCGCGGCCCATCCCCCCACCTCTCCACTGTGTGATTATGACATCATTTCACTGCAGACACCTCGGAATGGGTCTCTAAAGATAAAGGATGCCCTCTAAAAATGTGTAACTATAGCAAAGTTATCCCAGTTAAAAATTATGATAATTCCTCCATATTATCCAAAACTCAGGGTTCAGTTTCCCCAGTGCCCTATAAGCTCTTTACAGTTTGCTTGTTCCATAATGTTGCTCCTTGAATTTTCAGTTTTAGGCATCCCTGATTGACTCTCCCTATGGCAGATAAGGTTTTAGCTCTCTTGCACTCCTCTGTCCACCCAGCACTTAGCTCTGCCCCGGCCTCCCCATGTGTGATGTGGCACTTTTGTTAAGACCACTATTCAGTGTGTCCATCATCTGGTTTGCTCCAGGCCCTGTCCACATGTGGCCTGTAAGCACACTGTGGTTCCTTTCCTGCCTGTTTGTAGATGTGAGTGTGTGTCTGTGAGTCTGTGGGTGGGTGTGTGGAGTGGAGTGTGTGCAAGTGAGTGTGACTGAGTGCGTGAGTGAGGGAGTGTGCAGGGAGGGCTCTGTTTTCCGTGCACTTCTTTGCCTGGACTCTGCTAATTCTTTCCATCATCTCTCGCTTCCTTCTCACACCCCAGCGTCAGCTTCAGCTCCTGATGCCCAGCCCCCGCCTGGCCGGCACCCCTTGCCCCGCCTGCCCCATGCACTTACTTTTGGAGCGTTTATTCTAGTAGCTTCCTGACGAGGTGGTGCAGGGGAGGTAAATTTTTAGAGAAAGTTAAGTTTGCATGTGTGGAATTGTCCTTTTTCTATCTTAGACTTCAGGTGTTCCAGTCCTGTCACTACGTAACAAACCACCTGAAAACCCACTCGTGGAAACAACCACTTTATTATGCTCACAGGTTCTGTAGGTGGGCGCAAGGGACTGTCTGTTTCTGCCCATGATGTCTGGGGTCTCAGTGGGGAAGACTTGGCCTGTGCCAGGGTCACTCAGGGCTGGGGTGGGGGTCATCTGAGGCTGCTCGTCCTGCACGGCTGCCCTGGGCTGGGACACTGGCGGGAGCACCTGCCGTGGCCTCTGTGTGGCTCAGGCTTCCTCACAGCATGGCTGCTGCTGCCACGTGGCGGCCCAGCTAGGATGTCAGAAAGTGCTGATCTGCCATACTCCACTCCACAGCAGGCACAAGCCTGCCCAGATTCAAGGGCAGGACGCAGATCCTACCTCTCTATGGGAGGTGTCTCCAAGAACTGGTGGTCCTGGAAGAGCTGCACGTGGGGTGTAGATCCTAGTTTGAGAGGCACGTCCCTCAGCGTTCTGAAGACATTCTTCAGTGCTGCTCTTGGGAAGTCCAAAGCCATTCAGCTTCCTTCCTTTCTTACCTCTTAGGAAGCTTGGAATTATCTCAGCTCTCTGTTCTTTTTTCTCCTCCTCCTCCTTCTTTTGTGGGATTTTGTTGTTTGGATGGGGGACTGGTCCTCAAATTTTTTTTTATCTTTTTCCCTCCTAATTTCCATCTCTTTGGGTTTTCACTTTGTGTTTTGGGTGACGTTCTTAACATTGCATCCCAAACTGTCTGTCGAGTTTTCCATTTTGCATTCGCTTTTGATTGCAGGAGTGCTTGCTGTCTGCGTACCTGCTCAGGCTTCCTGGCCGTCTCAGGGCTCAGTGGGATTAGTGAGCAATAAAGCCACACATCTGCCATCAGCTCTGCAGCCACAGTGAGAGGCGTGTGGCTGCCGCCTGATCCCTGGCACCTAACCCTAGCTTTTCTTTGCAGCTCCAGATACTGTTTGCAGGGGAAGCCACACATCGGACATTTTACTCCACCACGCACGGGGCTCTGCTGTCTGGCTGGAGGGAGGCCGACCGGCTCATCGCTCTGCAGGACCCCCAGGCGCAGCTGCCGGGGCCCTGGCTCTGAGCCCTGCTCCTCCCATTCTGAGCCCAGCACTGCCCCACCAGTGCTGGGGGGGTGGGGGGGGTGGGGAGGGTGACATCATCCTTTCCTCTGACAGTGTCTGGCCTGGCTTGAGATTTGGGGATGTTAATGACAGCCTGCCTTTTTTGGTGACTGGGGGCAGCTCTGATTTTTCATGTCACTGAGTCTGGCCAGGGCCCAGCTTGAGCTGAGTGCGAGGTCTTCTTGGAGAAATGAGACACGGGACAACACCACTGCTGCTGAGGGCATGCACATAAAGTTGTTAAAGCCTCCCTGCCTCCTCGTTCTTGTACCTCAGGCCTGCGGCACCTGTCACTTCTGTCTTCGCCAGGCTCCAGGCCTGGGCCATTGTGGGGCCAGGTGCCCCCTCCCCTGAGTTCCCTGGACTTTGGATGCTGTGGTTGCCCCTTGTCACTGGCACCTTCAGGCATTCCTGAGCTCTCATTGCGGGTCTCAGGACCGCACCGACAGATGCTTTAGCGGATACCCACTGTACGTTGGGCTGGGGGAGGGCCAGAGAGTGCGGACACATGAGTACACAGGGGCACCCCATCCTGACCTGGGGCCAGAGGTTTTCTAAAGGAAGGGAATAAAAAATGAGGCCTCAAGAGTGCAGAGGGGTGGGGTAGATGGGGTGTCAGGGTGAGTGGGGAGCATGTCGGTGCAGCGGGCAGTGTTGGGGTGAGTGTGTTGGGTTGCCCTGGGTGCTCTGCTCAGCTGACCCCATCTTACCTTGCTGCATCCTCAACGCATCCCAGAGAATGGGTCAAAGGGCTGATTTTTCACAGTTGAGGAAGGGACAAAATGCCTAGAGGTCAGGGTCAGTAACTGCTCAGTCTCAAGGCTGCCACCGCAGAGCTTGGGCTTCTTCCCAGCACAGGCCCTGAGGGGAGGCTGGTGCTGCTGGTGGGTGGCACTTCAGAAGAAGGTGCAGGAGCTGCAGAGGCTGGGACTCCGTGCTGCAGGCTGTGGGGCTCCTGGCCCTGCACCCACCTTGAAGCCAGTGGCTCCCGCCTCTCCCGTACCTCAGGCTGCAGTCTGTGACCTGCTCTGGAGGGGCGGGGAGGACCCTGGCTGCAGGGGTGAGCGTGTGTTTGGTGGAAGGGCCTTGGGGCCAGGCCTGTCTGGCTCTTCTCCAACCCCAAGTGGTGCCCAACATGCCCTCGGCCCCAGCATACCCTGCATGGGCCCTTCTCTTCCTTCCTCTCCTGGGTCAGATGGGCCCCTCCAACAGGTCTTCCCTGCCTCCGCCCCAGAGTTCTGTATGTGTGTCCACTGCTCCGTGTCCCTCCAGTGGTTTTGTATGGGACACCTGCCAGTCAGCTGTGAGAAATCCAGAATTCAACAGGGTTTTGTTTTAGAGATTGCCACTTCTCTCAGTGATCTGTGTTGTTGACATACAAGGTTTCTTCAAGCTGCGTGCTTGGGGAGACATTTCTTGTATCCCAAGTGACAAAGGCGAGCAGGACACGTGCTGCCATCTTGGTGGGAGGGCCCCTCATTGAGGAGGAGCCAGGGGCTGGGTCCTCATCTGGTGTCTGACTCATCCCACCTGGGAGCGCTTACCTCCCAGGGGCCCTGGAATGCTTAGTGCTGACAACTGGGGGGTTTGAGACCATCACAGTAGTGACATTTTTGTGTTTGGAATTTTAGCAGCTTGTTTCAAAAATTCCGTTAGAGGAATACTCCTGTACTCAATGTGCACTGAGTAGTTGCTTGGACTCAGAGTTAAAGCTACATTTACACAGAGTACGGGGACAGTGGGAATTCCGGCTCAGTGTATTAATAGGATTAGTGTAGCAGAACTGCAGTCAATGTTTCCAAAGGCTTTGTTTAAAACCTGGAGTATTTGAAAAAGAAAAGGGGGATATTACATATATAGGCTACATTTAAAGTATTTGAAAATTTTAACCAATTTGTAGGGGTGCCTGGGTGGCTCAGTCATTAAGAGTCTGCCTTCAGCTCAGGTCATGATTTCAGGGTCCTGGGATCGAGCCCCGCATCTGGCTCCCTGATCCGCGGGAAGCCTGCTTCTCCCTCTCCCACTCCCCCTACTTGTGTTCCCTCTCTCCTGTCTCTCTCTCTGTCAGATAAATAAATAAAATCTCTAAAAAAAAAAACCCATAAAGTATTTAAAAAAAAAAATTTTTTTAAGATTTTATTTATTCGAGAGAGAGAATGAGAGAGAGAGAGCACACGAGAGGGGGGAGGGTCAGAGGGAGAAGCAGGCTCCCCGTGGAGCAGGGAGCCCGATGCGGGACTCGATCCCGGGACTCCAGGATCATGACCTGAGCCGAAGGCAGTCGCTTAACCCACTGAGCCACCCAGGTGCCCTATTTTTATTTTTTTTTAAGATTTTATTTATTTGAGAGAGAGAGCACACGAGAGGGGGGAGGGTCAGAGGGAGAAGCAGGCTCCTCGCCGAGCAGGGAGCCCGATGCGGGACTCGCTCCCGGGACTCCAGGATCATGACCTGAGCGGAAGGCAGTCGCTTAACCCACTGAGCCACCCAGGCGCCCCAAGTATTTGAAAATTTTAACCAATTTGTAAAAAGGGGTCAAACATTGGCAGAGGACTGCTGAGTTATGTTACACTTATACTCAGAATACACTTAAGAAAGAACTAGAAATTTTTAAATTTCTATTAATTTCTTAAAAAAAGAAATACCGTATAAACTTAGGACCCCCACGAAGTCCCGGAAGCGCACAGGTCCGAAGTCGGCTCGTAGCCCCGCCCCGGGCTCCGCCCCCGGGCCCCCGCCCCCGCCCCCAGGCTCCATGCGTCGCCGAAGGCAGCGTAGCGCGCATGCGCGAGGCGCCCGGCGGTATCCTGGAGCGCCGGAACCTCACGTTCCGGTAGTGGACCCGGCGGAGAGGTCCGTTGCCGGGGCGGTCCCTCCGCGCCGCGCTGCGCTCGCCGACACGGCGCCATGAGGCTGGCCTCGCGCGCGCTCTGCGGCGCCGCCGGGGCCGGCTGGCGAGAGAGCTTCCCCCTGGGCGGTCGCGACGTGGCGCGCTGGTTCCCGGGACACATGGCCAAGGGTGAGGTGGGGGCGGGAGGGGCCGGGGTCCGCCCGCCGGCTGCGGCCGTCTCTGTATGCCCGTGTGTGCGCCCCCGGAGTCCCCCACCCCCACGGCGTCCCCGGTGTCCCCTCCCGGCGCCACCCCCACCCGCCGGCGTCCCCAGCACCCCTTCGCTCGTCAGGTTGACCGCGCGTGGGGCGGGCGGCAGAGGTGTCCTGGGGTGGTCCTGAGACCCGGCAAGTCCCCTCTGCCACTTTATTTCCCGAAGCCTCCGTTTCCACATCTGTTTCTACAAAGAACTACTTTCCTGAATATTATGTTGAGGACTAAATGAAATGGAGGGAAGTACTTTCCAAGCTGTGTTGTCATTGCAGCACATTTAAAACGCAGAGGCATTGCTGTCTTCTGCCAGACCTCCCTGGGAGATCCTTACTGTTCCTAACAGCTTGTTGGGGAAGACCTCTGGGAGCCGCACAGCCCTCAGTGCGGCGATCGCCGCTCCAGCTCCGGCTCCCTTCGCGCGCTCTGGTTCACCGGGTGCACGGTGACCGAGTGCGGCGCACGTCGGTGTCCCGAGGGCTGGTGCAGTGGCAGCGTGCGCACGGGAGGTGGGAGATGTGAGAAGCTGGAGGATGCTCTCAATGCCCCCGTGTGGCTGTGTGAGGGGCGCTGAGCGGTGCACCGTTCCTGAGGAGTCTTGTAACTTTTGTTCTGTGTGTGGTTCCTGGGTAAGGGTGAGTGGCTGAAGTGGATACACAGGGTGGAGGGCCCGGTGAGTCGGGTAGTCCGAGTTGCCTGTTCTGTAGCTGAGACCAACACCTACAGAGGTTAAATACTCCACGGAGAGCCCTCCAAGGGGGTCGGACCCAGACATGCTGCTGCACCTCAGGCAGGGCCTCTTCTCTTTCTTGGAGACACCACTGTTGAATTTGAAAGAGGCACTCAGCAAACGGTCATCAGTTATGGTGACTTAGGACACTTCACTCAGATGTATTCTTTTTTAGGTCGTTTGTGGTGTGTCATTCGTGACAGTTTAAACCTATCACTCTTGAAAAGCCACAGACCCATTAGGCATCCTTCTGTTTTCCAGGGCTCAAGAAGATGCAGAGCAGCCTAAAGTTGGTGGACTGTATCATCGAGGTCCATGATGCCCGGATATCCTTTAGTGGTTGTGATACTGTGATTTATAATAAGAAATATATGTATATTTGGTCTTTGTCCCTGTTTCTGGCATAGAGCTCCTAAAACCCTGGGTATTTCTTAAGTGATGAGAGTGATAAAGGTGTCTGTTGATGAGGTGACTTTTGGAAACCCACTAAGTCACCTGGGTTTGAGGGCTGGCTGCCAGGTGAAACAGTCCTGCCATTGGAGATTGGAACCTGCACTTCCACCCCTGACCTTTGGGAGTGGCAATTGATTGCCAATGGCCAGTGATTTAGTAAATCAAGCCTATATAATGAAGCCTCAATAAAGACCTAAAAAGACAGGGTTTGGCGAACTTCTGGGTTGTCAGATGTGGATATGGAGGGAGAGTGACACATTATTTTTTAAAAAAGATTTTATTTATTTATTTACTTAGAATGGGGGGACGTGGCACACATGCAAATGCAGGACAGGGAGGGGCAGAGGGAAACAGAATCTCAAGCAGACTTTGCTCTGAGCGGTGGGCCCAGTGGGGGGCTTGATCTCACGACCTTTAGATCACGACCTGAGCTGAAATCAAGAGTTGGATGCTTAACTGACTGAGCCACCCGGGCGCCCTGAGAGTGGCACATTTAGGGCATGGAGGCTCTGTGCTCCATCCCACATACATTGCCTTATATGTTTCTTCTATCTGGCTATTCCAGAGTCGTATCATTTTCTAATAAGCCAGTAATCTAGTAAGTAAAATTTTCTCTGAGTTTTGTGAAGCCACTCTGACAAACTAATTGAATCCAAGGAGGGGGTCATGGGAACCTCCCATCTATAACTAGTGGGTCGGAAGCAAAGGTGATGGCCTGGACTTGTGATTGGCACCTTAATGGCGGGGGGCATCTTGTGGGACTGAGCCCTTAGCCTGTGGGATCTGACTCTTTCTCCATGTAGATAGTGTTAGAATTGAGTTATAGGATATCCAGGTGGTGTCACAGAATTGCTTAGTGTTGTGGGCTCTCTCGCTCCCGACTCTTTTGGAATTGGGTGGCATCCTAGTGGTAAGGGGAGGCCATCATTCCTGAATCGGGCAATGCTCAAGCAGTGGGAGGCATTCCTGGCTGCTACCTGGTCTCCGTGCCCCTCCTGTGTCTGGCCTCTGCTCTGGTCTAGTTTGCTGCCACAGAGGGTGGTACCCTCACCTCTCAGTTATTGGCACTTGAAGCAGTGGTTCTCAGCCCTCATTGCACATTAGAGTTTCTCCAGGAGGGTTTAAAAAATCCTGGTCTGGGGCGCCTGGGTGGCTCAGTTGGTTGAGCAACTGCCTTCGGCTCAGGTCATGATCCTGGAGTCCCGGGATCGAGCCCCGCATCGGGCTCCCTGCTCGGCGGGGAGTCTGCTTCTCCCTCTGACCCTCCCCCCTCTCATGCCCTCTCTCTCTCTCAAATAAATAAATAAAATCTTTAAAAAAAAGAAAAGAAAAAAAATCCTGGTCTGGGCCCCTCTCCGGACCAGTTAATCAGCATCTCTGGTGTGGGGTCCAGGCCTTGTGCTGTTTGACGCTCCCCATTGGTACATAGGGTAGCGTCTTTGTCTCTGACCTCTGCCTGGCACACCCAGACCTTCCAGTCCAGTCCAGCAATGGGTTCTCTCGGTGGGGTTATGCAAGCTTGATTGAAATGTGCTGGCCAACAGGGTTTTCCTCTGTGCCTGAGGCGTGAATTTGCAAGATCTGGTGATCTTGTTCACTGATGAATATACTTTCAGACCTTGTTTCTGTTGTTTTTGAGCTATGTTTGGGTTCTCTTTATGTGATGAAGGTGTTGGTTTGAGAGTTGTTACCAGCTCAAGGATGTCAGATGAGGGACCATTTTCACTATTTCAAAGACTCTGGAACTTTTGTAATAAAGTGTCAAGTTTATTTACTGTAGGCTAAATATGTCAATTTATAGGATATCCCATGCTGGTCAGAAGTGTTTGCTGGCAGTCATATGTTTGATTATCAAAAATGATAAATCTGTAATTGTTACTCACTGCACAGTGAGTGGACATCTGTCCTTTTGGTTTCTAGACCTCTGCCTTTTTCTCCAGGACCTGGCAAGGAACGCTGGGCTGGGTTAGGGGCCCTGGGAGGGAGTCTGAGGCTTTTGGTATTCTGAATTACACAGGATTGGTTAACCCTTGAGGGAAGAGTGAGATTTATGGAAAGTCCTTTTGTGTGGGGTGAGGGCATAGCCCTTAACTGGTGTCTAGACCCAGGGTGTGCTGGAGGCCTCGGGAATTTCACACCTGGACTCAGTAGGAGCTGAGTGTTCAGAAGATAAATATATAGGCCTCTCTTCCTGCCTGTGTTAGGGTCCCATGAGGTGGGACCTATCCTGATTCCCCGAGGGTCCCTGGCTGAGGGCGAGGAGGCAGAACCTTCAAGGATGGTTTCCATGGGGACCCTCATCCCTTTGGCGGTAACCAGAGGGGGGCAGTGGTTTGAGAGAGACTGATTAGGACTTTACGGGATGTGCTGTTTTGGAGTGATCAGATCATTCATTTTGTTATGTACCTTGGCAGCTAAACAAACAACCAGTTACAAAACCTTCCACTGAGCTTTGTGTTTTGTTTTCGCCACCATCATTCCTGTTGGGGAAGGCATGTGAGACCCACTGCCCTGCGTGTCTGCAGTGGGAACGCAGCAGCGACTAGGCGTCCTTTTCCCCAGCCGGGAGGGCAGGACGGGGGGTTGGTCTCATCCTTCTTGGAGCGTGAGGCTGGGCTGGCTGGCAGGTACTTGCACTGAGACTGGGTTTCCTCCTCTGCTCAGTTCCTTCTAAAGATTTCCTTCTGAAGATGGTGTCAGTCTGTGTAACAAGATGGACAAGATAAATTAATGGGCTGGTAAAGCACTGAGGGAGTTTTTGCCTTAATTTTGCCACATTCCACTTTCAGGCCGCAATACTCTGTTTCAGGAAACTCTTGGGCTTAAGCCTCACATGCTGGTCCTCAACAAAATGGACTTGGCGGATCTGAAAGAGCAGCAGGTGAAGGTGCCCGTCCCAGATGCCGTCACCCTTAGGGTTCCTGTGTCTGGGATTGCAAACAAACACGGTGTTGATTCACCCAGGCAGTCTTGCTTTGGCAAACAACCGTTTGTTTGCAGAGGTATTCCTATATGATTTCTCAAAATGACATGCCTCCCTCTAATTTATAATGATTAGTTTATGGTCCAAAGGACCAAGATGTGCCTCTCTCATGGGACATGGCCGGGCTGTGTGGCTGGAGCCGGATGCCTCACTGTGTGGCCTCTGGCCCGTTTGGCTGGGAACACTGAAGTGGGGCTCTGGCTGCAGTGCCGATGTTCACAGTTTATTTCATTGTGATGACTTGCGTTTTGGTAGCTGTGTGAGGCCGGTGGCCACAGGCGCAGGCCACAGGTACTGACCTGGCTGCATTTACCCCAGGCACCCACACCGGCCGGCCAGTCCTGCACACCCAGTGATGTGGAAACTAGAAGGGTGGGGGGCCCAAGGAACTTCTTCAAAGCAGGCAGGGTTGGGGGACGCGAGTGACCAAGTGACCCAGTGCAGGTTTCCCCATGTGTCGCCGAAGTTCGAGAAACACGGAGGTCTGGACGTGCTGTTTTCAGGCGCTCCCCTCTGTTCTTCCCGCGAAAAGGGCGGGCGCTGGAGCCTGTGCAGCCCATTGTGAGGCTGTTAGTGCAGTTTTCTCTTCGTTTCCAGAATGTAGTTTAGGTTTCCTTTCTTGTTTTTAAAAAGCTTTATATTCAGGGGCGCCTGGGTGGCTCAGTCGGTTAAGCGACTGCCTTCGGCTCAGGTCATGATCCTGGAGTCCCGGGATCGGGTCCCGCATCGGGCTCCCTGCTCGGCGGGGAGTCTGCTTCTCCCTCTGACCCTCCTCCCTCTCATGCTCTCTGTCTCTCATTCTCTCTCTCAAATAAGTAAAATCTTAAAAAAAAAAAAAAAAGCTTTATATTCTTTCCTTCTTTTCTCTTTTCTTCCCTTTCCTTTCCTTTAAGATTTTATTTATTTATCTGAGAGAGATCACAAGCAGGGTTGGGGGAGGAGGGGCAGAGGGAGAAGCAGGCTCCTGATGCCTCGGCTGGATCCCAGGAGCCAGGGATCCGCTTGTTTGAAGGCAAACGCTTCACTGACTGAGCCACCCAGGGGCCCCTATTTTATTTATTTTAGAGAGAGAGAGAGAGCGCTCGGGGAAGTGGGGAGGGGCAGAGGGAGAGGGAGAAGCAGACTTTATGCTGAACATGGAGCCCGTTCAATCTTAGTTGATTGTGGTATGTTTGAATTACTTAAGCCCCATCCACAAGCCTCTGTGTTAAGGTTTCCAGGGAAACATCAAACACTGAAGCCACCGGAGTTCTTTTGAGAATCCAAGCAGAAGCGACCCCTGAGCCAGGTGCAGGCACCTGTTGTCATTTGAGTCCTCCTGCTGTGCAGATCGGGCAGCTCAGGTCCTCCAGGAACTAGGTGCTCATGGGTCTCAGTGCATGTGCAGATGTAGTAATTTATCACAAGCTTTGCTTTTATTGGTTGAGATCTGAGTCTTAATCAGTGATTGCTTCTGCCCTTAAATGCTAATTTTTGTAGAGTGCTGGGCACTAAGATGACCTGCCATAGGGACTCAGCAGTGTCTCCCCCGGCTGGGAGCTGTTCTCAGGTGCTTCTGTGGCAGAGGTCCTGGAGAGGAGTGGAGAAGCCCCCAGCAGTGGCTCCTCATGTCTACCTCTGAGTGCTGGGTCGGAACATCCACTGTGAATTTATACACCTATGTCTTTGTTGTGGCCTGTGTCTTAATCTGCATCATCTAACGAATAACTAAAATACATAAGTAAAACTAAATTAGTGAATGACTTTTTGTTCATTTAGGCATCAACCATATTTTTAGGTCAGTAGTTGATCAAACAATATCCTACTGGTTTTAAAAAACAGGATTCCTACACTGTATTCGTTTAGTGTTAAGACCAGTAAATTCATACTAGCCTTAGTTTACTTTTGGGCTTTTAAAACATTACACATATTTTGTAATTGGATTGGGTTCAAGCCTCAGTTTACAGGGGAGCTAGGCAGAATACTCTGGTGTAACAAGATCACTAGTGGAGACCAGAACTGCTTGATGCTGGAAGCGGCTCCTTGTACATGAAGGGGCCTGAGTCCTGAGAGGCAGGTGGTGCTGTGCTGAGCCTTCTTCCCCGCCGGAGCCCCGAGTACATGGGCCCCTGGCCGGGGCACTTCCCTCCTGCCCTCACAGGGGGGGCCAGGCGCTCCTGCGCTCTGCCCGAGGCCCGCGGTTCTTCAGCACCTGCTCCGCCTGCCCCCCCGCGGCCTGGCTCTTCCCAGGCCCTGCTGCGGTGGCTCTGAGCCAGGGAACACGCCTGGCCCTGTGGCGGGGGTGAGGTTGGGGTTCTAAGCTCAGATTCTTGGATTTTAGCATATCATGCCACCCATATTTGCATTTAGTATATAAAATGGAAATACTCTCTTTCAGAAAATTATACAACACTTAGAAGGAGAAGGCCTAAAAAATGTTGTTTTCACCAACTGTGTAAGGGATGAGAATATCAAGCAGGTAGGTGTCCCTCTGTTTCGCACTCTAGTGCTTTTGCTTAAATACCCTCAAGAAATCCCACAGATCATCTCTTGCTCTCACAAGAAGCAGAGTTTCGGAGACAGTCCGTGGGCTTGCGGGGGTCCTGGTCGAGAGTGGGTGGGCTCGGACAGCTTGTGACTGCGGAGTGCAGTGCCAGGCTGTCGTGTGCACTCGGGGCCGTGGCTGGGATGAGCTTCTGGAGGTCTGGGGCCGCGTTTTCTGCAGTTGTACGTTAGGATTATTTCACTGGCTGATCCGCAGCTTGGCAGGAGGTGGCTGCAGTCAGAGCTGTCACCCCCTGGGGGGCTGACCTGCTCACTGCTGGTGGAGGGACAGGACATGGCACAGATCACTGCCCCCCCCTTGGGGCCCCAGCACATTCTAAATCCTGATGTGGACAGTCCTGGTTCCCCGATGCTGGACCCGGGAGTATACCGCCTCCAGAAGCCCAGGAAGAAGCCATTTCTGTGTGCTTTGTCCTTTGCAGATCATCCCAATGGTCAGAGGACTGGTTGAGAGCAGTTACCGCTATCATCGAGGAGAGGTTGGTTGTGGAGCCCAGTGCGGGCCGTGGGCTGGTCCCTCCTGAGGAGCCCGGGCTCAGCGGCTAAGCAGCGGTCAAGCAGTCCCCATGCTGGGCCGTGACTGAGCTGCAGAACTCCTTGGGGTTCTCTCTGTGCTGCTACAGGTGCCTGGGAGGGGGCTGCTGCCCCCGCCCGTGGAGCTGCCCTGTGTGCTCTTGTTCTCGCCACAGGAAGGGTGGGGTGGCCTCCACAGTGACCTTCCTTCCCCTGAACACAGACCTGGGCTTGGGGGGCCCTAGCATGGGCCAGATGAGGCCGTGGGCGGGGCTGTGGGCAGGGCTCTGGGTGGTCTGGGTGGTCTGGGTGGACCCCTGACTCCCTGCTCTTGTGCCTGGGCAGAGCCTGGAGTACTGTGCCATGGTGATCGGGATCCCCAATGTGGGCAAGTCCTCACTCATCAACGCGCTCAGGAGACAGCACCTCAGGAAAGGTACCGCCTTTCATGCTGTGAAAAGAGAGGGACCACTCTTCCTCTGGTCCCGAGACAAAACTCCCATAGCCAGAGCCTCACGGCCCTCGGGGTGGTCTCTGCACCGAAAGGACCCAGTCAACTGTCTGATGTAAGGTTAAACGGTGATACAGAGTCATCCTGTTACACATTTTATACTGAATTTGTTTTCTCTCCTGAACATGAAATGTTGATGTTTAATATGTGGGTGACTTTTCTGCTCTTTGGTGGTTTTGTCTTCTCCCTCATTGAAGTCTCAGGGCCCCGCTGCATAGATGAGACCTGATGTCAGGTGGGAGGCATTTGGTGAGGCGGCCCCCCCACCGCCCGGCTGGAAAACTGCATCCCCCCCGGCTCGAGAATGGCCTCCGGGAGCTGCCTGAGCACCTCCTTGATTGTGCTCACCCTGTCTTGGAGTCTCGAAGACGTGCCCACTCTACTCACTCGCTGTGCTTTACCCTTTGTTCCATTAAGTATTTTCAAGTTTCGCACCAGGTCCCCGTTGGCTTTGTTTTCCACACCAGCGATGTATGGTCTGTTAACAAACCCGCTTCCAGTGCACAGACCCCCAGACTGAACTAGCCCAGCCATTATTTTGCAGATGGTGTTTTTGGTGCTCATTGCAGACTTGCCAAATCATCTGTTTTTTAAAATTTATTTTTCTTTAATTATGGCTTTAAAAAAAATTGTGGCTTTAAAAAAATTGTGGCATTAAGTATATTCAGTGCTGTGTATCCATCAGACTATTTCTAGACTTTTCCATTGTCTCCAATTGGAAGTCTTTAAACAAACACTAACCAGTGCTGGGCACCACTAATCTGCTTTCTGTCTGGACCTCACATGAGTGCAGTCACAGAGTGTCCGTCCTTTCGTGTTGGACTTGTTTCACTGAGCGTAATGTCCTTAGGGTCCATTCATGCTGTGGCTGCGTCCAGATTTCCTTCTTTGCAAGGCTGAATAATACCCTGTTGGGTCTCTGTACCACGTTTTGCTTTTCCATGCATCACTGGCAGACACGTGTATCTCTTTACTCTTGCGTTGACTCGGCCCCTTGGACAGGAACTCAGCTCACAGGCCTGTCACGGGCAGTGCTGTGGGGGCCGACTCGCAGGGTGCAGGGTCAGTGTCGGGGGCATGGGGTCAAGTCCTGGAGGCAGAAGCTGGGGTGCTGAAGGAAGAGCTCTGTGGGGACCTTCACGGTCAGGCGCTTGCCTGCCGGTCCCTTGGCAGGTCTTGGAGCACCTTTCCAGGCACTGGGAGGCAAGTTTTAGTAAAAGAGTCACTGCTGTGAGCTGGTTTGGAGCTGAACTGAACACAAGCTCGTGTGGGCCTTCGTAGGTTTCCATGTGTCTCATTTCTTATCCTATAGCTCGTATGCCAGGCTTTGTGTGTTGACTGCATTCGACAGCCCCTTTTCATCCTGCAGGAAAAGCTACCAGAGTGGGCGGTGAGCCTGGGATCACCAGAGCTGTGATGTCCAGAATTCAGGTAGGGTCCTTGGCTGCTGGGTCTAGAGTTCCACGCACACACGCCTGGTGCTTCCTGAGGGCTGTGGGGTGGGCTGCCTGCCTTCTCCTCCACTCTGTTCCCACTGAGTGCTTGCCACGTGCCGGGCACCACAGCGCCCTTACATCAGACCTCTGGGAGGGCGTGCTCTCACCCCTGTTTTATGGATGAGGGAACCGAGGCACCTGGCCAAGGTCACACAGTGGCCCGTTCTCCCAGGCTCAGCTCGGCCCATCCACACATGCCCTTTTTGCTCTGGGAGGAGAAACTGTTGCTCTGATTTATTCTCCAAACTCAATGGGAACTGATCCTGCGGGGAAGCCACGAGCTTCCTGAAAAGGACGAACCCATCGGAACAGGGCCCTGGGGCCTTCTCAGAGCCTTAGGAACCTAGCAGCCTGGCTCCAGGGGCCGCCCAGCAGAACGCCTGGAGGGAGCGGATGGCCTGACCGTCCTCTCTGTCCACAGGTGTGTGAGCGGCCACTGATGTTCCTGCTGGACACTCCCGGGGTGCTGGCCCCTCGGATCGAAAGTGTGGAGATGGGCCTGAAGCTGGCCCTGTGTGGTGAGTTGGAGCCCCCGCTTAGTGCCCCCTCCTGCTGCCGGGCCTGGCGGGTTGTGCCTACTTTTCTCGGCCCGGCTGTGGCAGACACCTCAGAGCGTGCTGAGCGAGCATGGCAGGCAGCCTGTCAGCCCTCGCTCCCAGTGACGTGGGCCACTGCTCTGACCCCGTGGACCCCCACGGCCTGGAGTGAGCCTGCCTTCTCCCAGCTTACAGCCGAGGCAGAGTGGTCAGGAGCAGCAGTGCCTCTGGTGAGCCGGGAGCTGGTCTCCACTGCTCACGCTGGCCTCCTGGTTCTAGGAACCGTGCTGGACCACCTGGTGGGGGAGGAGACCCTGGCCGACTACCTTCTCTACACCCTCAACAGGCACCAGCTCTTTGGGTGAGTGCAGGGTGGGGGGTGGGCGGGCTGTCCTCTCTCTCATCCTAGACAAACGTCATGTAGGAAAATAGCAGCATTAAGGTGTTATGGGACAAATTCTGCACATTATGTGCAGTGCACAGTTTGAAATGTTTGGCTCTTATACAGTCAAGAAAACCCCCCAATTTCTTGTGCTCTTCGGGGGTCACTCCTCTCTATCCCTTCCTTCTCCTATTTTACAAATGGTCCCCCAACCTGCATGCCACACCCTGGTGGCCATCTACCTTGTGTCCTGTCCTCGAACGTCCTAGGAATGGAGTCCCACGGCGTGCGCTCTCTTTTGTTGGGTTCCCTGCGCTCGACGTGATTGCTCTCAGATTCCTCCGTGTCGTGACGTGTGTCGTGACGCATGTCGTGACCCGTGTCGTGACCCATGTCGTGATGTGTCGTGGCCCGTGTTGCTCCTTCCTGGTGGCCGCTGCGTGGTGTTCTGTGGTATAGATTGACGCACCTGTTTGTTCTTGCCGGGGTGTTTCCTGGATGTCCCGTGTCGCGTTGAGGACCTCAGTCCCCCCAGATGTTCAGGTTTACTGATTTCTACCAAGAACCAGCTTTCGGTTTCATTGACTTTCTTTGTTGTTTTTCTTCTTTTAGTTCATTGATTACTGTCCGATCTAAAAAAACCCCAAATTTGTTGTCTTGCTGTTTGTTCTGTCCGTCCCTCGTTCTCTTTCCTCTTTCTCTGCATCTGCCTGCCTGTCTCCCTCCCTCTGTCCCTCTGTCTCTCTCTTTGGCATTTTTTGGATGATTGGATATTCTTATGCTATCCCTCTGTCCCCTCTGTCAGCTCGTCATCTGTAACTTCTGGAGGAGGTTGCCTTGGTGTTTGAGGAGCAGCTTTGAGTGACATCATAACGTGTCTGCAGTGCAACCTCCTTACGATGGCGCATCTCTGTTCTGCTCTGGATCTTTGGGCTTCTGTTGTTCTGTGTCTTACGTTGACGTGTTTTGTAAACCTGAGCTATAGTGTTTTGTTTATACAGAGACTTCAAGTGTAAGAAGTAAAGAGTAGCTGTGTACCCATTGCTTGGTGGTTCATGGGCACTGCTCGTGGCTGCTGCTCGTAGGTCCAGGTTCCACATGGCGTCCCCCAAAGATGTCTTTCAGATTTTGGTTGTTCAAAGATGTCTTTTTTTTTTTTTTTATTCATGAAAGTCAGAGAGAGAGAGAGAGAGGCAGAGGCAGAGGGAGAGAAGCAGGCTCCCTGCCTAGCAGGGAGCCCGATGCGGGACTCGATCCCCGGATCCTGGGATCATGACCCGAGCCGAAGGCAGACGCTTAACCATCTGAGCCACCCAGGCGCCCCCAAAGATGTCTTTATTTCACATTCGTTTTGGAATGATATTTGCGCTTTGCGTGAAAGGGTAGCTGGACAGCTGTTTTCAGGACTGGAAAGAGGTTGTCCCATCCTGTTCTCACCCCTCTTGTTTCTGATGAGTAATCAGTCATGTTTGCCTTCGTTCCTCCAGCTGCTTTTAAGATTTTCTCGTCGTTCTTTTGAGCAATTTATGACAATGGGCCCTGTATGGCTTTCTTCATGTTTCTTGAGCTTATAGTTTGTTGAGTTCTTAGATCTGTGGCTTTGTAGCTTTTATCAGATTTTCAACCATGATTTCTTTTTTTTTTAATGAATTTTATTTTATTATGTCAGTCACCATACATTACATCATTAGTTTTTGACGCAGTGATCCACGATTCACTGTTTGTGCATAACACCCAGTGCTCCATGCAGAATGTGCCCTCCTCAATACCCACCACCAGGCTAACCCATCCTCCCACCCCCCTCCCCTCTAGAACCCTCAGTTTGTTTTTCAGAGTCCATCGTCTCTCATGGTTCATCCCCCCCTCCGATTTCCCCCCCTTCATTCTTCCCCTCCCGCTATCTTCTTCTTCTTTTTTTTTTCTTAACATATATTGCATTATTTGTTTCAGAGGTACAGATCTGTGATTCAACAGTCTTGCACAATTCACAGCACTCACCATAGCACATACCCTCCCCAGTGTCTATCACCCAGTCACCCCATCCCTCCCACCCCCACCACTCCAGCAACCCTCAGTTTGTTTCCTGAGATTAAGAATTCCTCATATCAGTGAGGTCATATGATACATGTCTTTCTCTGACTGACTTATTTCGCTCAGCATAACACCCTCCAGTTCCATCCATGTTGTTGCAAATGGCAAGATCTCATTCCTTTTGATGGCTGCATAATATTCCATTGTGTATATATACCACCTCTTCTTTATCCACTCATCTGTCAGTGGACATCTTGGCTCTTTCCACAGTTTGGCTATTGTGGACATTGCTGCTATGAACATCGGGGTGCATGCACCCCTTTGGATCCCTACATTTGTATCTTTGTCAACATGATTTCTTCCTTCAGTTTCTGCCTTCTCCCGTCCTTAGGACTTGTTGCCCATGTGTTGGCCACGCGCCTGCAGCCCTGCGTGTCTGACCTGCTGCTCACGCCCACCAGTGTGTGTCTCTAGCGTGTGTCACATCTTCTGTGTTTCTACTTCAGTTTGTAACCACGTGGACTATGGTTACAATAACTGGTCTAACATCTCTGCTAACCCTAACATCTGGGGCGGTTTTACTAACTGATTTTCTCCTCATGGTGAGTCTGTTTCCCCACTGTCCATGCTTGATAATGTTTGCTTGGCTGCTGCGCATTTTGAGTTTTGTCTCTTTGGATGATGGGCATCTTTAGGTTCCTGCACAAATCCTTGAGCTTTGCTTGGGATGATTGTCTGGAAACAGTTCCTTCCAGACCTGTGGGTCTGGAGCTGTTGCCCCAAGTGGGGCGGTGCCCTCCCCTGCCCTGTGTACCATCCACCTGCTCCTGGCTCTGTGTGAGCGCTGGGCACGGTCCCTCTGCCCTGCTCGGGGTCTCTCCTGGCCTCTGGCTTTGGAGAATTTCCTTTCTCACATGCACTGAGCCCTCCTCTGCTAAATATAGAGGTTGGCCGATTTCTAGAATTCTCTCTCTGGGCAGCTCTCGCCTCTGGTTCGGCTGGTGATGTCTCTGCTCCAGCAACCTCCTGGGCTCTGTGGGGTCAGGAGGTGCCGTGCGGGGCAGTGGCAGTGGTCCCCGTTTACATTCTTCATGGCTTGATGTCTGGTGCCTTGGACACCGTTCTTTTGTGTGTTTTTGGTTGTTTCAGGGGAGGTAAATTCAGTTGCTGTTATTCTGTTTTGCATGGAAGTAGAATTTCAAATTTACTTTTTTGCATCATTTGTGTGGGAGTCTGGGCATCTGCGGTCCTGCAGCATTTCTAGAGAATGTTTTTAGAGAGTTTCTAGAGTCCCCGAGGGCGGCAGCTCTCGGCTGTGTTGGTGGGAGTGCTCTTCTGGGGACAGCTCTCAAGGTCGCCAGGACAGAGGGCCTCGTGGGGCTGCCGCCCTCAGAAGTTTGACTTAGGACCTGCATTCACAGCGTTCAGACGCCCTCTGAGACGGGCACTCCGATGCCCACATGGGGGCTGAGTCCATGTCTTAACTTTCCCCATGGCTGAGCCCTGCCCTCCACTGTGGACCGTGAGGCAAATGCACCGTTTCCTCTGCCATTAGGCGGTCCAGGGTGGAGTTTCCCGGCTCCCGGGGTTCGGGGAGGTGCTTGTCTGTGGACGAGGTTTGTCTCCTTCAGCCCTTCAGGGTCAGACATGCCCGGCCCTGTGCTGGCCTTTCTCATCAGGCCCAGAGCCAGAGTCGTATGGGACAGGGAGTTCACGGGAGCCACCGGGCAGTTCTCAGCAGTGGTGGGTGCTCAGTGTGCTGGTCCGAGGGCTGCAAAAACGCCAAGCACACCTCATTCCTTCTCCACTGGAGAGAGTGCTGGTGCTCCTGGTGCCCCTGACCTCGTGCGGCTGCCCAGAGGCCCTAAGTGTCTCCAGTGGCTTGCCGTGCTGACCGAGGGCTCCAGGCCCCGGGCCTGCTCAGGAACGGGGTGGATGCTGCAGCGACGGGGTGGATGCTGCAGCGACCGGACTCCAGTGGGGTCCGTGGTCCTGGCCGTGGCTCCCCCTCCCTGACCGTTGGTCTGCGTGTAGGTATGTGCAGCACTACGGCCTGGCCGCAGCCTGTGATGACATAGCCGGGGTGCTGAAGCAGGTGGCTGTGAGGCTGGGGAAGACGCAGAAGGTGAAGGTGCTCACAGGCACAGGTGAGACGTGGAGGCCTCGGCCCCGGGCTGGGCTTGGAGAACCAGCCTGTGGGCGGGCTGCAGCTGGCTGGGGAGGACATTGCGGGCACATGTGGCTTTTCTGGAAACGGAGGTGCTGCAGAGGAGGGGGCTCAGGGCGGCCCTGCCTCGCGCTGGGTACACCCTGTGTCCCACCCCTCTGAAGCCTCCTGAGGTCAGGCGCCACTGCCCAGACTCTGTGGTTTTTCTTGGTGCCCAAGCTCCACAGGTACCCACCGTCAGTCCCTGAGGACGGGCAGGGAGGGGTGCCTCTGAATCCTGGGTCTGCCCTGCACAGAGGTGCCTTCCTCCCCAGACTGTCTTGTCTCCCCCAGGGGATGTGAACGTCATCCAGCCCAACTACCCCGCGGCAGCCCGAGACTTCCTCCGCACCTTCCGCAGCGGGCTGCTCGGCCCAGTGATGCTGGACAGGGATGTCCTGCAGAGACCCCCCTTGGCAGACCCCTGAACCAGTCCAGCTGGCAGGGGCCTCACTCCCGCCTGGCCCTTGGCACCAGAGATCGGGACATCCCAAGCCCTCACAGCCAAGAATTTGACCCTGGGACTCCCTTTCCCAGAATCTCCATGCTGGTCACTGTACAGTACTCAGGTCTCGTCTCTAGGAAGGAGCCGGTACCTGCTGCCCCTCCGGGCCTGGCCAGCTGCCAGTTACAGGGCACGGTGCCCGGAGTCTGGACATCGGGGCTGCTGACACCTCTGAGCTGTCCCTGTGTGCCTCACACACGCTGAGTATCTCTTAAGGAGAAGCTGATGTTTTCTTAGGAGGTGAGAGGACAGTCTGTAATTTAAACATTTTAAAAGCCTGTCTCTGCTGGTGGCTCATCTGTTATGCACCAGTAGCAGCTTGGGCCCACGTGTTAAGGCCCCTCTCGGCAAGAAAAATTGGGATATGAGCCACTTAGCAAGGGTTCTTGTGTTAGGTCCTTGATAGTGTCCTGGGTCCTGCAATAAAGACAATTCTATTTGCCAGCATAGTGTTTATTTCACGACACGACTAAAATGTGCACACATGATGGACAGGAGGGTCCAGAGAGCCGTGGCAGAACCCAAGGATTGTCTGTCCCCAGCTGCGTACAGGCTGCGAGGGTCACTGGTGTGGTCAGTGGGGACTCCAGAGCCTCCCACTGCCTCCGAGCACCTTCTAGCTAACAGGACAGTGGGACTCTTCCCCGGGGAACTTGACCTAGCAGGCTGCGTTCCAGCAAAGGGCAGAGGAAGGAAAGGGGGTGGGGGTGGACCTGGTCAGCTGCTTCGCCTCTTTTGTGTCCAGTGGGGGCCTGGCCTTCCTGGAAACACCTGAGTTTCCGCAGGGCACCTCCCCTCCTGAAGGTGCCCACACCCGGAGCACACACACTGACCTCTCCTGAGATTACCCGTCCTGGGCACTCTCTGCTTCCTGCTGGCCCTGACCAGTAGAGTGGGAAGAACTCAAGCGTGTGTTGGTGCCAAAGGCCAGACACACTCCCGGAATCAGGTTGGTGTGTGAAATAAACTCTTGACTTGAGAATGCTGTTTCTGCCCCACCCACCACGTGGTGCCGTGCGGCCTGTGAGGGTGCCGGAGAAGCTGGCCCACACCCCGGCCCCTCCGGTAGACCCGAGTCCCTGTGCAGACTCTCCTGCCTGCAAGTGCGGTGGCAGAATGGCCACACTGCCCACGAGGCCACAGCCTGCTGGTCTTTGGTCTGGAACAGAGGGAGGGGCACTGGGCTTGCTGTACCCCGAGTCTGCCGGCACTGTGAGTACAGGTAGATGCAGGGAGCTGTGTCCTGCAGCTCTGGGTCCTGGTCTTTGGAGAGAGATGCTTGGTCCAGGGTTCTGCTGGTAGCTTGGAGACCCTCACCCTAACCAGACCTGGGTGTCAGCTGTGGGAGAGCAGAGGTCGCAGGTCCTCCCGGCCCCCTCCGCCCCCGGGAGGTGCTGGTGTCCATCAGCTGAGTCCAAAGGCCCCATGGTCTGGGGGCTGGGGGTGGGTGTGAGGGCATATTCTGGAAGGCAGCCCAGCAGCAGGTGAGGCTTTCAGTGAGCACCGAAGGAGGGAGAGATCCAGAGGATCCAGGCCTGGGACATGGTCCTGCTGTGGGATGTGGGGTGGAGGATGTGGTAAGGAGCCAAGGCCCCCAGGGCTGAGCTCACGGACTGTGACCCAGGCCCGAGGCTCGAGGGAAATGGGCCTCTGGGTGCCTGACGAGCAAAGGGCTGGCTTTCTGCAGAGGGTGCTTGGGTGCCAGAGGCAAACCCTTGCAAGGCCCGCCTGGCATTTCCTTAGAGGCCTCTCTGGGGGTCTCTCCTGTCCCCAGACCGGCCTCAGATGCTCAGACAGCTGTTGGAGGGGGCTCAGCTTCCCGGCTTCTTTTGCTGAGCCCAATACTCTCACATCTGTCTGTGTTTGCTGGGTGCTGGGCCGGCCCCCGGCCGCTGCTGCCCGCCTCCAGGGACCTGCCTTGTGGCCGTGTTGGTTGCTGGTTCTGACTTGAGATCTGGCCTGCGCATTCACACCATTCACACCTTGCCCTCTCCTTCGGGCAGGGGCGGGGGGGGGGGAAGGCGCCAACTACAGATCTGCTTGAAGCAAAAGCAGGCTGTCCCTGGGGAGGGCTGTTATGGGGAGTGGCCATGCCATCCCTGAGGACCAGCGAGCACTGATTCCAGAATGTGAACCTAAACCTCAAAGGAAATGAAAAGCTCTTGAAATTTAAACAATGTGGTTTCCCCCCAAAATAGGTCCCAAGGAGAGTGACTTGTTTCAAGTGGGAGCAAAGTGGCCGCAAGAGGCCCCTAGTCTTGAGGGTGCCCAGGGAGGGGGCGCGCCTCTGGGCCTGAGGGTGGGCTGGCAAGGCTGTGGGGCAGCTGTGGGGCAGGGGTGCTCTGGGCCCCGAAATCCCCAGACTGCCTCTTCTGGACAGGTGGTAGGCACAGCACAACCTGTGAGAGAAACCTCTCTTCTTCCCCAGAGCCACTGGTCCTTTGGTCCATTCTGGCTGCTTCTGTGGGGAGGGCCCCAGGGTCCTCAGGGCCCGTCTCTTTGCCTGGTGGTCAGCACTGTCCATACTCCTCAAGTGTCCGGGATGGGGTCAGGGGAGCCAGAATGGCTTGAACATCCTGGTTTGGCACATCTCTCTGGGCAGCTCGGGAGAGACGGTGGCTGCTGGCCAGGGTGGCAGCACAGGCACCTGCCTTTCTGGCTGGGGAGGACCCTGACCTCCAGGCGGTCGGTGGGGCATCCTGGAACTGATGGGCCCTGGTCCTCTGGTCGGGTGGGAAATGGGGAGGCTGGAGAGGGACTTGGGCAGGGCGGAGAACAGGACGCAGCCTCTGGGTGCGTGAGAGGTAGAACAGGCTCTCTGGGTCGGAGGCGGTGGGCAGCGGTGGGAAAGGGCGCTCGGCGGCTGGCGGTCTCAGGGGCCGGCCGGAGAGGCCTGCGGGGAGGGCGCCGGCGGGGGGCCAGATCTGGCCTCGAGCCCGGCCGGGCCTACGGCCGCAGCAGCCCCAGGGCGCCCAGAGCGCCGCCCAGCAGCAGGCAGAGGCACGGGCTGCTGGTGTGCCCCACGCCCGAAGTCCATGCCCGGTAGCTGTAGAAGCCTTGGCCCGTCCGGTTGCCGCCCGGTGCCGCGTCCTCGTCGTCCTCCAGGTCGCGCTCCCCGGGGCCCGTGGCCCTTCTCCAGCTGGAGCCCGCGGCCAGGCCCGCGGCCGCCCCGGCCGCCGCCCCG
>NC_058408.1:154548811-154576774 GCF_002201575.2 Neomonachus schauinslandi
GCGCAGGGAGGAGCCCGCGTAGCGAGGCGCCGGCCTCACGCGCACCCTCGGGGCCCCGCGCGCGCCCCCGCGCAGCCCTCCCCGGGCGCTGCCGCGAGCCCCTCCACGGCCACCCTTGGCCGCGCCGCTGTCGCAGAGGAAGGTGGCGGCTAGCAGCAGAGCCCAGCAAGTCGCGGCCGTCCAGTTCATCTTTGCGGAGCAAACCTGCGGTAAAACGCGGAAACGACCTCAGCTTCTGTGAGGATCAGGGGACCAGAGGACTCGGGGCCAGGGGCTCAGGGCCTGGGGACAAGAGCTCATGGGCTCTGGGACAGGGGGCTTAGGGACCAGGGGGCTCAGGGGCGGGGGCTCAGGGGCCTAGGATAGGGAGCTCAGGGCCTGGGGACAGGGGCTCAGGGACCAGGGGGCTCGGCCTGGACACAGGCCTGGGGGACCAACGGGCTCAGGGCTTGGGGACAGGAGACTCAGCATTTGGCAGTACAGGGGCCCCCAGCATCTGGACTACCGGCTCGGGGCCTGGGTGGGCTGGGAGGATTAGGCATTCAGGCCTGGATAGAGGGTGGGAGTCTTGTTCAGTGACGAGTAAGAGGTGAGTTGAAGGGTGAGAGGGTTGAGCACCTGGGGGTTATTCTGTGCCTGGGGCTGAAGTGGGAGCAAAGAATGGGGGGTGGTGAACACCCTGCGGTCGGGGAGCTGAGGCCTGGAGGAGGCGGCCCCATATCCTGGGCTGCCCTGGGACCACCGACCCAAGCCTCCACGGCTTGGCGGGACCAGAGGCCACATTGGGGTGGGGGATATATTTGAAGGACACAGTCTCGGGGGCCGAGCGCCCCCAAGGATCCAGATCACCGTCTGGAGAAAGGACCAAGCGTGTGCCTCTGCCAGCCTCTTCCAGACCCTTTGGGGCAGCGCGCATCCGGGGCAGAGCCCGAGCAGGGGATTCTGGCCTCGCGGGCGGCGCGGAGACGCGCGGCGGTGACACAGTGCAGACCCCGCCCCCGCAGGCCCGGACCCAGGGCACAGTTCCCTCCCGCCCCCCCCCCCCCGCGCCATGTCCCCCCCCCCCGCTTGGCTGAGCAGATGGGGCGGGGGACCGGGACGCGACGCAGGGCCTAATCCGAGCTCAGGGATCCGGGTGGCGGCTCGACCCTTCTCCAGGGCCCCTCCGATCCTCTCGCGGCGCCTCCCATCCCCAGCTCCGCGGTTGCCCGCCCCAGCCTTCCGGTGCGCTCGGATCCCGCCGTCCGGCCTTACCTGCCACGGGCTTCTCTCAGAACCGCGGGCTGGAGTGGCCGCTTCACCGGCCGCGGCAGAGCGGGAAGGAGCGGGCTGTGGCGGAGACCCTGCACCCGAGCGCGGAGTCTGGATTTTGCGCGAGGGCTCCGCCCTAGAATTGGGGGCGGGCAGACGCGGAGGCTCATCCCCGGGGAGACGGGAAGGGAGGAGAAAGAGGCAGTCTGTGAGGAGCGCTCAGCCCCTCTCGCTTCCCAGCACCTTCATCCTCGCTGCACCCCGTCCTAACCTTCACCCCGTCCGCGCCAGCCCCCCACCCCATCTCCTGATTCCACACACGTCCACCCCATTCCGTCTCCATCACCCAGTGGGCACCCAACCCCATCCCATTTCTGCTGCACACAGCGCCCCACAACCTCCATCCTCACTCCACCCCTCCTCCTCCCCCTCCCTCGGACACTCCACCCCTTTCCCACCCTCTGCACCCTCTCCCGTTCCCCATCTTCATCCCTGCCCCAGGCGATGTGTCCCAGACACGGGCCGCGGAATGCTCTAGATCCCGGCGTCTAGTGCTTTTCACCGGGGAGGCCCAGAGAGGAGAGGATGATTATCCAGGGCCCCAGGATATCCGGAAAGGAGATAATGGGTGACCTTCTAACATCCTGCAGTGCCACTGTTCAGATCCCTCTGGGGAGCCCTCACCGTGGCCCCTCCACAGCAAGGGTACTTGGAACCCCACTGCCACACCCAGTCGGCCTTCCCAGTCCCTGCCGGATGTGACTCTGGGACTTCTTGAAATGGTGCTATCTTGTTATCCACCTTTGTGGATATCCCACCCAGCCTCTCCGCCTGGGGACACCAGGCTCTCTTGATGACTCCACGACCTCCTCAACTGTGACCTGATGTGACGTGACCTCTCAGCTTCCATCAGACCCTCTAGATCCCCAGAGGCTCAGAACTGCTGCTCCACACACAATCCTGTACTCCGAATTCCTGTGTTGGAGGCCTGACCCCTAGAACCTCAGAATGTGACTGTATTTGGAGACGGTGTCTTTACAGAGGTAATTAAGGTAAAATAAGGTTAGTAGGGCAGGCCCTGATCTAATCTGACTGGTGTCCTTATAAGAAGAGGAGATCAGGGAGGCGCCTGGGTGGCTCAGTCGTTAAGTGTCTGCCTTCGGCTCAGGTCATAGTCCCAGGGTCCTGGGATCGAGCCCCGCATTGGGCTCCCTGCTCTGCGGGGAGCCTGCTTCTCCCACTCCCCCTCCCCCTGCTTGTGTTCCCTCTCTCGCTGTCTCTCTCTGTCAAATAAATAAATAAAATCTTAAAAAAAAAAAAGATCAGGACACAGACATGCACAGGGACAGCCACGTGAGGACACAGGGAGAAGGTGGCCTTCTGTGAGCCAAGGAGAGAGGCCTCAGAAGGAACCAGCCCTGCCCACACGCTGTCTCAGACTTCCAGCCTCCAGAACCACGAGAAAACGAATTTCTGGTGTTTAAGCCACCCCATCTATGGTACTTTGTTATGGCAGCCCGAGTAAAGTAATAGAGAACCCAAGAGTTTCTAAAGTCCATATGGAAAAGTAAAAAAAGTACTAATATAACTCATTTTGAAAAACAAGATCAAAGAAGAAGGACACCTTGTCAGATATTAAGATGCTATAAAAGGTCATGGTAATAACACTACCTAGTCTTGGCAAGGAACAGAGAGCAGTACAGACAAACAAGAGGATCACTAACAGACTCATGGAGGAACTTACACATGCCTACAGGAGTAGAACAAGATTGAGAATGTGATGGAGAGTGGGAAACTAAAAGAACCAAACGGAAATTCTAGAACTGAAAAAATACACTTAAAAACGCAGGTTAGATATGGCCAGGGAGAATTAGTAACCTGGAAGATGAGAAGAAAATATCCAGAAGAAAACACAGAGAGAAAGCAAGTGTATACAACACGCTCTTGGGGCAGAGGGGACGCTGCAGCAGGCCCGCCCCACACGGACCCCACATGGACCCCACACGGACCCCACACGGGCCCCACACGGACCCCACATGGACGTGGGGAACCAAAAGGAGAGCAGCGGAAGAATGGGGCAGAGGCAGTGTTTAGGGGCACAGTGCTGACCATTTTCAAAAACCAATGAGGCAAAGCACAATTCTAGAAACATCACAAATTCCAAGCATGATAAATACAAAGAAAACAATGCCCTGGCAACCAAACACCAAACGTCTTGTTAGAAGATCTTGAAAGCTTCCGGAAGTGGGGGAAACCCAATTACCTAAAAGGAGTAAAAATAAGCTGACTTCTCCACAGACATAAGGAGCAGCTGACAACACAGAAGTGTGGTTTGCAGAGCTGATGACAGCCGGGTGGTCAGAAGCCAAGAAGCACAGATAAAAAACGTGTCACACAAGCAGCCCGAAGGGAAAGGAGGCTAACACAGCTGTACTCGTCAG
This sequence comes from Neomonachus schauinslandi, assembly GCF_002201575.2. Taxonomy (NCBI): domain Eukaryota; kingdom Metazoa; phylum Chordata; class Mammalia; order Carnivora; family Phocidae; genus Neomonachus; species Neomonachus schauinslandi. The sequence goes on from NC_058408.1 coordinate 154,552,504, forward strand.
ACCGAGTCGACTTGAAGCCTGACAGAGGAAGGCAAAAAGCATTACTGGAGACAAAGAGTAACACTTCTTAATGATAAAAGGTTAAATTTAGCAAGATGACAACACAGTTCTAAATTTCAGAACCTCAAAATAATAAAGCAACGCAATAAGAGAATATTTACAGCACCAAATCATTTCCATGAATTTAAAACTCTCACATGCCAAGCAACACGACATGTCTGCAGATACATGGGTACTCTCCAAGGGCACACACCAAACACATGGCACCGGGGGCCACTGCAGGGGAGGGACTGGAGTGTGGGAAGCAGTGCGATCAAGTAAGAAGCACTCACCCTGACCAGGGACAATAGCCCAATAAGAAGGAAAATGCTGGGTCAACCCAATTTCTGCCCCTAAGTGCCAGAGAACAAAGAAGAGGCAGAAAAGCCAGGTATGGGTAGGCCATCTACTCACTAGACCCGTCAAGTTGTAGGTCAAATGACATTCTTGTTTCTGAGAAAAGGTGGCAAGTGTGTGGCCTATGGCACCGTCGGGCCTTGCCCGGACACTTGGTCCACTGTCCAGCCAGCTGAGGTTGGTTGCAGCGTCTGCTCTAAGGCGCCGGGCCTTAGGCAATGGAGGCCATCCCGGTGGGCTTAGGGACAGGGCAGGTGGGGCCCAGCAGGGCAGGAAGCGGGGCTGGTCACCATGGAAACTGGCCATGTCCCAGGTGGTGAAGGGAGTGACAGTGAGGAGGGGTCTTCCTGTGAGCCAGGGTCTGCACTCTTCCTGGCTGATGGCCCTGCTGGGGAGCGGTCCCCCGCTCAGGTGCTCATGCTTCCTGGGAGAAGTGGCAGGAAGCTCCGGCACCCTGTGTTCCTGGCAGCTCTGGTGCAGAGGAAGAGAGGCTGGTGGCGGGCAAGAGGCTGTGAGCAGATGAGAGGAGGGGCATTTGGGACTTTTCCTCCTGCAGCTGGCACTCAGGAGGGACCCGGGGCTCGGAGGAGTTTGGTCAGAGCCTCCCTGATGTCACGATTCTGCAGGCAGTAAATGCTGGGATTGGGCAGTGGCATCACAACTGAGTAGACCACGGACACCAGCTTGTTGAGGTCGAAGGAGCTGGCGGTGTGAGGCCAGGCGTACATGAAAATAGTGGTGGTGTAGAAGGTGGCCACCACCACCAGGTGGGAGGCGCAGGTGGAGAAGGCTTTCCAGCGGCCGGCCCATCCCAGGATTCTTAGCACCGTGGCCAGGATGTGTGCGTAGGAGACCATGGTCACCAGCAGGGAGGTTGCGAGCACAGCCAGGGCTGCCACGAAGTCCAAAACTTCGAGGTGTCAGAGTAGGGGTGAGATGTCACAGAAGAAGTGGTTGAGGACATTGGGGCCACAGAACCTGAGGCGGAAGATGAGAGCCATGGACACGAAAGAGGCCAGGAAGCCGCCCAGCCAGGCGCTGAGGGCCAGGTACAGACAGAGCTTCCAGTTCATGGTGGCTGGGTAGTGCAGCGGGCGACAGATGGCCAGGTACCGGTCACAGGCCATGGTGGCCAGGAGGAAGCACTTGGAGGAGCTGAGCGAGAGGAAGAGAAACAGCTGGGTGAGGCATCCCGAGTAGGAGATGGTCCTTGCCCACACCAGGAGGCCAGCCAGCAGCTTGGGGACGGTCACCGAGGTGTAGAGGGTCTCCAACACGGATAGGTTGGCCAGGAAGAAGTACATGGGTGTGTGCAGTTGATGGCTGGCTCGGATGGTCACCACGATGACCAGGTTCTCCAGGATGGTCACCAGGTAGATGATGAGGAATACCCGAAAAGCAGCTCCCGAAGGTGGCACAGTTCTGGGAAGCCCAGCAAGATGAGTTCTGTTACCAGGATCTCAGTGGAGTTGCTCATGGCCCTCCCTGGTGGGGAGGTTCCTTCTGAGCACCCTGGAACAGCAGAGAGATGCAGGTGTGATTGTCCACTGAGGGCTGAGAAGGGTCTCTCAGGTGCTGCCCTACTGACCTGTCACCACCCACCCTAAGTCTAACACATAGTTACCCAGAGCTAGCACCCAGCAAAGGGGCGTTGGGTGCAGATACTCTTTCTCCCGATTTCATATAGAAGCCCTCAGGTGTAGGCTCTTCCTGCCCCAACACACAGGTACAGGGCCAGGTGTGTGTGCACCCATATGCGCACACATACACACACACCCCCATCCTTCCAGGTGCACACACACATACGCACACCAGGTGTGCACTTTTTACACACTCCCGGGTGTGCATCCCCCTCATCTCCTCCCCAGGTGCATATATACTTCCACACACACACCTAGGTGTGCGCAACACACAGCAAGAGAGAAGACCCATTCTGTCTGGTGTGCCTTTTCGGGCTGTGTCCCTGGGCACTTTCCTGGTCTCATCCAGGTCTCCTCCCAGAAGAATGCTCCTTCATGTTGCTCATGCCTGGGGAAGGGCACCACTTCTATCTGATGGCCAGTGAGCTCTCTAGGGCTGAGCAAAGCGGCCAGGGGATTTGCAGAAGGGAGGGAGGCTCATCCCCAGCTTTGATGTCTCCAAGTAGACCATGCCTGAGCCAGCCTGAGGTCTTCATCTTGTGTTTTCTGAGCAGCAAAATGGCTGTTTGGGGGATGGGCAGAGCGGTCCACTCAGAGCGGCTAAGGGGCTGCGCAGTTTAGGACTTTGGTAGGACACCCCTGGAGTTAGGTGTCTGAATGATGGGCAGATCTCAGGGAGAGGGTCGGCAAGGGCAGAGCTGGGGCAGGGGTCCCCGCTGGCGGCCCAGAGGCTCCTCCGGGCTTTCCTGCCCCTCTCGGGGGAGGGTGAGACTCAGGACCCTCCCCTGCTCCGCCCTGGGAGTCTGGGGAGCTGGCCGGGGTTCGAGCTGTCCCCATGGACAAGAGTGCCCGACGGAGAGTCCTCCGGGCCCCGGGCCGAGGGGGCGGCCGCTCCTGCTCACCCCGGGAGGGGACCGCGCTCGTGGAGCTGCCCCCGGCGACCCTCAGCCCTGCTGGGAGCGGGCTGTTGGAGGGTGGGCTGCGCGGGCTGCTCAGAGCTGGGGGGGGGGGGGGGCGGGGCACAAGCCGGGGTGCGGAGGGATGAGGACCGCCCCCCAAATTCTTGGTGAAGTGTCTGCAGGCCAGGGGGTGGGGCGTCGGTCGGTGGGACCCGCTTGGACCCCCAGGCTGAGGGCACCGGGGGTTCCGGGTATCAGGGCCCGAGCGCTGGTCCAGGATCTCCTGCCCTGCGGTCTGTGCGGCCCAGTCTGGCGGCGGGGGCTGGAGACCCTCCCTGAAGGCGCGGTCCGCCTAGGCTTCCCCAGGCCCCTTGCCTCAAGAACCATCTTCCCCCGCAGGAGATGCGGGGCCTCCGCCGGGCCTCCGCAGGACTTCGAGGGTCTGTGGGAAAGCACGCCGCATCTCACTCGCTCCCGGCTGCCTCTGGACCCAGGTGGTTTTTATCCGGCTCACTAGCGGCCTTGCCCCCCACCCTGGTCTTCTGCTCTGGGTCTGGAGGACTCTGCGAATTCTCACCTGGGCGGGACTCTCAGAACAGTTTGTGGAGGAGCGCTGCAGGGTCCCTGGAGGGAAGGTGTAAGGCCTTCCCGCTTTCTCCGCAGTGACAAATAGGTCTTTGCATGTCTCCTGCCCTCCAGGCGCCCAGGCACGGGTGAGGCCCGCCCTCAGCCCCGCCTCCAGCCTCAGGGCCCTTCCCCTGAGGTTCAGTTTATTTCTTTTCCACGCATGCCCTTTATTCATTTAGTTATAAAGTAATATGTATAACCACTTGTAAACCTACTCCTGGTGCAAGACGCAGACACTCAGCTCCTTTCCTCCTGAACCCTGTGCTTCCCTCTCTGAGGGACCACTCTCTGGAATTCCCTTGCCGCTTCATGTGTTTTAATTACAGATAACAATATCGTTTAGTTTGCTTGTATTCAGACTGTAAGGAAGGGTGTCCTGCTGTATGTTGTCCTTTGGGTCTTGCCTTTTCCTGTCCCTAAGATTCTTGCTCTTCTTGGCAGCTGGGCTGCATTTATTTGACACCTGTATAATAATCTGCCCCATCTCCTCAACTCAGTGGACTCTGGCTGCTTCTGCCTGGCCCCCTTCCCTGTCTGGTGGCTTGAAAACTCCCAAGGCAATAAGCCAGGAAAGTTGAAACCCCTTCCCTTTGCTTTCCATCTCTCAGGGTCACCATCTTTCATTACCTCACGTTCAGGGTCTTGAAAACCACTTTTTTTTTTTTTTCACATATTTTGTCTGTTTCCTTTCAGGTGGGACAGTAAATCCAATTTCTGTATTCCATCTTGGCTAGAAGTGGGAGTCAGAGTTCAGTCATCCCCTGCACTTACATCTGCCTCAGTGTCCCCAGGCTCCAGTGTGTGTCTCCTCCCTTTGGCCCCCAAACCATGCATGACATCCAGAACTCCCGTCCCTTTACCTGCCCTCCAGGGACACGGTCCTGCATTGCCTCTTGTCCGACATCCGAAAACAGTTGTTAAAGACATATAGTATTTGTGTAATTATAGTATTATATATAATTATAATCATATTGTATACTTTATTTAATTTTGTCATTGTTTATGGTGCAGGGCTAGACTGATACAAGCTCATTTTTTTTGTGGCTGGAAACATCTTTATACATTCTCAAAATGAATAGTCTCTTAGGTGTTGCAATATCTTCTCTCAGTTTTTAACTTATTTTTCATTTTCTTTAAGATGTCTTTTGATGAATAGATGTTCTTAAATACTTTCACATGCTTTTAATTAAGGTATAATACAGCCGAATCTACTCTTTTTAGTGTATAGTTCTGCAAATTTTGGCAAATGTATATAATTATGTAACCACCACCACAATAAAAATATAGAAGGGTTCCAACCTCCAAAATTTCCTCTATGCTGTCCCTTTGTAAATAAACCGCCGCATCCCCAGTTCCTTGCAAATCTGTTTTCTGTTCCTACAATTTTGACTTTTCCAGAATGTTATTAAATAGTATCAAAAGAGTGTCCTATTTGAGTCTGGCTTCCTTTACTTAGCTACTACCTTTGTGATTCAGCCACGCTGTTGCTTCGATCAGCTCTGTTTCTTTTATTGTCTGTAGTATTCCACTGTATGGAAAGACCACAGAGTATCCATTCCCCAGCTGAGGCACATTTAGGCTGTTTCCAGTTTTTGCTGATTATGAATTAAGTCACTATAAACATCTGCTTATACTTTTCTTGTGTACGTGTAAGTGCGGGTTATATGGTAAGTGTATGTTTAACTTCGTAAGGAGCTGTTGTCCGAAGTGGCTATACCATTTTGCACTTGGTATTGAGTTTGGGAAACTGTTATTCTAAATAGTTTGTAGTGGTATCTCCTTGTGTTGTTGGGTTTTTAAAAAAGATGTTATTTTTAAGTAATGTCTACACCCAGCATGGGGTTCGAACTCACAATCCAGAGATCAAGAATCGCACACTCCACTGACTGAGCCAGCCGGGCGCCCCTCCTGTTGGTTTTTATTAGCATTTTCCTATTGACTAATGATGTGACTGTCTGTTTGTGTGCTTAGTACCCATTCTTTGGTGAAATGCCCATTCAAGTCTTACACCCATTTGTTTATTGAGTTGATAGTTTCTTTGCCTTTGAAGTTTGAGAATTTTAAATTCTGAATGCAGATATTCTATCAAGTATTTGATTTGTTTCACTCCCCCCCCCAAATCATGGCTTGTATCTTGACTCTACCAATAGTCTCTTGAAGATCAGAAGTTTTTCAGTTGATGAAATCCTGTTTATATTTTTTTTTCTTTTATGGATTGTGCTTTTAATGTTGTATTGAAGAAATTTTTGCCTCATGAACATTTTCTCCGTATGTCTAAGGTTTTATACTTAGGTCACTGGTCCATTTTGAGTATGAGATACAGAGCGAAGTTCTTTTTTTTTGCATATGGATAGCTGATTTTTCTGTCACTGTGTTGAAAATTGGATTACCTTTCATCTTTGTGAAAATCAGTCATGTGTGGGTCTCATTTCCAGATTCTCTAGTCCATTCCACTTCTATATGTCTATCTTTCCCCAGTACCACACTGTCTTGATTACTAGCTTTGTGGGCCTTGCAACCAGGTAGAGGTAGTGTGGCTTCTCTGACTTTGTTCTTTTTTCTAAATAGCTTTGGCTCTTTTAGCTCCTTTTCTCTTCCCTGAATTTTAGATTCAGCTTATTGTTTTCTATAAAAATTCTGTCAGAATTTTATTGAATCTATAGGTTAGATGGGGAGCATTAGCATCTTTACAATATTCTCCAATCCATGAACATGGTATATTTCTCTATTTATTTATGTAATCTTTGATTCCTTTCATGAGTGGTTTGTAAGTTTTAGCATGTTTTGTAAATATCTTTCCCCAGCTTATAGCATCTCTTTTTCAGTTCCTTTAGGATGTCTTTTGATGAACAGTTTTCTTTTTTTTTTTAAAGATTTTTTTTATTTATTTGACACAGAGAGAGAGGTGGAGAGAGGGAGAGAGCGAGCACAAGCAGGGGGTGCAGCAGGCAGGGGAGAAGCAGGCTCCCCGGTGAACAAGGAGCCCGATGTGGGGCTCGATCCCAGGACCCTGGGATTATGACCTGAGCCAAAGGCAGCCGCTTAACCGACTGAGCCACCCAGGCTCCCCTGGTGAACAGTTTTCAAAATTACTTTAGAACAGTTTTAGATTTATGGAAAAGTTGCAAAGGTATTACAGACAGTTCCCATACACCCCCTAACCAGTTTCCTCTAGTGCTAATAACTTACATTAGTAAGGTACATTTCTTGAATTAATGAACCAATACTGATATGTTCTTATCAATTAAAATTTGTACTTTATTTGGATTTCCTTTTTTTGTAGATATTCATTTCCATTTCCTGTTTTTATTTTAATTTTTAAAAATTTTATTTAAATTCTAGTTAGTTGACATATCTTGCAGTATTGGTTTCAGGATTAGAATCCAGTGATTCATCACTTACATTCAACACCCAGTGCTCATCACAACAAGTGCCCTCCTTTTTATTTGGATTTCCTTAGTTTCCTTAGTTTTTCCTTAGTTTTTTTCCAATGTCCTTTTTCTATCCAATAGAGGATCCCACATTACATTCAGTTGTCATATCTCCTTAGGCTCCTCCTGGCTGTGAGTTTCTCAAACTTTCTTTATTTTAATTTTTATTTTTTATGAACATGACAGTTTTGAAGAGTTCTGGTCATCTGTTTTGTACAATGTCCCTCAATTGGGATTTGTCTGATGTTTTTCACATGATTAGACTGGGGTGGTGGGTCTTCAGAGGAAGACCACAGACATGACTTGCCATATTCAGCACATCACATTAAGGGCACATGCTATCTGCACGGATGGTCATGGTTGGTCACCTGGCTGAGGCCATGTGCCAGGTTTCTCCACTGTCAAGTTACCCACCTCCCTTCCATACTGCCCTCTTTGGAAGGAGGTTGCCGTGCACAGCCCATATCGAAGGGGTGGGAAGTCGTGTTCTCCCTCCTTGAGAGAGGAACATGTACACAAATTGTTTGGAATTCTTCCTCATGGGACATTTGTCTATTCTTTCCATTTATTTATCCAATTGTTTGTTTGTATTGGTACAGATTCATGGATATCTATTTCATACTTTGGGTTATATTCCGGTACTACTGTGTTAATTTTTTGCTGTCCCAGCTTTGGCCAGTGAGAACACTCAGTTGTTTCCTGGGCCCCTTTGACGTACCCCACCATTGTGTTTTTTTTCTCTTTGAACACTTACTAAATTTCTGGCACTATGCGATGTTCCAGGCTCATCTTGCATATTTCTTTCCCCAGTTGTAGATTCAGCTGTTTCTCCAAGGAGACCTGGTGCTTTTTATTAGACAGTAATATTAGAAATGAACACCTGGGGACTCACTAGGTATGCTTGTTGCTCCTGGGTATTGTCACTTCTAGGCCCTCCCAGCTGACAGAGCAAAGAGGTGTATGTGTGAATATTAATCTGTGCCTGTGCACCATCTATAAACACTTATGTATGTAGTCATCTGTGCCCATATTAAGTGGAACACAAGATCTTACTGACATCTCCACCTCTAATCCACCACCATGTGTGTCATTCCAGCCTCCTGCCCTCGCTGGTCTGTAAATCCAACATTTGCTTACTTAATTCTTCAATTCCAGTGTACATGCATAGTGGCAACAGGATTGGAACTTGTACTCTGTCAGGAAAATGCTTCGTCAGCTGGGGTGCAATGCTTGTGTAGTTTCTTTTGCTATTGGTCTTACAGACTCCACTCATTTCCGAGGTTATTTAGATCAGCATCTTTACACCCCACCTCTACAGTTGGATTGTTTGCCACCTTCTGCATTCCATCCCGGATCCCCGAATGTCCTAAGTGACTTTTCAAAAATTTGCATACATTAAAATTCACTTCTTGTGTGGTAAATCTCCATGGGTTTCAACAAGTATCATGTATCCATCATTACACTATCATACAGAGTAGTTTCCCTTCCCTAAAAGTCCTCTGAGCTTTACCTACTAAACACTCTCCTTTCCCTTGAACTGATCATTTTACTGTTGTCTCCATAGTTTTGACTTTTCAGAATGTCATATAATTGGAATCATACAGTATGCAGACTTTTCAGGCTTTATCCATTCACCTATTAAAGTACATATTGGTTGCTTCTAGTTTTCAGTGATTATGGATAAAGCTGCTATCAACATTCATGTGCACTTTTTTTGTGTGGGCATAAGTGTTCAAATCAGTTGGGTAAATACCTAAGAGTGTGATTGTTGGGTCATACGACAAGAGTATGTTTAGCTGTATAAGAATTTGCCAAACTATCCTCCAAAGTGGCTTTATCATTTTGCTCTCTTACTAGCAATGTTGCTTTGCATCCTTGCTAGCATTTTGCATTGTCAGGTTTTTGAATTTTAGCCATTCTTATAGGCATGCAGTAGTATCTCATTGTTTTAATTTGCAATTTTCTAGTAACATATTTTTTGACCACCTTTTCATTTCATATGCTTATTTTCCATCTGTATATGTTCTTTGGTCAGGTGTTAGAAGTGTTTTTTTTTTTTTTTTTTTTTTGGTGGGGGAGAGACAGAAGAGAGAGAGAGAGAGCATGGAGAGGAGGGGCAGAGGGAGAGGGAGAGAGAATCTTAAGTAGGCTCCACACCCAGCGCAGAACCTGACACTGGGCTTGATCTCAAGACCCTGAGATCATGACCTGAGCCAATATCAAGAGTTAGACACTTAGCCAACTGAACCACCCAGGTGCCCCTTAAAGATCTTAATTTTAACAGATTTTCAGAAATTTAAAAATTTTCTTTTATGATTCACATTCTTTTTTTTTTTTTAAAGATTTTATTTATTTATTTGAGAGAGAGAGAATGAGAGACAGAGAGCATGAGAGGGAGGAGGGTCAGAGGGAGAAGCAGACCCCCTGCTGAGCAGGGAGCCCGATGCGGGACTCGATCCCGGGACTCCAGGATCATGACCTGAGCCGAAGGCAGTCACTCAACCAACTGAGCCACCCAGGCGCCCCTGATTCACATTCTTTTAAAGGAAATTCTTGACTACTCTGAGGTCAGAATAATATGCATCTATATATTAATGGAAATGTTTTAAGATTTCCTTCTTTTTGGCATTTTTTTCGTTTTCCTTTTTTTTTTAATCTAAGGTGAAATTAACACAACATAACATGAACTAGTGAGAGTGTGTAGTCCAGTGGGATTTAGTGATGTTGGGCCACTGTTGTCTCTGCTGGCTTCAACATGTTCTCATCACCCCAAGAGGAAGCTCTGTGCCCCATTCTTCATTCCTCCCTCTCCAGCACTGGCAGTCACCAATTTGCCTTCTGTCTGTGAGCTATCTATCCTAGATATTTCATACAAATGGAATTATACAGTATGTAGTGTTTTATGTCTGGCTTCTTTCCTTTAGCTGTGTTTTCAAGGTTCATCCATGTTGTAGCATGGACCAGTACTTCATTCCTTTTTATGACTGGATAATATTCCATTGCAAGTATTTACCACATTTTATCTCTCCATTCATCTGTTGATGGACATTAGGGTTGTTTCTACTTTTTGGCTACTGTGAGTAGTACTGCTATGAACATTCATGTGTAAATATTTGTTTGCATATTGGTTTTCAATTCTCTTGGATATATACCTGTGAATGGAATTACTGGGTCATATAATAATTCTATGTTTAACTTTTTGAGGAATTGCCACAGTTTTTCACAGAGGCTGCACCATTTTACATTCCCACTAGCAGTGTACAAGGATTTCAATTTCTGTACCTTTTCACCAACATTTGTTCCATTAAAAAAATTAAAGGCAGGGCGCCTGGGTGGCTCAGTCGTTAAGCTTCTGCCTTCGGCTCAGGTCATGGTCCCAGGGTCCTGGGATCGAGTCCCACATCGGGCTCCCTGCTCCATGGGAAGCCTGCTTCTCCCTCTCCCACTCCCCCTGCTTCTGTTCCTGCTCTCGCTATCTCTCTCTCTGTCAAATAAATAAATAAAATCTTAAAAAAAAATTAAAGGCATTATAGTGGGTGTGAAGTGTTATCTCAAGGTTTTGATTTGCATTTCTCTTATGACTAATGGCACTGAGCATCTTTTCATGTTCTTATTGGCCATTTGTGTGTCTTCTTTGGAGAAATGTTTATTCAAGTTCTTTGCCCATTTTTTTTTTTAAAGATTTTATTTATTTATCTGAGACAGAGAGAATGAGAGACAGAGAGCATGGGAGGGAGGAGGGTCAGAGGGAGAAGCAGACTCCCTGCCGAGCAGGGAGCCCGATGCGGGACTCGATTCCGAGACTCCAGGATCATGACCTGAGCCGAAGGCAGTCGCTTAACCAACTGAGCCACCCAGGCGCCCTCTTTGCCCATTTTTAAGTTAGATTGTTTGTCTTTTAGTTGTTGAGATGTAAGAGTTTTTTTTTTTTTTAAGTATATTCTGGATACTAGACCCTTACTGAACATAAGATTTGCAAATATTTTATCCCATTTTGTGAGTTATCATTTCAATTTCTCAATACTATTCTCTGATGCACAAAAGTTTTAAATTTTTATGAACTCCAATTCATCTATTCTTCCTTTTGTTGCTCTTGATGTCATATCTAAGAATCCTTTCCCAAATCCAAGGTTATAGAAATTTGCTCCTATATTTTCTTTAATGAGTTTTATAGTTTTAACTAATATAGTTTCATTGTTGATCCATTTTGAGTTAATTTTGGTATATGGTATGAGGTAGAGTTCCAACCTCATTCTTCTGCAGATGGATGTCCAGTTGTGACAGCCTATTTGTTGGAGAGACTATTCTTTCCCTATGGAATGGTCTTGGTACTTTTGTCAAAAAGTAGTTGATCATAGATATGGGTTTATTTCTTGATGCCTGAATCTATTCCATTGATCTGTATGTCTATCCTTATTGCCAGTACCACACTCTTTTGATTACTATAGCTTTGTAGTAAGTTTTGAAATCAAGAGGTGTGAGTCCTACAATTTTGTTCTTTTTCAAGATTGTTTTCATTATTCTGGGCCCATTGCTAATCCATATTGATTTGAGAATCAGTTTTCTCAATTTTGCAAGAAAAGGAAAAAAGTCATTGTTATTCTTTTAAAAAATTTAAAATCAGTTAGTTCATGAATATTGTATTATTAATTTCAGGGGTAAAATTTAGTGATTCATCAGTTGTATATAACACCCAGTGCTCATCACATCAAGTGCTCTCCTTAATGTCCATCACCCAGTTACCCCATCCCTCTACCCCCCACCCCTCCCGCAACCCTCAGTTTGTTTCCTAGAGTTAAGAGTCTCTTATAGTTTGTCTCCTTCTTTATTTTCATCTTATTTTATTTTTCCTTCCCTTCCCCTATGTTTATCTGTTTTGTTTCTTAAATTCCACATATGAGTAAAATCATATGGTATTTGTCTTTCTCTGACTGACTCATTTCACTTAGTGTAATACCCTCTAGTTCCATCCACATCATTGCAAATGGCAAGATTTCATTCTTTTTGATGGCTGAGCAATATTCCATTGTATACATACACACACACACACACACACACACCATGTCTTCTTTATCCATTCATCAGTCTATGGACATCTGAGCTCTTTCCATAGTTTGGCTATTGTTGATAATGCTGCTATAAACACTGGGGTGAATGTGTCCCTTTGAGTCATTATGTTTGTATCCTTTGGATAAATACCTAGTAGTGTAATTGCTGGGTTGTAGGGGAGCTCTACTTTTTTTAAGATTTTATTATTATTTTTTATTTATTCATGAGAGACAGAGAGAGAGACAGAGGCAGAGGGAGAAGCAGGCTCCCCGCGAAGCAGGGAGCCCGATGCGGGACTCGATCCCAGGACCCTGGGATCATGACCTGAGCCAAAGGCAGACACTTAACCGACTGAGCCACCCAGGCGTCCCATGGGGAGCTCTACTTTTTAAGGAAACTCCATACTGTTTTCCAGAGTGGCTGCACCAGCTTCATTCCCACTAACAGTGTAAGAGTGTTCCCCTTTCTCTGCATCCTCACCTCTTTTGTTAATTTTGTGTTGTTAATTTTAGCCATTCTGACTGGTGTGAGGTGGTATCTCATTGTGGTTTTAGTTTGTATTTCCCTGATGCTGAGTGATGTTGAGCATTTTTTCATGTATTTCTTGGCCATTTGTATGTCTTCTTTGGAGAAATGTCTGTTCATGTCTTCTGCCCATTTCTTGACTGGATTTTTTTTGTTGTTGTTGTTTTGGGTGTTGAGTTTGATAAGTGCTTTATAGATTTTGGATACTAACCCTTTATCTGATAAGAGATTTGAAAATGTCATCTTCCATTCTGTAAGTTGGCATTTAGTTTTGTTGGCTGTTTCCTTTGCTGTGGATGAAGTTCTAAAACCAGGCAAAGACCTCCTAAAAAGGACTGTGACAGACCAATATCCCTGATGAATATGGATGCCAACATTCTCACCAAGATACTAGCCAATTGGATCCAACAGTACATTTTTTAAAAAGACTTTATTGATTTATTTGACAGAGAGAGACACAGCGAGAGAGGGAACACAAGCAGGGGGAGTGGGGGAGGGAGAAGCAGGCTCCCCCACTGAGCAGGGAGCCCAATGCAAGGCTCAATCCCAGGACCCTGGGATCATGACCTGAGCCAAAGGCAGATGCTTAATGACTGAGCCAACCAGGCGCCCTAGATCCAACAGTACATTAAAAGGATTATTCACCACGACCAAATGGGATTTATTCCTGGGATGCAACGGTGGTTCAACATCCACAAATCAAACAATGTGATACACCACATTAACAAAAAAAAGGACAAGAACCATATGATCCTCTCAATAGATGCAGGAAAAGCATTTGACAAAATACAGCATCTTTTCTTGATAAAAACTCTCTTCCATGTAGGGATAGAGGGAACATACCTCAATATCATAAAAGCCATATACAAAAAACTCACAGCAAGTATCATCCTAAATGGGGAAAAACTGAGAACTTGTCCTCTGAGGTCAGGAGCATGACAGGGATGTCCACTCTCACCTCTGTTTTCAACATGGTACTGGAAGTCCTAGCCTCAACAATCAGACAATAAAAAGAAATAAGAGGCATCCAAGTCATCTAAGAAGAAGTCAAACTTCCACTCTTCACAGATGACATGATACTCTATGTAGAAAACCCAAAATACTCCAGCAAAAAATTGCTAGAACTGATAAAGGAATTCATCAAAGTGGCAGGATATAAAATCAATGCACAGAAATCAGTTGCATTTCTATACACCAATAATGAGACAGAAGAAAGAGAAATTAAGGAATCGATCCCATTCACAATTGCACCAAAAACCATAAGATACCTAGGAATAAAGCTAACCAAAGAGGTAAACTCTCTGTACTCTGAAAACTATAGAACACTCATGAAAGAAATTGAGGAAGACACAAAGAAATGGAAAAACATTCCATGCTTATGGATTGGAAGAACAAATATTGTTAAAATGTCTATGCTACCCAAAGCAATCTATGCATTCAATGCAATCCCTATCAAAATACCATCAACATTTCTCACAGAGCTGGAACAAATAATCCTAAAATTTATATGGAACCAGAAAAGACCCCAAATAGCTAAAGGAATGTTGAAAAAGAAAACCAAAGCTGGAGGCATCACAATTCCGGACTTCAAGCTCTATTACAAAGCTGTCATCATCAAGACAGTATGGTACTGGCACAAAAACAGACACATAGATCAATGGAACAGAATAGAGAGCCCAGAAATGGACCCTCAACTCTATGGTCAACTCATCTTTGACAAAGCAGGAAAGAATATCCAGTGGAAAAAAGGCAGTCTCTTCAACAAATGGTGTTGGGAAAACTGGACAGCCACATGCAGAAGAATGAAACTGGACCATTTCCTTACACCATGCATGAAGATAAACTCAAAATGGATGAAAGACCTAAATGTGAGACAGGAATCCATCAAAATCCTAGAGGAGAACACAGGCAGCAATCTCTTTGATTGCAGCACCCTCCAAAGGCAAGGGAAACAAAAGCAAAAATGAACAATTGGGACTTCATCATTGTTATTCTGATAGGGATTGCATTGAGTCTGTAGGTCACTTTGGGTGGCAATGCCAAAACAATCTTAACTCATCTGATCCATGAATATTGGTTGTCTTTCCATGTATTTAGGTCTTTTTAAAAAAAGATTTATTTATTGGGGTGCCTGGGTGGTTCAGTCGTTAAGCATCTGCCTTCGGCTCAGGTCATGATCCCAGGGTCCTGGGATCGAGCCCTGCATTGGGCTTCCTGCTCCACGGGAAGCCTGTTTCTCCCTCTCCCACTCCCCCCTGCTTGTGTTCCCCCTCTCACTGTGTCTCTCTCTGTCAAATAAATGAATAAAATCCTAAAAAAAAAAAAAGATTTATTTATTTATTTATTTTAGAGAGGGAGAACGTGCAGGGGGAGGGGTAGAGGGAGAGACTGAGAGAAACCCAAGAGGACTCCGTGCTGAGCAGAGGAGCCCAATGCGGGGTTTGATCCCATGTTCCTGAGATCACAACCTGAGCTGAAACCAAAATGCCGATGCTTAACCAACTGTGCCACCCAGGTGCACCTGTATTTAGGCCTTTATTAATTTTTTGCCACAATGTTTTGTAGTTCTTAGTGTAGAAGTCTTTTCCCTCCTTGGGTAATTTATTCCTATATATTTTATTCTCTTCTGGTGCTTTTATAAATGGAATTGTTTTCTTAATTTACACTTTGAATTGTTCATTGCATATTTCAGAAACACAACTGATTCTGCGGTTGAACTTTGCTGAACTTATTAATTCTAGTTATTTTTTGGGTATAGATTCTTTGGGATTTTCTATATAAAGGATCATGTCATCTGGGAATATAAATAATTTTACTTTCTGTTTGGATGCCTTTATTATTTTTTTCTTGCCTAATTGCTCTGGCTAGAGCTTCCAGTGTGATGTTGAATAGCATCCTGAAAGCTGGTATTCTCATCTTGTTCCTGTTCCCAGCAGGAGAGCTTTCAGTCTTTCACTATCGAGAACGATGGCAACTGTGGATTTTTCATAAATATCCTTAATCATGTTGAAGAAGTTCTTTTCTTTATCTAGTTTTGTCAGTATTTGTATTATGAAAGTATGTTGAGTTCTGTCAACTGGTTTTCCTGCATTTCCTATATTTCTCTCCTTCATTCTATTAGTGTGATGTATTCTCTTCTATTGATTTTTGCGTGTTGGACCACACTTGTATTCTGGGGATAAATCCCACTGGTCATGTTGTATAACCCTTTTAACATGCCATGGATTTGGTTTTCTAGTGTTTTTGTTGAGGATTTTTGCATCTATATTTGTAGATATTGGTATGTAGTTTTCTTGTGGTGTCTTTGTTTGGCCTTCTTACTAGGTAGTGCTGGCCTCACAGAATACATTAGCAAGGGTTCTTCCCTCTTCTATTTCTTGGAAGATTAGGCAAAGCTGTTGATTCTTCTTTAGTTGTTTGGTAGAATTAATTAGTGAAACCATCTGGTCTTGGGCTTTTCTCTGCTGGAGGTTTTTGAGTACTGATCAATTTCTTTACTTGATATAGGTCTTTTCAAATTGTTTGTTTCTTCTTGAGTCAGTTTTGGTATCTGTGTGTCCAGGAATTTGTTCCTTCCATTAGGTTATCTAATTTGTTGTTGCCTTATTCATTGATTCTCTGGTAATCCTTATTTCTGTGAGGTCAGTGGAGATGTCCCTGCTTTCATTTCTGGCTAATGTGTATCTCTCCTTTTTTCTTAGCCAGTCTAGTGGGAGGTTTATCAATTTTGTTGATCTTCCCAAAGAATCAGTTTTTGGTTTTGTAGGTTCTATTTTTATATTCTGTATTTCATTTGTCTCTGCTCAAAATTTTCTTACTTCCTCCTTTCCACTGGCTTTGAGCTTAGTTTGCTCTTATTTTCCAAATTCCCAAAGGTGTTTTTATTTTATTGGTTTGAGATTTTTCTTCTTTTACAAATGTAGGTGTTTACACTTATGTTTCCCTGTATGCACACTGCTCTTTCTACATCCCATAAGTTGGTATATTGTGTTTTCATTTTCAACGTCTTCCATCTTTCCTAAAAAAATTGCATCTGAAGTTTATTATTGTGCCTGGTTTGAGGCAGGCATTTATCTCATGTCATTTTCCAGTGCTGAGTGGTGCTTTCCTTCCCCAGGCATCTGCTGGGACCCCTCTGTCACGCATCATAGAGTTTGCTGTGTTTCCCAGAGTTCTGTTTTAGAGATGGTGCTTGTGAGGATGTCCTTAAGAAATGGACTCTCATTACTCCCAGCACACCTTTAGTCACAAATTGTAATCAGTTTTTGTCTTTAGTTTTTTACTTCTTTGTAAAACTTGTGGTTTTCCCAGACTGAGGCTTCTCAGTGATATGCCCCATCTTCTCCATCCCTCAGAGCCCTGCCTAATCCCAGATTTTGTCTTTAATATATGGTGGCTCACAAAGAGGGGGACCTCCTCCTGCTGGCAACAGGGTATTCCTGTCCTTCTCTGCTGGGTGCTGGGGAGGGAGGCCCAGGACCATCCAGCCTGAAAGACAGCAGGTCTCCCAGCCGTCACTCTGTCAACCACGTAGCGTCTCAGGGGGACATCTTGGTGCAGGCAGTGGGAGGCCACAGGATGAGGTTCTCAGGCAGGAGGTCTACAGAAACAGTGGGCTGGGCCAGAAGGGGCTTCTGTCAGGACCAGGCTCAGAAGCTGAGAAGGAAACTAGGTTTGGGGCAACCGTGGTCCTGGTCCCTGGTGTGAGCCAGGTCACAGGAGCCCAATCCTCAGTGGCTTGTGGGCGGGTCCTGAAGGTGGGGCTCTGAGGTGTCTGGTCAGTGCTGGTCAGCAGAGCCACCAGCACTGCGGACAGTGTTGCCCCATACCACGGCTGTGACCTTTCCTGACAGGGCACTGGGGCTGCCAGGTCCGGCAAGAATTGATTCTTTAAGGTGGGCACTCTGTTCTCTCTGTCACTCACCAACACTGACAGGTCTGATGCCGAGACTCGCTAGTACAGATATGGAAACATAGTCAGACATACATAGACATCTACACAACCATGGAGGGGCTGGACCCAGGCACAGTTACGGATGGACAACCTCACAAACACCGACAGGTCTGCATCAGCTCACTATACATCACTTCACTTAAAATGAATTTCCCTATAGGGGCGCCTGGGTGGCTCAGTGGGCTAAGTGTCCAACTTGATTTCAGCTCAGGTCATGATCTCAAGGTCGTGAAATCCAGCCCTGCATCGGGCTCTGTGCTCAGCGTGGAGCCTGCTTAAGATTCTGTCTTTCCCTCTGCTCTTCTCCCCGCTCACATGCATTCTTTCTCTAAAAAAAAAAAGAAAAAAAGAAAAAAGAGTTTCCTTATAACAAACTAAAGCTGAAACACATACATACACAAACATACTCATCTAAATTATATTTGTCCAAACAAGATTAATACTAATTATTCTAGTGATCAACGTACCCCACGAGTGATAACCTAGGAATAATATTGCCACAAGTTATGGTATCATTTCAGTGCACATGGAGTTTTAGTAATTATATTGTTTTCCCCCTATTTTGCCTACATCAGGGAATCTTAAGGATTAGTCTATTTACATTTGCCTAAAGTGTATATATCTAGTGAATATGTCCCAAAGTAAAAGCCAGTGGTATTTCTGGCACCTTATTAGTCGTTATTCCCCAGTTTGTCTACTCTTGGGTATTTCAAGGATTTGGCACTTGCTTCTGATCTCTGTACTTCTAATCGGCGGCTGCCGTGTTCACAGTACAGACACATAGCCCATCGCCTCTCTCCCTGTTCTGCTGCATCTGACTTTGCCTTTCTGATGCACACCCTGGACCTGCTCCGCACGCACCCGGTTCTTAGTCCTTCTGGAAAGGATTGCGGATTTGACAGTGAGAACAAAAATGTGTGGTCTTCACCAGTCCACTTTATCAAGATACCAAAATTGGAAGGAAATACTGTGTTGCAGAGTTTTCAAAGGGCAAGAGGTGGTATTATTCTGACCGCCAAATCCCATGACTTACGTGGCTTCCCAAGGGGACATGTACACCGTTTGCAGGCAGACAAACTGGAGGCAGCCCAAACATCCACCATGGGATCCAGGTGCTGGTCTTGGTGCAGCGTATGTGGGTGGAGGCAGTCGGGGTGCAGGACCTTTAAAATGTGTTTGGGCAGGAAACTTATTTCCAAGTTGTTGGCATTTCTGACAACTCTCAGAGAATTGAGCCACAGGGCACAGACTGTCTCAGGAATCGGCAATTCAGGAGAAGACAGCCACCAGGCTGGCCCTCCTCCCCACGGGGCATGGTGCAGGGGGATTTCCAACTACTTCCCATCTGTGGTCTGCAGGAAAGTACACCCCCTCCCCAGAATATATCCATGTCATGGTCCTCGGGACTGGTAAAATTGCTATGTTCCATGGCATGGGGGATTTACATCGCTGGTGGCTGCTAAAGCAGGGGGACTATCTAGACTACCCAAGTGGGTCCAGTGTCACCCTGGGGTCCTCAGAGGTGGGAAAGGGAAGCAGGGCGGGTCCGTCAGAGGAGATGTGACCACAGAGCAGGGTCCTGGAGGTGCTGCACGCCTGGCTTTGGAGATGGAGGAAGGGCCCATGGGCCACAGACGGCAGGTGCCTCTAGAGACTGGGATAGGTAAGAAAACAGATTCTTCCTGGAGCCTCCAGAAGGAGCCAGTCCTGCCCACACCTTGCCTTTAGTTCAGAGGGTCCTATATGAAGCTTCTAAACCACATGTAAGATAATAAATTTGTGTTGATCTAAGTCACCCACTAAGTTTGTGGTAATTTGTTCCAGCAACCACAGCAAACTCAGACAGTGCATGCCAACCTCCTGCTCAACTCAGGAACTGCTGCGGCCCCTTGCAGTCAGGGGGCAGGCTGGGTGTGGGGGAAGATGGTGGGGGCAGTGGGAGCCACCGTCCTCCAGATGGCTCCGGTGCTCCCACGGCCGCGTCTGGCCTGGTGGGGCTGCCACCTCCCCTCCCTGGTGAACCTGGGGCCGGCAGATCCCTGGGCAGCCAGCCTCCCTTTCCTGACCCAGAGGCCACTCAGGGACCCTCAGGAGGAGGCACAGCCTCCATAAGCCCCCACTCCAGGACCCAGGACTCCCATGCAGCTCTTGACTTGAAGGAAGCACTTATAGGCCGACCCCTCCCTCTTAAAAAAAATGTTTGCACAAATTCTCCCCTTTACTGACCCTGCTGTTGGGTGGGAGGCTGGTTAGCAGACTGGGTTCTCTGCACCATTGGAAATCTGCATTCATTCTGGTGCCTCAGTCTGGTATCTGATTTCTGTCACCTCAGTGTCTCGGTTGGAATAGAGTCAGGACAAGCCCCATTTTAATGCCATGTTCATGTTTTCATTCTGCAAGAGCACTGCTGTCTATTATTGCAGGCCACAGAATAAAACCCCTTCTCCTCACGAGCCCTCAGCATCCTACTGCGTGCCATCACATTTGATTCTGGGCAGAGGAAGCTGGAGGAGACCATTGTCCCTTCATGGAGAAAGGGGTCCGAGAGAGGGTGGGTGCCCAGCTCGTGGTCTGGTTCTGCCTTTCTGGGCACAGCCCCTGGACCTTGTCACCTCTTGAGTGGTCTTGTCAGTGGGGAGTTATCGATCTGAACCGCCCTTCCTCTATTGTAAGGAAATTGCCAGAAATGTGAAAAAAGCTTTGGGTCAGCGTAGGTTTGTAGGAGGGGCTAGAGGACCTGCTGTTCCTGTGCAAGCTTGTGGGAGCCCGGTGTGTGGTCTGAGCCGGAGGGCAGATCTCACGTGGGAGGGAGGCCTTCAGAGGTGACGGTGATGTTCGGTGACTGTTGGACGGGTGTATACATATCTTCAAACTCATCAAGATGTATACTTTAAGTATGTGCTTTTGGTATGTCAAGCTTACCTTAATAATGAAAAAGGAACAGGAGCTCACAGTGTGCCCCTGTCCGTGCCAGGGGGTAACGTAACCCCAAAGAGTGGAAGACACAGCAAATCTCCACACTCATCTATGCTTTGACAATCTTTCTTCTATTCTATATCTTCCAAATTCCCAGGGTGTTATTATATTTGGAAAAATAGTGTTTATGGAATCAAACAGATGCTCCGTGTTTTCCCAGACCAGTGGCAGCTCCTGATTTGGGAGTTAATTGACGAGGCAACAGTCCTGCCTCAGGGGAGACCCTCCACCAACTTTTAATGAGCTCCCGATTAAGGGCAGCCCAGACACCTGTGTGGCAGTGGCCCCAAGGTGGTGCTGGAGCCCGAGGGCAGGTAACACGAGATGCCGGAGCAGGCCAGCAGGGGTCAGCGCACCGTGAGGCTGCCAAGGTGCCCCTTGTCCCCGGGGCCATGCTGACAAGGGAAACAGGCTGAGGCTTGTGGGGAGCACACTCCCTCCCCCTCCCAGGATGCCAGCCCGGGGGGCTGAGTCCCTGCCACTGAGGCCAGGCCCTGGGTGACCACCCGCACGCAGCCCGGCCCTGGCCATGAGCCCAATTCCACAACCCCGGATGCACCCACAGGCCTCAAGGTCCCCGAGGTTGATGCCAGCAGAGTCCAGAGGTTAGGCTTTTGCTCAAAGCCATCCTGCTGTCACTCTCCTTCCTGTCCTCACTGGCGGGGGCAGCAAACAGCCCCAGCTTGGCTCTTGCCAAGGCAACTATTTCCAGAATGCTTGGCGGGGGCAGGGAGTGGGGCAGCCTGCACTTTGCCTATCAACCTGTGGAAAACCCCCTGTTTACAGAGGGGGAAACTAAGGCACTGTTTACAGACGGGGAAAGCACAGAGCACCTGCTAAGAATACCCAGTGTGCAGCCAGAACCTGCCCTGGGGTGCTTGGGGCCACTGCTGCCCCCAGGTGCTCTCGCAGGGTGGGCACTCTGGAGACAAGCCTGGTGTGGGGCTGGGCCCTGGGGAAGATGCACTCGAGCTGTGCATGAGAAAGAGGTGCCAGGCATAGGCTAAGGGCAAGGGGACCCGCTCAGGGGGCTGGTCACTGCCCAGGACCACCCTTGGGGCCCTCAGCAGCCCCAGTCTCATGCCAGTTGCACAGTTAACAAGAGGGTCCTTGCAGGCCTGAGCCGGAGGAAGGCTGGGTGAGGGCAGAAGTAACCTGAGTGTCGGAGGGTTGCCCGCTGGGCAGAGGGCTCACCCTCTGCTCTCCCCATTGGTGCGTGGGCAGGCGGGCGGGGGCTCTCCAAGGTGGTGGATCCTCCTCGCTGCCCCGTACCAGATGCATCTGCTGCCTGGATTGAGCCCGAGTGCCAGTGGCTGCATGTCAGCTGACGGCCAGCAGGGCTTGGTGGACTCACTGTCCCGGAAGAGAGGAGGTGGAGGGTACCGCATGGCCACAGTTCAAGGCAAGGATGGCAGCCGGAGGAGCAGGACAGCAACAGAGGTGCCTCCTTCCCACGGCAGGGGGGCTGGGGCAGCCTCCATGCCTGTGCCCTGGGGTCTGTGCTGGGCTTGCTGGTGCTGACCACTCCGAATGACCAGAGTCAGGGTCACCTGGGCAGAGCAGTCTTGCACACTTGGGGTCCCACAGTGGGCTGGGGGACTGCATTCAGGTCTGGTGTTGATGGATGGCCAGGCTGTCTTCCTGGGCCAGCCAAAACCTGCCTCCTGGCCAGTGCCATGGACATGCTGGAGCTGCATGAGGGTTTCAGCAGGTCCCCAGCAGCTCATGGCCCTCACCCCTGTTCTCGCTATGTCTCCAGGAGTTAGGCAGTGGAAAGCAAGTGGCTCAGTCCAAAAGAGACCCTCACTGGCAAGTCAGAGGGTCAGATGGCCACAGGCAGTGCCCCCACCCAGGGACACAGTCCTTCCTGGAGGGTCCTTGGGGTCATCCCATGCTCACCCTCCTGGTCTCTGGACTGCTTCAGGGGGGCATCCTGGAATCTGCTCAGACCCCTTGGGTGAGTGACCCTAGCCATGCTATGTCCCCGTAAGCTGCCCTGGGCAAGTGGATTCTCCCGAGACAGGTTGATTCCTCCAACCCTGCCGTCCCTCACGAGGAGTCAGATCCCCTGGGGGGCCCCCAAGATGGACTCATGATGGAACCCCTGGCAAGATATGTGGGATTCCGTGGGATCTGGGTGGCCCTCACCCTGCACAGCCGTGAGGGTCTGATGCTCCTCCACACATGGGGGAAGCAGGCCAGCCAACCTCAGCTCCAGGTACACGGCAAGAATGGGGAATTCGGGACTGGAGAACTGTGACAAACCTGGATAGGGCAGGACTTGCTGAGGCCTCTATTTAGTCTTTGTAACAGTCATCTTCAGCAGTGAAAATGGTTTTCTAAATGAGGCTTGTCCTGGAGTCAAGGCTAAGAAAAACAGCTCCAGTTCCCCGGGTCAGGACCCAACACCCCAGGCAGGGTGCTAGGCTTGCAGGGGCCTGTGCTCATGAGCAGTGCAGTGGACTCAGGTCCTGGTGCAGCCTGGACAGTGGTCTGTGTCCATCTGAATTCTGGAGGTGCCAGCTGAAAAGCACTCTGGTCCCCAGGAAATGGAGTCATGGGGGCCCTGCTGAAAGGACTGCTTCTTCTAGAACATGGCCCACACCGGTCCCACTCCTAGAACCTGGGGACAGGCAGGGGACTGGTGTGTCGGCACTGCTGGGGGTTTGCTTTTGCCTGAGCGCTCACTGCATGGCACATGGCCACAGAAGGCAGGGGCTCACGGCCAGAGCAGGTGTGGCTACAGTGCGGCTTATTTGTTACTGACGGGCACTGTGGGTCTGGGGAGGGGACGCAGCCAAGGGACGCCCAGCCCATCAGGAACCAGGGTGAGTGTTCCAGGGGCTGGTTCAGGTGGTGAGTGTGCACACACGTGTGAGCCCACTGCCCACATATGTATGCTGTGTGTGCGACTGTGTGTGTGATGTGTGCACCTGTACGTGGCGGGGGGAGGACGGGCGCAGGCAGAAAAGTGCACATGGCTGCTGTGGCTCCTGAGGGCAATCCTCCTGGAGCAGGTCCAGCATCTGGACACTGTCTGGGAGAAGCGTTGACCAGTCGGGCCCCTCCTGCCTCGCTGCCGGCTCTGGGCTCCACACGCATGAGGTCACTGCCGGCCTCCGTCCAGCTACCCCCGTGGACACACATCGGGTGCTTGCTGGCCCAGGGCAGCCAGTGGGCAGGGTCCAGCCTGGGGAGGTGCTGGGCACTAAGGAACCGAGCTCAGCTCGAATTAAACCCCCTCCTCACTGGTGCCACAGCCCCTCCCCCTCCCCGCAGACAGCCACCCTCCGGCACCCCCTCCTCTCCAGCAGGTCCCCCCCAACAGTGCGACCCCCAGCTTCCAGACAGGAGGGGGCGCTGGTGATAAAACTGTTTGCAATTTCACACTTCAAGGCCCCCCTGGCTGCCCAGTTTCCAGCTAACAAATAATCCAGGGTGACAGCCCCAGGCAAGGAGAGCAGGGCCGCCTATGGGCTTCCTCTGACAGTTGTGCTGGGGGTGTGGCGGGGGGGCGGGATTTACTAGGCACACAGGTAAGCATGTTTCACTAGGAATCAATGTGGTTTGCTGGATGAAAATGCTAAAAATTGGGCCATACATAATTTCATTTGTGAAAACTTGACAATTCTTCTTCTTTCCCAGTCTTCTGGTGTCTAGAGTAAGGACCACCCCTCAGGTGACTAGGAGTCTCGAATAAGGAACCCCCCCCCCAGGTGACAAGGAATCTAGAATGAGGACATGCTCCCCCATGGCAAAGAGTCCAGAGTAAGC
>NC_058408.1:154576784-154581746 GCF_002201575.2 Neomonachus schauinslandi
GAGTAAGCACCCCCCCAGGTGACAAGGAGTCTAGAATGAGGACGTGCCCCCCCATGGCAAAGAGTCTAGAATGAGGAGATGTTCCCCCTCCCCAGGTGGCAAGCAACTGATAACCTGGGTCCAGTCTCCTTCTGAGCGACTTCCCGAAGAGGGCAATGTCCATGGTCTACTCGCTGGCTCCCACAGGGACTCTAGGCCTGGCTGGAGTCCTGGGATAGAGACAAGGTGAGTAGAACCCCAAGAGGGGGGCCAGGGCCGTCCCCTCTGTTCCTGGGCCTCCAGTGGGCACTTGGGGTGGGAGGTCCCTCTTACTGGCCTGCAGTGATCTGTGTCCCAACAGAGCCTCATGGCCTGGGGCGGCAGCCAGAACCTCTCCACGCAGGGGCTGTTCATCCTGCTGGGCTTCCCGGGCTGCAGGGCCTGCACGTGGGGCTCTTCCTCCTCTTCCTGGTCATACACGTGCTTACGGTGGTCGGCAACCTGGCCACCATCTCCCTGGTCGGGGCGCACCGGCCCCTGCAGACGCCCATGTACTTCCTCCTCTGCAACCTCTCCTTCCTGGAGATCTGGTTCACCGCGGCCTGTGTGCCCAAGACCTGGCCACGTTCGCCCCGCGCAGCGGGCCGTCTCCTTCACCGGCCGAGCGCGCAGATGTCCTTCGTCGTCTCGCTGGGCTGCACCGAGTACTTCCTGCTGGCTGCCGTGCCTTACGACCGCCGCCCGGCCATCTGCCTGCCACCGCGCTACAGCAGCCTCAGGACCCCCGGCCTCTCCGCCCGCCTCGCTCTGGGCTCCCGGCTGGGCGCCTTCTCCACCGTCACCGTGCCGGCCACCCTCTCCGCCCGCCTCGCTCTGGGCTCCCGGCTGTGCGCCTTCTCCACCGTCTCCGTGCCGGCCACCCTCTCCGCCCGCCTCTCCTCCTGCGGCTCCCGCCTTATCAACCACTTCTGGGACATCGCGCCCTGCGTCATGCTGTCCTGCAGCGACACGCGCGCCGTGGAGCTGGCGTCCTTCGGCGTCCCTCCTCCTCATCCTGGGCTCCTGCTTCATCCCGCTGGTCTCCGATGCCTACGTCGTCGGCAGCGTCTTCAGGATTCGCTCCGCCGCCGGTGGGCACAGAGCCTTTTTCACCTGTTCCTCCCACCTCATGGTGGTCCTCATCTGGCATGGCTCCAGCATCTTCCTGCTTGTGAGGACCTCAGTGGAGAGCTGGCTGGACCTGACCAAGGCCGTCACAGTGCTTAACACTGTTGTCACCCCGGTGCTGAATCCCTTCATATACACCCTGAGGAAAAGGACATCAAGGCGGCTCTGTGGAGGTGGGTGCAGGGGATGTGAGCCCCTGGGAAAGCACCCAGCAAGACTGGGACATCTGACTGTCCCCTCTGTGGGAGCCAGTTCTCAGCATCATTCTCTCTGCATGGACTGAAAACAGCACCCTGATATCGCAGCGTGGTCCGGGGCTCTTGGGTGGCAGGGGGCTTTGGGCTGGGTGCTTGGCAGTGTGGAGGAGCTCCCCCAGCCCATCCTGGCCTCAGGGAGTTTCCCCCTGTCTCACAGGCCTTGCCTAGGGTGCTCAGCCCCTGGAGTTCCAAACCCAGATTCTGGAAGAGAAATGGGGTCCTAAGAAGCACTATATGTACTTCAGATACTGACTGCCCACCAAGTACTGGGCACTGGACTAGCCTGTGAGCCCCCAACCTGGTCTGGGTCTTGGGGGGCTGATAGCTGTCTTGCTAGTGAGGGGTGAGCTGTCTGCCCTTGGGATTTTCCCCCACTGCCAACACCTGTGGTCTCTTGAATCTTCCCGCATTGGTGGTGGGGGGAGGTTGACCATGAAGGAGAGAACTCAGAGAAATGTGTGTGCAGACCTTGCTGAGGAAGCCTGGCAGCCTTTGAGGGCCATGTGGAGTCAGTGTGTGGGGTTGTCCACCAGGGCTCACCTCCTTTTGCGGTCTGCATTGTGGGATGTACAGGTGTCCTAGGGAACGGGGCTTGGTTCGGCCTCTGAGTGAATAAGTCGTGGGAGGTCCTCCAGGTCCAGAACTTCTGTGAGAGGCCTGGTCAGGCCCCACAGCCCATCAATGCATGGGCTCCAAGCCTCTGCCAGCGTGGCTTGGGCAAGTCACGTAACTACTGTGAACCTCTGTGTCTTCATCTGCAAATGGAGACCGTGAATGTGTGGTCTCATGGAGCCCTAAGGAGTATTAAATGAATCGGTGTGTTCAAAGTGCTAAGCACAGGGTCTGATGGGAGCGAGTGCTCAGGAGATGCTGTTGTTGCCATTGTCCCCACATGCAACAGGCACAGTCGTCTCTCTCTTTCCACCTCACACACGGGCCAGGCAGAACTGACAGGCGCCAGGCCCAGGGGGTTCTGGTGAGTGCTCACTTTCCGCAGTAACCAAGCGCCCACGACAGAGCTGCGCCTACAGGTGCTGGTCAACACCTCCCCAGGGGGTTGAGGAACCGTCTCCCTCCAGTGGGAAGTTGGGGTTCCCAGAGACCCCCCCTTGGCCGAGGGCCAGAGCAAAAGTTTACTCTGTCTCTCTGACGTGTACACTCAGTCATCTGTAGCTAATGATGCTTGTGAAGTCTTTGTGCTTTTGTGAAGTTATTTTCTAGATAATGAATTAAAGACTGTTTTCCAAAGTGGCTGCACCATTTTGCATTCCTTCCAGCAGTGAATGAGAGTTCCTGCTGGTCTGCATCTTTCCCAGCATTTGGCGTTGTCAGTGTTTTAGATTTTAGTCATTCTACCGGGTGTATAGTGGTATCTCATGGTTAATTTGCAGTCCTTAATAAGCATTTTTTCCTTAATAAGCGTTTCATTTTATTTTTCATAAAATAAGCTTATTTCGTCTGTACTTCTTCTTTGGTGCGGTGTCTGCTCATTTTTAAATTGGGTTCTCTGTTTTCTTATTGTCTTTTGGGGTTTTTTTTTAATAGCCAATTTATTTATAATTTTTTTATTATGTTCAGTTAGCCACTGTATAGTATTTTGATGTAGTGTTCAATGACTCATTAGTTGCATATAACACCTAGTGTTCATCACAACAGGTGCCCTCCTTAATGCCCATCACCTGGCTACCCCATCCTCCCATCCCCTCCCCTCTGAAACCCTCAGATTGTTTCCTGGAGTCCAGAGTCTCTCATGGTTCATCTTCCTCTCTGATTTCTCCCCCTTCAGTTTTCCCTCCCTTGCCCTATGGTCCTCTGTGCTATTCCTTATGTACCTCATATGAGTGAAACCATATGATAATTGTCTTTCTCTGCTTGACTTATTTCACTTAGCATAATCCCCTCCAGTTCCGTCCATGTCAATGCAAATGGTGGGTATTTATCCTTTCTGATGGCTGAGTAATATTCCATTGTATATATGTACCACATCTTCTTTATCCATTCGTCTGTTGAAGGACATCTCAGCTCCTTCCATAGTTTGGCTATTGTGGACATTGCTGCTATGAACACTGCGGGGCAGATGCCCCTTCTTTTCACTACATCTGTGTCTTTGGGGTAAATACCCAGTAGTGTAATTGCTGGGTAGTAGGGTAGTTCTATTTTTAACATCTTTTTTTTAAATATTGTTATGTTGATCACCATACATTACATCATTAGTTTTAGATGTAGTGTTCCATGATTCATTGTTTGTGCTAAACACCCAGTGCTCCATGCAGAACGTGCCCTCTTTAATACCCATCACCAGGCTAACCCATCGTCCCACCCCCCTCCCCTCTAGAACCCTCAGTTTGTTTTTCAGAGTCCATCGTCTCTCATGGTTTGTCTCCCCCTCCGATTTCCCTCCCTTCATTCTTCCCCTCCTGCTATCTTCTTCTTTTTCTTTTTCCTTAACATATATTGCATTATTTGTTTCAGAGATACAGATCTGAGATTCAACAGTCTTGGACAATTCACAGCGCTCACCATAGCACATACCCTCCCCAGTGTCTATCACCCAGCCTCCCCATCCCTCCCACCCCAAACCCCACTCCAGCAACCCTCAGTTTGTTTCCTGAGATTAAGAATTCCTCATATCAGTGAGGTCATATGATACATGTCTTTCTCTGTCTGACTTATTTCGCTCAGCATAATACCCTCCAGTTCCATCCACATCGTTGCAAATGGCAAGATCTCATTCCTTTTGATGGCTGCATAATATTCCATTGTATATATATACCACTTCTTCTTTATCCATTCATCTGTCGATGGACATCTTGGCTCTTTCCACAGTTTGGCTATTGTGGACATTGCTGCTATAAACATCGGGGTGCACGTACCCCTTCGGATCCCTACATTTGTATCTTTGGGGTAAATACCCAGTAGTGCAATTGCTGGGTCATATGGTAGCTCTATTTTCAACTTTTTGAGGAACCTCCATACTGTTTTCCAGAGTGGCTGCACCAGCTTGCATTCCCACCAACAGTGTAGGAGGGTTCCCCTTTCTCCACATCCCCGCCAACATCTGTCATTTCCTGACTTGTTAATTTTAGCCATTCTGACTGGTGTGAGGCAGTATCTCATTGAGGTTTTGATTTGGATTTCCCTGATGCTGAGCGATGTTGAGCACTTTTTCATGTGTCTGTTGGCCATTTGGATGTCTTCTTTGGAAAAATGTCTGTTCATGTCTTCTGCCCATTTCTTGATTGGATTCTTTGTTCTTTGGGTGTTGAGTTTGATAAGTGCTTTATAGATGTTGGATACTAGCCCTTTATCTGATATGTCATTTGCAAAACTTCTCCCATTCTGTCGGTTGTCTTTTGGTTTTGTTGATTGTTTCCTTTGCTGTGCAAAAGCTTTTTATCTTGATGAAGTCCCAATAGTTCATTTTTGCCCTTGCTTCCCTTGCCTTTGGCGATGTTTCTATGAAGAAGTTGCTGCGGCTGAAGTCGAAGAGGTTGCTGCCTGTGTTCTCCTTTAGGATTTTGATGGACTCCTGTCTCACATTGAGGTCTTTCAACCATTT